>NW_015090862.1:5524148-5626024 GCF_001431845.1 Calidris pugnax
GGGGAAGCCCCGGCGGCGGCGGGGGCCGGGGGGGGCCCGGCGGAGGCTGCGCCGTGCCGCTATCGCCCTAGGTAGGACGGACCTGCCCCCCTGCCTCTGCCCCCATGTCCAATAAGAAGAGACCCGGCTTGACACCTGCCTATATACAGAGGAGGAGAGCAACATCTTCAGCGCTGGTCTTTGGAGGGGGGGGACAAACCCAAAGCACAACATCAGGTCAGGGTGGGGGGCTCGGTGGTACTATAAACCCCCCCCTCGAGACTATGACTTCCAGTAAAATTGAGATGCCAGGGGAGGTGAAGGCAGATCCTGCAGCTCTGATGGCATCTCTGCATCTGCTGCCTTCTCCCACTCTCAACCTTGAAATCAAATACACTAAGGTAAGTTGTGTTCGTTTGTTCTGGCAGGGAAATTCATGGCTTTCCCTCCAAAGGAGGGATTTTGCTTAAAATCATTCCGCCCTAACCAACTTGAGTATAGAGATAAAAAACTACTAAAAGACTGCCTTGAATCTGCAATAAAGGAAACAGATTTTTTACCCTGCAATCATCTGAAAAACCACAGGATACAAGAAAAGCAAATTAGATCTGTTAGGACTGGCTTTGCCACTCTGCTTCTCTTTAAATGTAGTATTTTCTACAAAGCTGTTGGGGTTTATTTTCAGTGCAAAATCAGTAGTTCTCAAGTACGTTTCAGTTGCTTTTGATGTACTTCAGAGGAACTTACTATATATACCTGTGTATCTCCATCAGAAAATAAAAATGTTTTCTTTCTTGAATTACCCTGTGTGCCCAAGGGACTCTTTTACAGTTCCTGGAGGACCCTTAATACTACCAGGTTGTTACAGCACTGGAGCAGGTCTCTGCTAACTTCCGTGGTACTTGAATACACCCTTGAACGACATTGCAAGAGGGCATATTTTTCCCTGCTAACCTTTAAGACTAATTTTCATAAAGAGACAGTTAAGAACAAACCCATTGGGTCGCTGTAGAAAAATCTGCTGTTTTTCTATGATGTATTATGGGACGAAATTGTTTTGGTTGATTAAAATGGGCTCTAAGAGCAGTCATTTCTTTGTAAATCCAATTTGAATTTTTAAATTCGTTTAAATGTTTTGAATCATTGCATCTTTAGTATCTTTAGTTAAAGAATGTTTTAATTTCTGTTGGAGAAGTTTCAAATGTATTGTATAAACAGTACAATGTGTCAGACTTTGTTTCTAATTACTGAGTAACTTAATAGGAAAATAAGCACATCAGCACTGGAAAAAGGTGATAACATTTTTATCTACTGGAAATACAACTTCAGGAGCTTTAAAGCTGATAGGAAACTCATTTTGGCCGATGTTGTGTAATTTTTTCCTCCATATCATCACTTTAGAAGCTTTTCATCTTTTCTGTTTTTTTTAAGCAAGTGCCAGAACTAATTTGTCCTCTAATTTGTTACAGCAATTCCATTCTAGAAGAATGTTTCAAAGTCAACTATTTTAGATTTAATTCCATTTTAGTGCAAACTGCAATATGCAAATTAAACTAGGCATATGGTTTCTGGCATGCCCTTTCTTTGAAAATAGTTTAAATAAATAAGGACTGTAGTTATTTGATGTTGTGTGGTGTTACACTTTGGGAGCAATCGTACTGTGCAAATAGTATTTGGCATGAATTTTGTTTATTGCTGGTTTCAGTGTAAAATATTCTTCCGGAGTGTCTGGTGGAGGCTACTTGAGAGAAGTATCACAGTCAGTTTGCATAATAAGTGTACTTGCGTTTCTCTGTTCCAAAACTAGAGAATTGGTTCTAAAAAACTTTGAAAAGATAAGTCATCAGCAATCATATCTTCCTCTCTGTGAGAATGTAAGCTGGATAGTAACCTTTGATAATTCAGAATATATGGTGTCATCACCTCAGAAATATGTAAGATGTTATACATTTTATACTAATGGAACAAGTAAAAGAAAGTTGTTTTATTTCCATATTAAGCCAAAACCAAGGACAACATGTTTCTTCTAAGCTTGGGTTTGAGATATCAGGTAACTCCTTGTTGCTTTTGAGAAATACTTGGTTTAGGACAGGTATCGAATATTTCACTTGGCATATCCTCTGTCTCTATTTTTCTGTCTGTCTCGCTCTCCTCTCCTTTTTCTCTGCAGGAAATACAAGTGATTTATAGATAATTGGAGTCTTCAGCTTGGAGTCTTGTCTTGGGCAGGACTTTTATCCAGGATCCACTTTCCCACCTATTACAAAGAAAAACAATCAAAAATGAAATAATGGATTGTAACTTGATTCTTTCTTTTAGGGGAGTGGCCACTTCATGTCTTAAATGACAAACAACTTCCATAAACAATAAATAACATTAGACTAAAGCACTTTAGCAAAAAAAAAGTCCAACAACCCCAAACCTTGTAAAATCAGACATCTGTAAGCATTCCTAGCAGCCTCTCTCCCGCTTGTTAGCTGAGAATTTTAAATACACATCCAGGACACAGAATTCTTGAGCTCTTTATTACAGCTGCCTCTGAATGTAAAATCATAACCATTTGGGATTTAATTCTTTATCAAAAATAGAGGTACCTGTGAACATTTAAACTATGTGAAATAATTTTAAAAAACGTTTTGCTAATTGAATTCCATTTCTGGAATTCTAAAACTGGGAAATAGGTTTTTTAGGATAGAACATGTTAAAAGTCCAGGAATCCCTAAATGAGATTTGTTAAAGATTTGTAATATGCTTCATTATCCTCAGAATTACTGTGAAAGCTCCTTCCAAGAACACAGAAAGAAGAAATACTGCCCATTTAATTTTCATGTATTTGATTATTTAGCAAGAATTATTGAAACTTGTGAAACACTCTTTGGTAAGTTTACTGAAGCGAGCAGAAAACTGTGTGTTAAGTCCTTCTGATCCATACACCTGATGTAGCACACAGGGGCAATGTAGTTTTTCACTGGTGAGAAAAAATATATTTAATCAGTGATGAAAATTAAATGATGCCGTGTTTTTATGTAAGATGTGCAGCAATATTTATTATGGCTTTATTGGAAGTCAGCCTATGCTTCCTTAAAAAAAATAGCCATTAGAAATATTTTTTCCCAGCTTTTTAATATGTTGGCATGGTCTCTGTGAAAAGTGTTTTAGATGGGCATATTAAGAATTGGTGAATAGGATGTGAACCAGACGTTAAAATGTGTGTTCAAACACACAGGGTTAAATTGTTCTGTGTGGCTGGCAAGTAGTAAAACTGCTACATGCAAGATTCTCTCTCTTTTCATTGTGATGGCTCTTTAATTCTCTACTGCTTAAAATTAACATTTGGGAGGGATTGCATCTGCAGAACAGTATCCCCTGCAGTTAGGCTATTCTACAGCCCTGTGGCACAGCAAGCCCTCCTCAGGCTTTGGAGGAGCGTGTCATAGTTCTACAAATGTTAACTCGATGCCAGTAGCTCTCCCAGAACGGGCTGCTCCAGAGACACCAGATGTGTGAGACAAGCTGTAGCATGGTGTCCGCTAAGGACATGTCATTAGCGTGTTTTGTACAGGAAGCTCACCCCCGAGTTGATGGCTCTGAGAACCTGAGAGCTCTTGAGGGTGATCAGAGGGTTCTCAGGTTGGTGTTACATTGATGCCTCCCTCTTTCATGCTCTTACAGAACTCTGTTCTCCCTTCTGAGATTGAGTGCCTCCCAGGTATCTGAGAGTGGATGTGGAAGCAGCCCAATGGATTGAAACCTTTGGAGTGTTCTCCCACTATCTCCCCATATATTGATATCTCCCACTTATATAGGGGGCTGTATTTAGCCCCCTATATTTGAGGGGCTAACGGTGTTTCTGCAGGATGAGGTTATCCTTCGTTATGGTGTAATCAAATCTGCTTTACAAAGTACTTTCATAGTGGTTTTAGTAAGTCACATTGACTTTAAAAGACCATTTGGTATAAAATGAGAACCCTAGAGTTCTGTTCTGTCCTGTCCTAGCTCCGTCACTGTGTCATGTAACTGAGTGTTAGGTTGGGGACGTTAATCCAGCTGGATGTTTCAAGTTTTGTTTCTTGATTGCCAACTTGGTTGAAGTCTGAGAAAGAGCAGAAGAACTTTAGCATAAGGAAAAGTTGTAGAATTGTAGTTTTGAGAGTTTTTTATAAAGAGGTGCTCTAAAGGGGTGAAGTTTCAGCGCTGTGGCAGAGAAGAGGTACAAAATGTTTCTGTAGTAGTAGCCTGTCAATTGGCTGACAACTGTATTTTTTTGTCCTGTGTAAAAGGGTTTGCTCTTACACCACAGGCTAAAATCAGGTAAACTGCCCAGCACTGCAACAGAAAATTGTACACAGCAGTTTGTATTAAGTGTAGACAAACAGCTTCTGGGTAGATAAGAACTAACAAATAAATTTCAAAATCTCATAAGATAAGCATTTGGGTTTGAAGTGTTTTGTTACTAAGTTTCTGCATTGTCATACCCATTGTGTTTTCTTGGCATTGTCCAGAAATGAATGCTGCAGAACAATTATAAATTCTCTTTGCCAAAATTTCCAGTATGTGTTTTCCAGATAAAATTCTAGAGTGACATTAAGATAGGAGGCAGGAAATCTATTTTATTTCCAATAATATGTAGAATCTTTGTCATTTCTGGAACTGAAGACAAGCTTTGGCAAAACTCAGGTAAGTGATGAGTACATGCTATTTCTCACCCGTCTTTCCCTGAATGAGCTCACTGCTTTAATGCCTTTTGAAGTCAGATTCGGTGACTGATGGTTGAAGAAATCGGGTAGCCCAAAGGGTCAGCTCAGAGAGCGCTGTCCAGTTACTAAAGATGGGGCACAGAAAGTTAGAGATGTTTACATGAAGAGCAGACAAAGAGAACAGCTATTTTTCCCATTTGCGGAACCCTTCAGCATCTGATGCTGACACTAGATATGTCCCTCTGTATCATCATATGTGAAGTTTTAGGGTATATACTGTATTTAGATTTACTGTTTTTTAAACCTACGGTTTGAATTCTAGTGTGTTCATACTCTGTGGTTAGTATTACAATCCATCAACCCATATAGCAATTGCCAACTATTTATGCATTTCTTTCCAATTAACAGCCTGAATATAGGATTCTCTCCTCCCAAATCTTTAAGGCCTTCTGCGCAAACCCAATTTACCAGGTTTTGCATGAGGGATCAAGAAACAATTGTAGTCTTATGCACATCTAGTCCCCTGCCTTTGCTTACTCCAGTGCAGCTGCTATAACCATGTTAATTCAAGAGCATTAAAAATACAGAAAATACCAGGCTGAAACTGGCAGCAATTAGATAACTACTGCAGATAACTAGTATATTACTGAGTAGGTAACTGTTGTAGTGGTGACCTCTTACTGTGCTGAACTTTTAGGGAAATAGTGAATCTTTAGGAAAAATGCAAACTGGATTAATGCATCAAGCTACGCAATACTATATTGCTGACTAGAGGGAAATTTTCTTCTCTTTGTCCTGTCTATAAGGTCAGATGATACACCAAAGACAGGAGCTACGCAATTAGTGTTTTTCTCATCTTTGCAAAAATGTTTATGATTTCAAGTATTCTGATGCAAAAGATGCATATATTTGTTTGCACACCAAAGCCAGAAGGTCAGTAATAATCAGATCACTTGCCCAAGTAGAAGAGCAGCCAAATTCATACCCCTGCTCTGAAGCAAACAGAGCAGAAACCTGAATATGGATCCCTTCTTTCTGATGGTGGATAGGTCCCCATTTTGGATGCTGTCCACCTTTGGCTATCCTTGGAAAGAGTCTCATATTCTCTCCTATTTCATAATTCACTTGTAAGTATTTATGAGGCCTGAGAGATACCAAATTGATAGTCCAGTGGTCAGACACTCGTGGGGGACAAGTAAGGTTCAGGTCTTTGCTCCAAGAATACTCATGATGTCGGACAAAGCAAGGATTTGATCCAAGATCTATGGCTGTGTAAGCATTGACCCTAACTATTGGACCGTTGAGTTGGGATAATGTGCCTTGAACGTACACTTTCATTCTGAGAAAAAAAATCCCTCTAATTCTCTATTCTGTCCTTCGGAAAGACCTTCCACAGAAGTTCACCAATCCTGGTACATTTCCATATTAAATTTCTGTCTTGATGTATCTGTATTTTCTAATAAAAAAATCCCAACCGTCAAAAAATTCTTGATGATCTCTGCTCAGCCTGTCCCTCTCCCTGTCCACGCAGAACTGTTCCCCACAGACCTTAATGGGCTCTGCCAGTTTGAAGTTACTCACTGGCATAAACTGCTTTTAAGTCATAAACTGCCGTATCTAAAAGTTACTTGAACCCTTCCTTCCAACAGGCTTTGCTTTGCATTTACTGCCTTGGGCAAATTTCATCTACCCTTGAGCTGCCCAAATGTCTTTCAACTTCAGCCTGAGTGATATTTTCTTCAGTACTCTGATTAGTCTGAATGTTTTTATCTGCAAACTCTGTACCTTACTATTAATGATCTGCAAAAGCAGGTGAACCAAGATATCGATTGCTAGTCACAGTAATGAAGGGGCACCTTGCTATTAACCTCTTTCCAGGGAGAATTATCCATTCATTTCCAGTCTTTTTATCTTATCTCTTAACCACTTTTTAATCCATGGCAGGACTTTATCTTTCGCCATATGGTTACTAACTTTCCTTAATAGCCTCTTGCTAAGGACTTTATCATCAAAAGCCTTTTTAAAGTCTAAATAAATTATATCCACTGATTCATCTCGGCTCCTCATTTGACTAACTATCTTCCAAGAAATCTTGCAGGTTTACAGAGATAAGTGGCAAAAGATGAGTTCAGTGGTCCATATCATAAATTCTTAGTCAGATCCTGCATAAAGTCACATTTCTTCTTTTACAGTTCTGCCGCTCTCTTTCCTAAGACTGAACTATAACATTTTGCTATTTGTTTTTTGCAAATTGTTTAATTCTTTCCACTTCTAAAACCCACAATTTTTTATGTTTGTTTTTTTAAAGAGTAGAACTCACTCTCTGAAGCGAGTAACCAAAACATCAACTTTAGTTCAGCTGAAAGAAATGAGAGACAAAAATGCATTTCTACAGAGATGACATTATAAGAAAGCTATAGAAATATAATATAAGCACAGGTTTGTAAAGGTGAAAAAAATTTTCAGGAAGTTACACTTCCGTGCAGTCCTCTAGTGAGGGATCCTCACCAAGTGCTGCATCCTACTCCAGCACAAATAAGTGCATAAATAGCTACATGAAGACTAACTATTAAGTAACGTATGGAGAAAGGTGGAGTCTAAAAACCTTTTGCTATCTAAGGGCTCATCATTCATTACTTTTGTGCTTACTCAAATGAAGAGAGGAATTCCCGTCCAGCCTGCATACACCTACTTGGTTGTTCTCCAAAACACAAGTTCTGTATTTGGAACAAGTCAGAATTTGTCTAAAATCACCAGCTACTGACCAGCATTTTCTGTTACTTTTAATAGCAATCTACCTTTGTGATATGAATGCAACAAATCAAATTTAAGTTATGCAGTGTAACTAAGCTTTAAATATAGGAGCAATTCCTTACTAAAAGTATGATATGTGAAGCCACATCAAAGTGCTGCTGCAATAGCATTGCTGAAATAGTCTCCAACTGACAAAAGAAAAAAAGGGCTTCATTCTTGTTCAGTTGGAGTCAGCTCCTTTCCCAGAGAGCCCAGTGAACTAGATTTTTACCTTATGACTTGAAACATAATACATTCCAGCTTGTTGGACTGAAGTGGGAAAATGCTTCAGAGCGGAGAACCATCCACATCAAATTCTGAGACCCAAATGAAAATGTTTAAGGTCAGCTCAATCTCAGTTGACCTCAGCTGGAGGTTAAAACACAGGGGCTGCACTGACCACTAGAGTATATAGACCTTAATCTGGGAGGGATTCATAGGTAATGAAGACTTTGGATTGAACTTCGTATCTAAAGAGATGTCAGAGGGACAGCTGTGGAGACGCCTACAGCAGGTGGTGTGGTTACAGAAAGGATATACTTTGCTAATTTCCACGTGGATTTCCAGTATGTCCCAATTTAAAATAAGTGAGTTACAAAAATCCGTTTGGAAAGTCACCAGGATGAAGGAAGTGTTGCACAGAAGAACAGGCTGCAGCCTCTTTGCTGAACTCAGATGGGAAGAGGATGCCAGGACACTGTCCTCTTACCATCCTCTGGTCATCTCACAGTGATTGCACAAAACTCCTCTGTGTTGACTCAGAAACTATCAGAAAGTGCCTTTCCCTACTGAAATTCCAAACATGCGTGTTTACACGGGTAAAGGCCTTACTCTAAAGTGAAACTGATTTATATCCAAAGCAGAGCTATTTACTAGTTCAGGTAAATACAGGTATTATTTGACTGTCATACAAAAGCTGATCGTACCCTCTTGTGAATAGGTCAGCATGCCTTGAATCTGGCCTCAAGAGACCACAGCTGGTCAGAACCTCAGATCTACGTTTCAGTTGGAAGGTCCTTCCAGGTCTGTGCTGTGGTGCTGTGTTCCCATGCTTCAGTGGGAAAAGCACCACTTAATACATCATCATCATCACACCCCACCACCGTCCTGGTATATCCTTAGTGGCTTTTGTGCAATTCCTGATGCCTCAGCTTTTGAAACATGGGAGAATTGAGATGAATTAGCATTTGGGACTTCTTTCAGGAACTTTATTTGAGCTCTTTGCAGCACAATTGTGACTGAAGCAACCTTGAGTTGAGCTTGACCTTTCAATGATCCTTGGCGTATTGCTGGTGTTAGAGTGTTAGTGAAGGTGAGTCCCCAGACCAAGTATTTTACCTGTCATCTTCTAGTGTTCAAACTACTGGCTCTGCTTTTCCACTCTTGGCCCTACAATACACGTTAAATTTTGGTCAAAAGTACCATCTACTTTGGTATAGCCAAATGAAAATCCCCCCAAATGAGCAGCCACTCTGGGAATATTTTCAGTCTCCCTTTTATACCTTTCATAGACAGGTTGTTTTGGGAATCCACAGACTCTCTCCCAGAGCCTATATTTGCTTATTTATTAAACTTAGGCTTCTCTTGGCTGTTTTATTTGTATTACCTTTGGGGTATTTTTCTTCAGAGTATTTAGTAGCAATTTTTAATTTCCACTTTGTGTTTTGCAACCTTTTAAATTTAGCAGTTTGTTTCTCTTTTTTGGCCTACGTTTCCTCTTGTATTTTCCTGCTTAGCCACCCCATTTATTTTCGTGCTTGTGCTTCCCGTTTTCAGCCTTGGGAATGCAAATCTTCTTTGACTCTTTCACATTCTTAAGCCTCCATGCTGATTCTGTGGATTTTAATTTCCTAGCTTCAAGCAGGGAGTTTCTAAGTTACTTCCTCTTTTAAAAAAAAATCGCTTCTTGAAGTTTAGTATCCCAGAGAGTGGGGCTTCTTCATGTGTTTCTCTCCTGCAATGAAACTGAAATTATTTATGTGATAACCATTTCTCAGGGGTTCAGACACAATTTTTAGTCCTTGACAGGACCATGTCAAACGTTGTTTAGATTAGGATACAGAAAATGGTATGTCCTCTACAGACTATCTCAGTGCAGCCCTCACTGAACTAATCTGCAGTTGCTTTTGCACCCATTTTATTGCCTTATTATTCTTTTTCCACTTCAGTGCCACTTCAATGTCACTTTGGTTGCTCTTAACCAGAAGTCAGTACTTCACTCTGCTATTATCCTTCATGATCTACGCTACCTCTATATCCGTGGGTTTAGTTATGTGTTATGTTTCTCTTACAAGAAACATCCATGCAATTCCTTGCACGCAGAGCTACTCCCCCCTCTCTGCAGCCTGGTTCGTCCTCTCTGCATAGCTTATACCTAGCAATCATGGTCTGCCTCTGATAATTCTCATCCCCTAATGCTCAAAAAATGCTAGTCTTTTTCCTTTCTATGATACAGTCCAGATCACCCATTCTCACACTTAGATTTCTTATGCTGTTTATTGGCACTTTCACTTTTATGTCCTAACTATACGATGACCTAGATGAAAATTGTGATGTAGTTACTTGAAAAACCCTGTAAAGGTTTTTCAGCTCAGCCACTAAAGCACTTCCTGTTGACATTGCACCTCACTCTTATTTACCACTCTGCTAGTGTAAAATGTCCTTAAAATAGAAATTAAACTGGCTTTAATACTTCTTTGCACTGTCAAATTGATTTGAGAAGGCATTTGTGTAACGGCCAGTTGGATACATAGATTTTAAAATATTTTTTTAAGGAACTACTTCATTTTGTTGTTTGAAACGTTTTTCATTTTAAATGTTGTTTGCATCCAGGCATAAAGGCGCTGTCCCGATTCCACTGGGTATTTTCAAAACTTACCAGTATACCATAACATAACACATTTTACATTTGCTTATGTGTTTTTTTTCAGCTGCAACAGAAATAGTTTAAGTTAGAAACTATCAAGAAATTGCTACCTCCCTTTCCAAATCAAGGGGTTTCTTTTACTCTCTCCAGTTTCTTCAGTTGTGACGTATGGTTGCAGCAGTGCTGTACGGAATGGCCTGCCCGGAGCTTGAGAAACATGCACATGTGTTTTTCAGGACATCTGGCTAAGCCTTCACGCCCTTTTCCATCAGGGCTTGATGGTTTTTTGTTGGTCTACCTCTTTTTGTCCTTATCACACTTTCTTTACCACAGCTACTTAACAGTCTCTTCTTTCTTTTGTGATGTCTCTGGGATGCTGTTTTCCTGAGAGGTGAGAATCAAGCTCTGGTTCTTCACTTGTCCATCTGAAATTGTGATACGAGACTAACACTAAACGGGTGAGCTGTGCTGGTGATGACGTAGTCTTGGAGGTCCAGCCCTTTGATAGCGATTTTGAAATCCATTTGTTACACTACTAAAGACATTTTTAGCTAGCATCGCTCCACTGCAAGTGTTAATATTCTGCTCCTTCCATCAAAGCTTTTAGAAAGCATTAATTGATTCAGTCTCACTGTAAAACTGGTGACAAGGCTCCTTCACAGATGGGGGAGTTTAAATTTGTGGGAGTGTAACCATGACTAACTCAGACAGTAGGTCAGTGTCAGAGGCAGGATCTCATGCTAAACCAGCCAGACTACTAGAAGATAAAACCTCTTTTTCTGTACGTATTCTGGGAAATAGAAATACAGATGGATTTCAGAGCCAGTATTTGCATATGCGTGTGTGTCTACATTTCTGTATGGTACTAGTTACACGCTTTTCTGTGCACTCACCTATACACACACACACAGTATAGATGAAAAGACCCCTTTCTTTGTGCTCTTTGCTCCCTTTCCATGTCACTTTATCAGGAGTTGTCTCTGTTATTCCCTTCAGCGTTGTCTGGGAGGCAGTGCCTCACTGGAAGATCTGCACAATGAGTTCAAATGAAGCTGGAGCTTGCGGTGTTGCTCCCCTCTGTACTTTTCTGTTAGGAGGAGGAATATTTCCATCGGTGCAATGCAGTGACAGTACTGGAAGTCCAGGTTGTTGCATCTGGTATTGTTTCTATTCACTTTTCAAAGGTTTTGTTTTAGTAAGGAGCTCCAACATGGAGAGAGAAGGAAGGCCCTGTTATGTAGATGACAACCCAATCTGGTGCAGAACATGCCTCGTGAGTGGTGCAGGACAGCTCTTTCTCCCATCAGCTAAGACGTTTGCTTTTAATGTTTGGATTCCAGCTGAAACACAAAAGTGTTCATGTTCTTGCTTTCTGTCTCAGTTCATTTCTCTCCTTGAGGGAGCAATGGGACAAATCCTTGATAACTTATTTCCTGGTTAGAAGCCTTTACCTGCTTTCCTAGAGTGGTTCCCTGTGACTGGGAACCTTTGTAGTCAGCTCTTCCAGCTGTTTGCCTAAATGGTCTTCAGGGAGACTAAAAGCAGTGAACCTGGAATAACAACATTTGACTTCAGCTAGGTCCCAGGAGAATTTAGTTATTACTTAATGGATTGAATTGGCGACATACCTTATACCAGATAACTGCTAAAGGTTGCGTGAAATTAACCTTCACAAACGGCTAGTTATTGGTATACTCCTTGCAGAAAGCTGGGCATTGGGTGACATTTGTTCACTGTAATTAATACTGGTTTTCATACCTTTACATGCCAATAATATTTGCAGTGTCTGGGTGAAAAATTTCTCAGATTGAAGTCTTGATGGTGGTTTTAGCCATTTAGTGATCATGTGTCATTGCGTTCACTACACTGAGCATAAATCCTGTCTTGTAAACAGCAGGGAGACTAATGAGGTTTGCCCACATTCTGGTATCATTACAAGGGGTTCCAGCAGAGAAAAAGGGAATTTGGTTAGAAAGTGCGAAGAGAAACATGAATTTTAAAGGAAATGGGGAGAAAAAAATTTCTCAGGACTGCATGTATAAGCGGTTGTTGTTTTTTTTTTTACGGAAGGCTTTTTATTGACAAGACTTACAACCTCCTTTACTCATTTAAGGAAATCTCTCTATAGTTAGGTTTTGGTTTTACCTTAGTCCATTTTTTAATGCTGCATGTTTGGCAAAAGGTGAGGGTCATGTTTTTAATTTACACACTCAAAGTTATTAGTCTGCCGCTATTTAAAGGTAAATAGAAGAGCTTATTTTTCATGCAGGCTACATCTCTGTACAGAATAGCTTGCCAGTCACATATAAAAGTGTTAAACTCTATTAAATATTGGCATTATTTGCTATACCCTGAAGTGTTTTATTTGCATGGGACTGTAATCAGCTCTTGCAAGAACGCTTCACATCCAATTTTAGTCTTAGCACCACAGTGTACATTGGGGTGTAAATTTGTCAGGTATCCAAGCACGGCAGGATACTTTGACAGCTTAAGCCCAGTTCTCCCCAATCAGCCTTATGAATAATAAGAGGTAGAATGACCTGTTCAAGTTTTGTGTATGTAAGGTCAATGGCTTATCAACAGAAAGAACTGGAGGAGAAATCAGAGCTGAACTCTGAGGAAAGGGAATCTAGCTAAAGGTTTCTGCTCTCAGAAGAATATTCTAAAGTAAATAAATTTTTTCCAAGACTTTTTATTGAAAAGAATTTCCAGCCTGAGAGTTTCATTGCAGCATTGAATGAGAGGTGTTGGGTTCCTTTGCATCCTCTTGAAGAGCAAAAAGGGTTTATAAATCAGACTTCTGGGAATTGTTATCTCCCAGCTTCTTCTAACAAACACAACAATTTGTTTTAAAGGCTTTCACCAAAGATGTCATAAGTAGTAATCCCTATGTTGTAAGTGGGTACTTAATGTGATTTAACTTAATGCTGATGATGCAAAGCTATTCTCTCCCAAAGCCCATTAAGAACATCCAATTTTCTGGTAGACTAACACTCCTGCTTACTATCTTAGAGATAAGTGACTGTTTAACCAGGACAATAAGGAATAGTTTCGAACCACAGCTGGAAAACTGAGTGGTCACAAAACTGGTCTTTGTGAAAGTCCAGACTTCAAAAGCAAATGTCACAAGCTGCCTTTTTTTCCCCTTGTTTTAGGAGTAGTTTGAAATTCTGTGTGTACAGACATGTACCTGCAGGCACTTTCAATCAGCTTAATGAGTGTATTGGTGAATATCATTATTTATGATATTCGTAAGTATACTCTAGATAGAAAAGGGCTGGTGCAAGCCATTTATGTAAATGAAATAAAGAAACTGATAAATACTGAATTTTATTTCAAGTTGCCCTAAAGTGCAGATAATTCTAACAGTTTATCCAAGATAATGTCTTCTCATAGTTCATGCTTATTTGTTTGTTTGTGGATTCTCTACATGCAGAATGACATGAAATGTCACTGGGACCACTTAGCAAAACGTGCTAACAGTAATATTTGAAAATATTCAGGGTGCAAAGTTGAAGTGAAGGCAAACTTTCCAGGAGCTTGTGGCTGCTCACTTGGGTCTAATATGGAGTTAGCGCTTTGCAGGTCAGTGGCTCTGCTATTTGTCTCTGACCTAACAGATCTGGAGTTCTTCACATCAAAACCAAGTCTTGCTGAGCTGAGATCAAACGTGTTAAGGTAAGGATCTTGCCAGTGATTTATCGTGCCAGGGAGGGGTGATCAGGCCATAAGGGGCCACTGCAAATGAAGTTGACATTCCAGCAATTTCTCATGTGTAGTTATAAGGTAATTTTCTCAGGCGGAGCTTTTAAGTCAAAATAAATTTACCCATTGTATTTTTCTATGTTGCCTTAGTCTCTGAAATTCTAGTAGGAGTATTTATTTATGCAGCATTGCTAATTTTTGAGTAAAAACTTGTTCTTTGGTAATGAACATTTAAAATGGCAGTTTTACAAGTGAAGATCTGCTAGATTCTTTTAAATGGCAGAACATGTTTCCCATATACAAATAAATAGACCAGGCTGTTTTATGTCACACATAATGAGTACACAAGACTTGCAATGCACAAATAATGCAAAGCGTAGGAAAACTGTACAGATTAATACTACTCTTGTTTGTACAAACCCGTCCTCACTCCCACTGTTTCAAGGGTGGAAGGGTTTCCAGGATCAAGTTCTTAATAGCCACAACTTCATTAAAGCCCAGTGAAAGCCCAGCAATTGATTCTGTAAACAAATACTCCCTCCTCTCCACTCTTGATTTAATGACTTTTTACAAATCTTTCATTATTTCATTTTTAAGTTGCAGTAAGAGACATTAAGGATCATACTCCAAAAAAACCACTGCCATCCCTACCCAAACCATTCAGTGCTGGCTTTTCTTTGTTGTTAGTGGAAACGTAAAGCATAATTAATTTTTTTGTCATCCTGGCTTCAGAAACAATGTTTTCTGATGCAGTGCTAAGCAAGACAGCAATTAGAGAGCTCCACAAGTGAAAGGATAAGTAAAGCTTAGGATCTTAGTTTCTTAGGAATACATGAAATATTACCTGAGCTATGGGAGAGTGTTATTGTTGCTGTGTTGTGCTACTAACCGCAGAGAAATTTTTCATTAACTGAAAAAAAGTAGAAATTACTTTGAGGAAGCCTTTATGTGCTGTAAGTAAAGTTTCTTCCCACAGGTTTAATAAGGCAGCCAAAAGGAGTAAAATGTTTGTGGTGAGTATAGTTCAACAGACAATACAATCTAAGTTTCTTCTCTTTAGATTAATTTTCTTGGCCAACCAGGCACAAAATAATCCCTTTAATGAGACTGAATTGAAATAATGGACGCTATATCAGCATGTGGCACAGTGAGAAACTAAAATAGAAAAGAGTATCATCACGGTTTGGCAGCCTGAGTTTTGTGCAGGAAATACCTGGGGGGGGAGGAAAGTAAGCATGCTACTGCATGTTGTTAAGACTTATTTAATCTTCTTAACTAATTACTCAAACTTCCTAATTCAAAATCATACAAACAAAAACGTTTAGATAAGCTGGGTGTTTTTTCAAATGGGTGCCCCCTACAGCTTAGAAAATAAACATGACAGGTTTGCCCTGTCTGATGTGCTGCCATTTGCAAAAGAACAGACCCAGCTCCCAGAAAGACAGAAGACTAATTAAGACAGGAAGACAGGCAGGTCAAACATTTGGTGTGAGGGATTTGGGACATAGGGGAGAAAAAAATCATGTTACATTCCACTTTCACAGCAGACTGACAGGAGGCTTCAAGCCCTTTCTCCAATTCCATTTGCTGCTCAGAGACCCCGGATTCCCCCGGTTTCTCCTCCCAGTCGCACCCATTTCCTAGTGTACCATTCCCCAGCCCTATACTGTGAGCTGCTCAGCAGGGGACTCACCATATCTACCTTTAGGCACCCAAATGAGATGTCTCGATGAGTGGGCCAGTGCAACAGCCACTGGAGAGACCGGCCCTTGCGGGAGGTGACTGAGCACGCCTGAGGCGGAGGGTACTGCCCGGAGAGAGTGCTTCTCCCTCCTCTCCCACCCCACGGGGACTGGAAAGAGACCGAGCTTCTGCGGGAGATGCAACCACTGGGTGCTAGATCACATGAATCCTACCCCAGTTTATGTCTGTCACGCTGAGGTCTGACTTCATTTACACAGGCTGAAATGTCTCTGAGACCTTGATGTATTCACCTATTTTAAATACTTGGCTTCTGATCCGAAGTCCAGTGATGTCAAGGACTGTTTTTGATTTCAGTAGGCTTGGCTCTGGCCGTGCTACTTGGAAGTTACATCCAGAGAAGCTGAACACTCCAGCCTTCTCATCCAGGCATGTACCCTTGGCAGAGGACTCGGGTTGCGTAAACATAATTCTACTAGATTTTGACGTACTGCTGCGCTGACAGCAAAACCAGAGCAGCCTCATTTACTTTTTGTGCACTTTTTTTTTTAATTCCACTTTTTTATCCTCCTCCTGTAGTATGTTTGTAAATATTTCAAATTCTCCAACCCTCTCAGTATGCTCTGAAATTTGGACTTGAGATTTGTTGAGTGAGCTTTCAAGCTTGGGTTTATGAAGGAAGCTCCCTTTTATGGCAGACCGTGTCTAAAAGCCATGACATTATCCTTCTGGCCCTGAGGTCCAAATGACTTTAAACCCCCCTGTTCAAACACCCCAAAATACACACACAGCTTTAAAAAAGAGCAACCTCATCTAGTTGGGGGTGTCCCTGCTGACTGTGGGGAGGCCAGACTGGATAACCTTTGGAGGTCCCTTCCAGCCTGGACCATTCTGTGATTCTATATGGTAGTGCTAATGAATGACATGATAACTGCTTCTGGTTGTACGCCCAAGCCAGCCAGCCTGCCTTGGCTTAGGGAGGTGTATCATTTGAAAGCGATGCCGTCACTGGCCCTGCCCAAGGAAAGGCTCCATCATGGATTGCCTTGAGCCACTGGGATTCTGCACTGAGAATGTCTGGGGGGGTTGGCCTCAAAGTCTGGGGCCTGTAACTGATGATTTGTGAGCTGCCAGCAAGGAGCAGCGGCTCTTGCTGTTCACCTGAACAATCCCCTTCAAAATAAAATAAAAGGCCACTGCTGATCAATTGCTGGCCAGTCAGCAATCAGTCTGCTGGGGTTGGCTTTTACCTTCCTACTGCCTGCTTATAAACCAGGCTGTCCTTGATCCCGTAGCTGGCTGTTGGTTCCCAGTCACTCCGAGGAGTGCCTGCGCTCTGCCTGGAGTGTGAGAGATTGTTGTATCAAGACAGCCATAAAAGCGAAGGAAAACAAAGCTTGAGAAAATAAACAAGCTGCACCTCTGATTGGCAATCCTTTCTACTTCATTCCTTTAGAATTGTACTAATCGTTAGGACTCTTGAAACGTTTCCAAAAGAGAGGAAATGAAGTTGCTGAGATGAGAAAGGATATGAAATTTCCTGACCAGACTGAGGCACAGGTGCCCGGTATCTGTGATGTTATGCAGTATTTACCAGGGGAAATGCTGCTGCTGGATTTTTTGCATGCCTCTGAAATTGTTGCATGTCCCACCACCACCAAAAAAAAAAAAAAAGGCTCTGAAATTTGGACTTGAGATTTGTTGAGTGAGCTTTCAAGCTTGGGTTTATGAAGGAAGCTCCCTTTTATGGCAGACCGTGTCTAAAAGCCATGACATTATCCTTCTGGCCCTGAGGTCCAAATGACTTTAAACCCCCCTGTTCAAACACCCCAAAATACACACACAGCTTTAAAAAAGAGCAACCTCATCTAGTTGGGGGTGTCCCTGCTGACTGTGGGGAGGCCAGACTGGATAACCTTTGGAGGTCCCTTCCAGCCTGGACCATTCTGTGATTCTATATGGTAGTGCTAATGAATGACATGATAACTGCTTCTGGTTGTACGCCCAAGCCAGCCAGCCTGCCTTGGCTTAGGGAGGTGTATCATTTGAAAGCGATGCCGTCACTGGCCCTGCCCAAGGAAAGGCTCCATCATGGATTGCCTTGAGCCACTGGGATTCTGCACTGAGAATGTCTGGGGGGGTTGGCCTCAAAGTCTGGGGCCTGTAACTGATGATTTGTGAGCTGCCAGCAAGGAGCAGCGGCTCTTGCTGTTCACCTGAACAATCCCCTTCAAAATAAAATAAAAGGCCACTGCTGATCAATTGCTGGCCAGTCAGCAATCAGTCTGCTGGGGTTGGCTTTTACCTTCCTACTGCCTGCTTATAAACCAGGCTGTCCTTGATCCCGTAGCTGGCTGTTGGTTCCCAGTCACTCCGAGGAGTGCCTGCGCTCTGCCTGGAGTGTGAGAGATTGTTGTATCAAGACAGCCATAAAAGCGAAGGAAAACAAAGCTTGAGAAAATAAACAAGCTGCACCTCTGATTGGCAATCCTTTCTACTTCATTCCTTTAGAATTGTACTAATCGTTAGGACTCTTGAAACGTTTCCAAAAGAGAGGAAATGAAGTTGCTGAGATGAGAAAGGATATGAAATTTCCTGACCAGACTGAGGCACAGGTGCCCGGTATCTGTGATGTTATGCAGTATTTACCAGGGGAAATGCTGCTGCTGGATTTTTTGCATGCCTCTGAAATTGTTGCATGTCCCACCACCACCAAAAAAAAAAAAAAAGTGCCATTATGTATTTCTTAATGCCTCCAGCTATGAGAAGATGCTGAGGGCCAAACAGCTGTGATTCTTTTATAAAGTACTTTGGCATCTGATGCCCCCTCCCCCATCCTTGCAGACTTCACGTCAAAGGCTCTCTAAGGAGAAAGTCACATATGAAAAAAAGATCTTTGATGGAATGAAACTATAACCAGCTACTAAATCAATTGAGTTAGGAAATTCCCATTCCTTCCTCCATTCATCCAGAACCATATCTCCTGTGGGAAGCCATTATTATTTGGATGTTAAAATCCTCTTCCTGTACCAAAAAAACATTTCTGGAGCTGCAACAGCACAAAAACATTGTTTATTAAATCCATGGGAAAATAATTCCACCTCCAAAGAGCTGAATGCTAGGCCACTGTCTGTCCACTGGCCGAAGTTCTTACTTATACAGCTGGGGAGCCTGAAGAAAATGTCTGATGACATCATCACTAAGCAATATCGAATTAAGAATGTAGATCATCATTTCACTCACACATCATTTGAGAACGTTTTCAAGAAAGGAAATGAAAAGTTACATTGTTGCCACCTGTGTTGATTACTCTTATGAACTAAAGGAGACCAAATTACTTTTTCTCTTTACGTTTTCAGGGAAGACAATACAAAAAAGAGAGGCAGTGAGCATGCAGGAATCCCCAGGGAATTTAAAAATCGGTTCCATTTTCCAAATCCAGGGCTAGCCCCTGGGTGAACATCAGAAGGAATCTGTAGTGCCGTGAAACCAAATCTCATTCAACTAAAAGCTGCAAAGGAGGTATTAGTTCTGTGCCGCATTTTAATTAATTATGTTTATACACACCCCCACAAAGATAGTAGTTTTGTACTTCCTCAGTGGTAAATAGTGATGAAAATACAAACTCCTATCCATTTTCTCCCTGCTTTTAAATTTTGCTACTACTGCATTGTAGATGAGATTGTTCAGCCTGGTTTGTACATATTCCTTTCTCTTTGAATACTTACTACTCCCATTACCTGCATGGTTTGAAATGAACATTAAGTTGCTAATTATTAGTAAGCCAACTGGGACAGATGGCTACTTAAACAAGATATTGTAGTTGTTTATTTGCAAAGCTTAATTTGCTTTGCTTTATGCTAAAAACATTTACTCTTGGCTTGATTTCAACACTGATGAACATCCAATAATGCTACTGAACTCAGTGCATAATGCTCTTGAAATGCAGGTCTTATGTAAAATGCAATATATAGTTTCCTTCCAACTACATGTCATCAGAGTCTCAAAGTAACTTGAATTTTTACATGGTAACTTTGAATTTTACTTTTCATTTGTATACCTTTTTTGTTTGATATGGTATCACAAAGGCTCTGAACAGCGCTGTGCCCTGTAGGATGGGTGAGATATTGCTTCTTTGATTAGTCCTATGGAATTCTGTCAATAGGGGCTGTATGCAATTAACCACAGGTAGAATTTGAACCAAGCAAATACATGGTAGGACCACTACCTTGCAAAGTTCCATCCAAAGTTCTATCAGAATGTGTGTTTGACGAGGTTATTGTCAGTACCAGGAGGGATGTGCCTGTTCTTTTAGGGAAATGCCATGCCCTCTTCATATTTCACTTGGAAAGGAACAGAAATTATCAAGAAACCTTTACAATGAGATCTCATGAGAATGATGACACTTCAAGGGCACAATCACAGGGGCACCTGGGAGCTTCCAGCCGCACCTATTATACTGTAAGGTCTGTCTGAAATGTCCCCATCCCACACCTCACCCACCTGCTACCCACCCGGCTGCCTTGTTCTTCATGTTGCCTCAGACAGCATTGCTGGGCAACAAATAGTATTTAGTTTCCTCTTCAGACCTTGTACAGCCAGAGTCCTCGCTTAGAAGAGGCATTGTCTGTTTTGCCAGTTGGGTTTGTTCTTGGACGAAACACGGTACTGACAGGGACACCTCAGTAAAACAGGAAAGTTTGCTGTTTCTCTTCCTGCTCTGACACTACTGCAGTTACTGGCTCTACTGAGAGTAGATGGTAACTAAATGTTTCTGTGTTCCAAAATTTTTCAAGTGTTCCCTTCTTCCCTTGCCATTTTGGCACAGTTTTGTTGAGAGCATGCAACGGGCCAGATTATTTAACTACTCACAATACCGCATAGCAAATACATGACATACTATATACTTTTTTCTTTTCCTTACTGCAAATCACAAAAGGTAACACTAGGACTCAAACAAAAACAAATTACCTCAGTAACTCCTGGAAAACTCAAGTGGTTAATCAGTTACCTTTTATTTACATATATATGCTTAATGCTGAATTAAGCTGTAAAAACCAAAGGCTGATTTATAGCCCCAGTCAGCCTTAATTAACATTGATTCCAGGGGAATAGTAAATGTGAATAGCCTTCACAATTGAGGTTGAACAATGAACTCACTGGGTGTTGTCCAATTTGTAGCATGATTTACATGGAAGCAAGCCCTTCTTTTTTCTAGGGTTACCCCTTTTTCATCTGGTGTTTAGGATGGGTTATATATAATCCATAGATAGGAACATTTGCTGTCAAATATTCTCCCTGATTTAGAGTTAGCCTTTACCATGGTCACTATAAATAAGGCAGAAAAAAAACCCAATTTGAGGCTTTGCAGGGATTCCTTGTTCTTGCAATGTGTCATCGCTTGTCCATTTCATGGCATTTTTACGAAGTGGCCATAATGAAAGTCAGATTAAATGTACAGGATATATACGTTTAATCAACAGGCATTGGAGTCAGTAGTGCTGGAAGAGTTATAAAAGCCTCTGTGAATGCAAATTTATTGCAAAAGAATCTGCGTCTTGGTGGTAGGAATATCTGCTGAATGGTACTACCTGACACAGAACACCTAAAACTTTCAAAAGTGAATTATTTAAGTGTAAGGTTTTGCTTGTAAAGCCGCCAGCTGCTGGATTTCAAGACTTGAAACTGTTCCAAAACATCGGACTAGGTACTTTATTTGTGCACTAGAGTAAATACTCTGATTTTACTGCCAATTTAAATGTGCTCAGTTTACAGTAATGAGCTTGTATAGGCAATACCTTGTTTATAGAAAGTGGAACAGGAAGAAACTAACATTAACCATTAACAGTAGCAATTTCTCTTGCCTTCAACTCTAACTTTATGCCAAATAGATCCTTCCCATGTCCTAGCTGAAATATTTGCTATTACTGTTCTTTTCTAAACCTGTGGGCTAAATGGAGCATTCAATATAATAATACACCTTATAGTTGCACTCAACTTGAATTGCAACAATCTTTTGTAATTCCAAGGCACCATTTCTTATTCTTATGGTGAAATGTATTTTAAGAACAGATATGTGTCTTGTGTACTAGCAAATCTGATGATAGATGTTTACCCCAGCAGAATGTAGTTAACATTTTTAATCTTTTTAAAAAAGAACAGACCACTTCTATAAGGGGAGAGTACTGCACTATGGTTGCCTCCACTTCTCAGGTTCTTGTACTTAACCTATCTGTTTTATTCTTTCAAGACAAATCACAGGAGGAACCTATGTGTTTATGTACATACTGTAACCTTAAACAAACATCCTTACATTTCCTTTGGCCATCTGTTCCTGAAGCTGCAAGCTTTTTTTCTTCAGCACACCCACCCCACACTTTGGGCATGGAGTTAACTCCACCAAACTCAATGGAGAGGTCGACACTAAAATCCTTCTTCCACAAAGGTCACAGATCTCAGAGTTCCTTTGTTTCACTAACAGCCTAAAAAGTGACAATGGTACACTGGAGGATTTTGGCTTATGGTGTTAGTCGCTAGAGATCATACTGGTGATTCTTTCATTATCTTATTTTGGCTGGGTTAGCTCCAAAATGTCCTACTGGGGACCAATACTTTGGTTTGCAAAGCAGTGTAATCACTGAGCAGGAAACACCACCCATGGTCTGAGGAGCTGATAGTCCAAGGATGTGAATGGGTTCAAGATAAATACAGCGTGCAAAAAGAGCGATAGATGGGTAATGGTGCGGTAGGTCCTGGGTTCAGCTACCTCTGAAAACCAAAACAAAATGTGAGGAAAAGTAAAGAAAGGATGGACTCTAAAATGGATGGAAGGGCACAAAGGGCGAAGTGGCTGAGGCTACAGGCACAGGGAAGATGAGGAAACAGACCCATAAAGACAAAAGCATATGTAATTGTTGGTAGTTGTTACATCAGCAGGATCTTCTCCAGGCAGGCCCAGGTTCCTTCTGCCCATGTCCTGAGCCAGCCGGACATGAGTCAGCTCTGAAGCAGAAGCTATGTCACTGCAGTTAGCGTGGCACTCAGCCTGAGCTAATAAGCCCTGCTGAGAAGATCATGGCTTCCATTTGACTTGGAGAGTGAGCAAGCTCATCTCAGGTAACGGAAGATTTTACAGATGCATCTTAGTGTGCAATTTCTTTATTTCTTTAAAATTCACAGGCATACTGGTATCCTCACCATGTTCTTTTCCTTTACAGACACTTTATACCTTTTCATGTTGCAAATGTTCATCTTGAGCTCTTTGACTGTATTTTCTCTTGGCTGATTTTTTGCTAGAATAGTGTTGGGGTCTTTTCCCAGCTCAGATTCTTCTCATCAATTTATGACTAGCTCTCTACTTGTTTCCTTCCTTCCTTACAGATAGGGCTTTGGTGATCCTCTTTCCTTAAACACCCAGAATTTTGATGCTGATGCTTTTTTTTTTTTGCCATCAGACAAGTTGTAAACGCTTCCGCTAGAGTAAGTTTTAAACAGCTTAGTTGACAGGCTGGTGCAGCTATCCTCATTGTACTATTCCCAGCCTAAAAATTCAGCAGCTGATATGAATCATGCCATACTATTCTTTGACTAGAAAAGACAGGTGTTACATTCCATTCATTTCCATATGAAAAAACATGTAATTTTTTTGTGCTGGTTTTGCCACATCAGACTTTGCTATAAAGAAAACAAATAAAAAAGGAACCAGCATTTAGCAAAGTCCTTACATATGAACTCTTTTCCACTGTCTCCACGAGCTCATCCGGCTGCCCCGAGCCAGGTACCAGTGCAGAGGTAACTACGTCTTTATTGCATGGCAGTAAGACAGCAGAAAGTGCAAGATAAAAGAGGTGGTGAAGTACTACTGTGGGCAACTCCTTTGTGATGTTTAGTTGCCTAATCAGTGGGACTGGTTTTTGTCCCAGCATCTGTGGTGGTTCTGTGTGGAAACTGGACTGATACTACATTCTTGTTCCATAGCCATGATCTAAAAAGACAGACCACTTTCTGCCACCTGAGTGTCTCTGATTGGAACTGAGACTTCTAAATCTTTTAAAGGGTCCCTTGGCTTTCTACTGTAGGATCTGTGTGGTGTATGTGGCTTGCCTTTGGTTTAACCAGAGAAAAGTTAAACACAACATAACCCCTCATGCAAAAAAAAGGTGAACATTCCTTGTATCTAAGGGTGAACTACCTCCAGTAAAATTCAATGAGGCCAGAACCTCCCCTTACAAATTTAAACTTGTATTTAATGGAATACAGTGAAAGAACGTTGATACTTGAACTCCAGGGAACCTTTGTGGTTCCTGGACTTTTTGAACAATGAAGTTTTTAGAAAGTTTTCAAAGATAGGAAGAGTCTGAATACCAGGAAAACCTTTCACTCAGTTATTTTCTAGAGTGACTTATTTCATATTTGCTAATAAATAATTCCATCGTATTCTTGAAAGTCATTCTGTAGAAAATAACTGGCACATATACAGCTACCAGTAAAAATCTACTTCAAATAAATGCATTTGTCGTTACCTCTCACAAGACAGCTGTTGTCAGCACCATTAAAATTCAAATTTGGTTTCCCCATGACAATTAAGATGATGTCAACACCGAGAGAATTTAACAATTTCCATTGTTCCAAGCAGATAAGTTAATTCTGTGCTGCAAGCCATCACTGTAGCCATAATCAACTGACTGTGTATTGAAGAAATGTGATGTTTGAGATTATTCAGCCTTGGCTGGGTTGTATCAGTGACCAAATGTTTACTTACTGAATTGAATGATTACTCCAAATCCTTGTCTTGTCTCCAGTAGTTTCAAGGCTTTTTCTCTGACACAGGTATTTCTTTTTTTAGTTTATTTGCTACAGTTTTTGAACCAAATTTGAATGTCAACCAAGTTATTTAGAGTTTGATGTTGCTTCTCTAGTTACACTGCCACAGAATACAGAAAGATGTCAGGGACTGACCCTTAGCCTGAACTCTTGAAAACTGTTACTTTCACAGGCATAAATAAGTTTCAGCTCTTTTGTATTGGAATCTGCCGCCTTTCCCAGGAGTCTGTTGTTATATACATTACAGTTTTTTCATGCAGGAGCACTGATGACTTTTTTTCCTTTTCTAGATTTTCATCAATAATGAGTGGCAAAATTCTGAAAGTGGGAGAATATTCCCAGTATATAACCCAGCAACAGGAGAGCAGATCTGTGAGATCCAGGAAGCTGACAAGGTAACGCGTCCCGTGAATGGGCAGAAATGTATAAACAGATCAAAGCAACAGGCCCAGAGTAGCACTGCTGGGCAGTTATTTATCACCGTTCCCAAACCCATCGTGTGATTACGGTTGTACAACAGCAAATTTCATAAGCCTGGTAATGTTATTTACCTCAGTGCCTTTTGGTTTTTTTCTTCCTTCTTGACAGGTTGATACGGACAAAGCGGTGAGGGCAGCTCGCCTCGCTTTTTCTCTGGGTTCAGTCTGGAGGAGGATGGATGCATCGGAAAGAGGCCATCTTTTGGACAAGCTAGCAGACTTGGTCGAAAGAGACAGGGCAATTCTTGCTGTAAGTGGTACATGAAAACCAACAGTCAAATCCCCTGTCAGTTTTACATTCTGAGAGCAAATTAGTTCATAAATGTGTTAATCTGAAAACTACACTCAGCTTGATGGCTAAGATGGCCGACTGTCTACTTAAGACCTGATCCAAAGCTCATAAAAGTCAACAAGTGTCTTCCCACTGACTCAAATGAGCTTTAAATTGGACATCAGACAAATGAATGGGTGTGCACACACGTGTATGCCTGTTATGCACAATTGTAAGTTTTCTAAAATAAAAAAAAGACCAGGTAAAGTGATTTGTGCTGATATTAATGAAATGGCAGGCAACACGCTTACTGCCACACAAGTGGTTACAGGAATTCTGGGTATTGCACTATTTCGCTCACGTATGAAGCCATCTAAACGGTGGCATTGTTAATGTAGTTTTCCGCATGTCAAATGCTTTGAACTAAGCTGGTGAACATCTTAATTCCAGCTTTGTCAACACTTAAATCATCTTACCACCAGTGTATACTGTAAAATCGCCACAGGGAGAAGGAAGTGCACAGCAAATCAAGTTTACTCTGCCTGTCATTTGATTTGTATTTCTAGAGCCAAGTTCTTTACTAGATTTCACTGCAGGCAATGCCATTAATTGCTCTTGGGGATATAAGTCAGTGCAGAATTAGGCCTCCATTCTTCTCTATAGAAACTCATTTGATGGTTGGTGTGTTACACATGGGCGTACTTTGCCCATTCTTAACGATTTGTATTAGACAGCTATTGAGAATGAGTTAAGCTACTCAACATCTTAGGATATTTTATTGGATTGTTTTTGCTAAATGATCTTAGGAACCCCTAAGAGGATAGCTTATAAGATACTTTTAAAAATAGGAATATTAACTTAAAAATAAGGACATTAGCTTGTTAATTTATGAGCTTCCCTAGAGGAGAGTTTGTTTATTTGATGGCAATAAATAAACTGGCTGTACAGTATAGATATCTCAGACCTCAGCAGGAGTCTTGGCAGCCATATAGAGAAATTTTTATATTCACATCAATTATATAAAGAGGGATATGTCCATTCTTCTCTTTATGGATTCAGATCATTAATATGGGGTTACAAGGAGCCCTTTCTCAGCTGTTATCATTAACATAACAGAACCTAGTTTGACAGGCATTTTTATCTTGGCTCCTGATGAAAGCAATTTAGCATTTATATATCTGGACCAAACACAGTGACTGTTAGGTCCAAAATACACACAGGCACATGTACATGCATGTGGATACACACACAAACCCACAAGACAGACAGACAGACACACAAATAAACACATATACCCGCACACATTCTTAGAATCATAGTCATTCCAGAATACTCCAGAAGGAACCAGATGATAATTTTTTTTTTTTTAAAGAAAAATGCCTTTAATTCACATTTGCATAAAGAAGTAACAAAGGGGATCAGATAGTTGTTCTGAATCTTGTGGGTAAAGACGATGCCAAGGTGTAACTGGTTGGTCTTCAGTAAAATCTTTCTCATGATTGAAGAGCTGTTAAGACAGTGAATACTTAAGTACAATAGTCTAAAAATGCTATGTACTTATATCTCTTAACTCTTTCTTGTCCTCTAGACTATGGAATCACTGAACAGTGGCAAACCCTTCTTGCAAGCTTTCTATGTAGATCTTCAGGGAGTCATAAAAACCCTGAGGTATTATGCCGGCTGGGCAGACAAAATCCATGGAATGACCATTCCTGTAGGTAAGGGGGATTAAAGCACAGGTATGCACCTAAACCTTCTCATGCAAAATCGCTTAATAGATTATAGAAAAGAACCTTGTTTTGCTATTATGTGTGTGGTATGTTGCTGAAACAGATGTTGAGAAGTCAGCACGGGCTGGAGTAGATGCCCTGCTATTGTTCTGCCCGACACTCATGTCCCAGAGAGTGTTTTGTTTCTTTTGTATGTGTCCATCTCAGAAGGAGATAGCTCAATACCTACATTTAAGTATTGTTACACCTATAAAAATGTATGCAGTGTAAGCCTGAAAACTACCTTAGAACACATGAAAATAGTGTTAGCTGTTTAAGAAACAGTATGCTTACGTATGTATTTGGTTTATATGTCTTCTTACTGCCTATGCAAATCATTTTACTTAGGACTAACACTGGATTGAAATTAATTTATACTTTGAGAGAGTTTATAATGTTACTATAGAAAACTATACATACACATAAGATATATTTTGTTATTTATGCTTCCTCAAATTATTCAGTGTGATAAGTTTTATATTGTCTATAGTAGATAAATCTTTATGAGCGCTAGGAAATTAAGTTATTCTGCCCTTAGTTTTTGCTAAAGAGATAAGAAAAGAAAAAATCCTTACCAATATTTTTATTTAATGAGTCTCTTCCCCCTGCCCCTCCCTCCCAGCTGTTTACCAAGCTGCATTTTCTGTTGCAAACATATTCATTTACAGTCTGGAATAGATTTACCAACTGCTATAATTATTTAAAATGGCACATGATAGCAAAGAATGATTTTATGGAGGTGTAGTCATTAAGATAAATGTACTCATCTTTTACCTCCATAAAATAAATCTTTGGAAAAACAGCAAGGAAAACCAACATTTATTCTATGAATTCTTTTTTGCTTCATGGTGCACACTGTTCATTGCACATGCATGTTTATTACAAGGAGACCAGGAAGGCACACGAACAGGTAAACGAATTTTGCTGTTACCCGTCAGTTTCCATAAAATTACATTCTGTAACATGTTATCTGCAGTACAGGAGCGTGCTGCTGTACAGCGAAGCACAAAACTATCAAAGTTAGGCAAGCAGATAAATTGAAAACATGGCCCCAAAATTTTCATGAGGAAAACAGATCATGTAACTCTTATGGTTACGTAACATCATGGTGTTTCAGCGTATTAAAACTGCAGGGTGTACAGACTGATGTTTATCATCCCTAGTATACTTTCACCAAAGAAATTACAATATTAATATTGTAGGTGGAGACTCTCCTGTAAGGACTCTTGAAGTTTTCCACAGTCATTTGGGCTGAGATTCATAAATCCTGATTTTGCTGCTTGCACTTCAAATTTAAACATGCAAAAGTGCAGAGCACACCATAAATTCATATATTCAGCAAATTTCCTGTTCCCTAATCCCTTTCTCCCTGGTGAATGAATGTCGCCTTCTCACTCGTTAGGCCCCCAGGTACAGAGAATTTAGGTCAGGCACCAAAAGGCATTGCCAGGTTAAGGAGAATAAATATTCTCTGCTTATTCTTGTCCTCAAGTAGTGTATCAAATGAAAACCCTGATTTTTTTCAATGAGGTGGGCTACACTGGGGGAGAGGAAGGCACATTTTCAGTAGGCTTTCCTAAATGCAAACTTTTGTGTTAACACACACTGTTATCAGTAGTGCAGAATCATAAGTCCATTCACAGATTTTCAGGGTATCAATTAGTTCTTCTTCTTGCTTTAACACTCCTCTCTATTCCTCTAGTTTCACACCATAAATTTGTCATTCTCATGAAGCTATTTTTGAGGAAAGCCAGTGTTAAACAATGCTGCTCTTTACATTCACTTACCATCAACGGAAACCAAACAAGACAAAAAAATCACAATGAAAACCCCATTAAATCTCCATCTCTTTCTGTTCAGTGTGCTAATAAATCTGAAACCTCCCAATCTTTCATACATTTCTGTTGAGGTTTTCTTTTTCTCTAAAATAAAAAAAGGGAAGTGATAGACAAGTAGAAGAAGAACAGTGCGTTTTGCAATCACATTCTTGCTGCTCCCAGAGCTGCTAAAACCTTCAGGCTGCCCTTTGCTTGCTCCCATGAGTAAAGCCTTGACGATTTAAATTAAAACAGAATGGGGTTAGACTAGAAACTCTTAAACTAATACACTGAACGCAAGCAAAAATGTATGTTTGAATCAATATATGATCTGATAGGACAGAGCGTAACAAACCGGCTTGGCTCTCCTCACCCACTTGTTTGCTGTGTCCTGCTACGCGAGCCATGTGACTGTATTATGATTGTTATGCAAATAAAATATCTGGGATGGAGACTCCTGACGGAAATCTGAGCAAACACATCTGTGGAAGGTATTGCTGTCCCAAAGTGAGATCCCTGGATAAATGGGGCTTTCTTTCTGATTAAAAAATAAAAAACTTTGGGCCAGGTGCTAAGCAGCTGCAAATTGATCTGGCTCTATTAATGTCAGTAAGGACTGAAGAATGCCAGTTTATATCAGCTGAGAATATGAAAAAAAAACTTTTAAGACGAATTTGTAGATTAGATGTGGGATCAGACTGTCAGACTGCTCTCAGGCAATGTTCTTCTGGCTGCCAGCTAGTACAAGGGGAAGAGTAACAATCACCAGCAACAGCACCTTACAATACGTGTCATTAGCATGATTTGTATAAAGTAATCTAAAACTCTAAAATGTTTTAAAAATCTCCTATTTAATTTCTGAGCACAGGGGAGCTTTCTATACTCAGGGTTCAGAAAGAATGACTCACTTCATCCATCTTTAGTTGTTTTGCCGTGGTAACAGCTTATTTTACATTATGGACAAGGTGGCTCTTGGATACATCTTTGGCCTGTCCAGAGGCATCTGAAGCTTCTGAATAACTTCAAGTCACATATGTTCACAAAGATATTGTTAGAAAGCAACCTCAAAATCCCATCTTAACAGTAAGTCTGTGGATGATGAACTTAGAAGTAGGTGTCAAAAAGGGCAGCTGTCGAGTCTAGTGGAGGAAAGCAGAGCAAGCAACTCTGCATGGGAGGTATTGCTCTGCAGAAGGAATGTTCTGCCTACGTTCAGTAGAGTTAACCACCATTGGTCTGACTTGACAAGCAGGTTCAGCTTGTCTATAACTTTCTGTTGTGAAGCACGCAGACATGTGGCAATGATTATGCAGTGACAATCTAAAGTCAGACAGTGCTAACGTAACTGTGTTACTGTTATGTTGTCACCATCCTTCTGGCTGAGAATCCACCTCTCATGGTATTACCAAGTACAAGCTGGTATTTTTAGCTGACTCCTATATGTGTCTCTTGAGCACTTAGACAATTTTGCCTGTATATAACTCTCTGTATTTTGACTCCTACTTTACTTCTGTCTGGTCTCATTATTCTTCCTATGGTCTGTGAACCACTGCTAGCATCCATGAAAGATAACCTAGAAAATCAAACTGATCATCTCAATTTGTGAAACAAGTATTCTCATTTCCACTGGGAAGTTGCTAAGCATCAAAATGGTGCAACGACATTTTGTCAATGCAGAGCAAACTGACTGATCAACTATTTTCTTCCCCCTTTTCGTAAAGTGAATCTCTTCTCGCTCTCTCCCTCCCTTCTTTTGTTCCTCTGTTCTGTCCCTTGTTCTTGGTTGCAGACTATTGGTACCTTTCTCATAATTATTCTGTAGCTGGCCCCCAGCTGATGTATTAGCTACTCTAGCTCAGGTTTCTACTGAGAAAATCCTGTAAAGTAGATGTACACAAATAAGCAGACCTGAAAATAAGTTATTTCTAGTCAAATTCAAGTTGAAGTCTTTACTTAAACCTAAGAAGCTTTATAGATTAACCCATTTATTGTTACCAGATGTATAGTACAGGACATTGCAGCAGATTCCCAAAACGTGCTCTGTGTTGTGAGGTTAGGTCTTTCCCCAACACTGAACAAGGCTGGCAGCAGCTCCAGACTGAACGGGGCAGAGGCCACGGCTGCCCGTATGATCTCACACAGCATGAAGGGAAGAACATACCGCTGTGTTGGACAGTGACAATGGGACCAAAAGCACTGTAACCTCTCCTCTTCTTACTCCCTTCCTCTGTCTGAACTTCCTATCCTGGTAAGTCACCTTCTGTGATTAAGCCTAGGTAACCTTCTTGTCATTCTAACATACTTAGTTGAAATGATTTTTCTAAGTGAAGACACCCAAGTTTTTCTAGATGACCAATCACTACAGGCCAAGGGGCGTATTCAGATCATGCCTTCAGGATAGCCCTTCTCGCAGCTGTAGCCTCACAGAAAAACATTTGACCTAAATTCAGAGGTGGTTTGAGCCTGGGCTAGTTTATAAAGCTACAAGACTCAATTTAGGTACAAAAGTGCTGTGAATCTACTTTGCACAGATGCAGGCTAAGCACACTAGCAAAGCTGATGGTTAGACAATACCTTAACTGGTCCTCACACGGAGCAGGTCATTTTCCTACTCTTTATCAATTGGGAAGAAACCTACATCCATCACAGCATGTGTAACCTCAGCATGTCTGCCCAGACCCCGGCAAGTGCTAAAGCAGCAGCAACTGAGCAGCTTTGTGAAAGAGCATGAAGTGCATCAAGCCCCCGTGAGAGTCGCTTCCACCAGCTGTGCAGTGAGCAGCACAGGGCCGGCTGCTCGCAGCAGCCAGCCCACGGGAAAGGTTCGCACAGACCGCAGGCCTGGCCCCAAATCACAGACCTCTTTATTTCATGACCTGACTCAGGCTGCCCTGAACTCAACAGGGCTTTAGTTAAGGACGGCAGATCCAGCGTAGCACTCACTATAACTAATGATACCTCTCACTCCTGGAGTCTTTTGCCATTTTTGTTCATCAGGACCTTAAAAATAATTACCAGATCAGTTAATTCAATAATTCCCTTTAGCCTCATACCAGCCACACCTGCCATTTGCGAACATGCAATCTGTTTTTCCTGCATATTTGGTGTTAGGATCATTTTTTGTCCCTATTCTTATTTCTGTGAAAAGCCCGGTGAGAAAAGCCCGTCATTTCCAATTTTCCAGTGACTTGGTCCCTTCATTTATTTATTCAAACCAAACCATTCACAAACCAAAAGTGAAAACTTTTCTTATTCTCTGGTAGTCTTGCTTTCTAGTTGCATCCAACTTTTCTCTGTCAACTTAAAGTGACCACCTATTTAGCTTGAGACCATTTCTGATACAGGCCCTGTTCTGTGGATCAGCTTTCAGAGCACACCTATGTGATGACTCCTCTATTCTCCTCAGTGTTGTGCTCTGCAGTAAGTTATGCTCAATTACACATCCGTCACAGGCTTCCTCTCTTCATTCCACATCTACAGATTGTGATGTATCATTCCGTTACGTCAAACTGCCTGTGTCTTCAATGGAAGATGAGTGAGATGTATGTTGCTGTAGTATCACTCATCTGCTTGTATATATACCTTTATATTGCTGTGTTCCAGTCATGCCTTTCAGGAAATTGCCTTTGTGACTCTTCTTTCACTTCTCTCACCCAGAAATCAGTTGAGGCCAGTAAGTGGCTTCCTTGCTACTGCCTTTTTTTCTGTGGTACAGCTTGTTCTCTTTCCCAAGGAGCAAAGCAGGTGACTTTCTGATGGGATGTCTGCTTCCTTTGTTCTACAGAAAGAACAATTAGGTTGCTCCTGAACCTAGGTTTCCCATGCTGGCTCATGTAAAAACATTTCCATGACTTCTTTATTTCTTTTACTGCCATCAAAGGCTGATCCTTAGAGCTTTTCCCCCCCTCTATTTTTTTTTTTTGTTCTGCCAAGTCAAACTGCACTTGAGAGTAACCATGCTCATCTGTTTCAGATGGAGATTATTTTACGTTTACAAGACACGAACCCATCGGAGTGTGTGGACAGATCATCCCTGTGAGTATCTCTACTAGCGCTTTGTATTTATTTTCATTTGAACCAGCTCTCTTTAAAGACACATAAAACATGGTCCTCAGCTATGTGTGTTTTCCATTACGAAAAAAGCTGAGCTCATATTGTTGACATATCTTTAACAGCCTCCCTGCAAATGCTTATTTGAACATGCTAATAGGGTTTAGGCTCTGTTATTAGGAGCTAAGTTCTCAAGTCATAGAATTCTCATGATTAAAACAAGCAAAGCAAAACACAGTGTTAATATGCTGTCAGTGGTTATGGATGTTCACACAACTTATGGAAAATTGATGCTTTGCTGTGGTAGTCTTTTTATTTATTTAGTTTTTACTGTGATTTAACAGGCTCCTTAGTTCCTGGGAGAATGTGATGCATTTTAATTCCATTCTTTCCTGCTATTTCTTTTACAAGGCTGGAGGAGAAAAGGAAACTCCAGGAGACATATCATTACAATTAACGTTGTGTAGCTAATAAAAGACATGAAATGTTTGTTTTATTTGTTATGAGAGAGAAACACAGCACTTCATCAAATCTAATACTCCCCCTACACCCCAATATACATCCTTAATAAACTCTTGCTGAACACTGCATGGGAATTACACTGAGAAGCTAACTTTTTCAGAAAAACCAGTTAACAGGTTTGGCAGAAATTTCAATGGGAGGCTCACATATAGCTATTAAAATATTGTGTGGAAGCTTTTTTCCTTGACAAAGCACTGGGGAACTAATCAGGACATTCTCTGAAATTTTTGTTGATGTTTTTTATTTTGTTCATGTTAACCACAAAACCACTGAACAGCAACATGCAGCAATTCCATTAAAAGAGGAGCAGCCAGAAAAGAATACTTTAACAATGTTAAGCCCTTTTTCCCTATTTATATTTTCTGTTATATCACGTCTTTGTTAAGGGGTGGCTATTGTGTTTGGCACTCTGGAGAAACTCAGAGAAACATGCAAACGGCTCAGAGAGTCTGTAGCTACACCCATCCTGCAAACACCTACACGTTCTCCTAACTCGACTCGCAAGTGGTCCTTACGAATGAGTGATTCCACAGCTCTGTCCCCATTCTTCAGTCAAGCACATGGATAAGCATTTGCGAAATGACAACCCCAACATCTAACCCCAAAGCTGCTGGACATCTCGTAGGCTTGTCTCATTAAGCTTAACTGACAGATCTGTTGGAGAAACTTGTCCGCAGGCTGGAGATCATGCCAAAAGCAGGATTTATTTAGTTTAGATTTGTAAAAGTCTTTGTTCCGGGTACCGAGCCATCTACCATACTTGTTCTTTCTTCCCCCAGGTCTGTGCTCCAAAACTTGAACATGGTTGTCATAAACATCTATTCTAACACTCTGCTAATCTGTTACATATTTCCTCCACAGCTACCAGTCACAGAGTACAGCCCCTGGGCGGCTGCATGCACTTTGCCATTACACTAACAAATATGTTATTGCAAAAATAAAATTAAACAGCAAGTCTAACACTAAACTCCTCATCCTCTTTCACATCCTAGCTTCCATCACAACATATGCTCCTTGGCAGCTTTGTAGCATAAACAGGGCTATATACTACCCTATAAAACTCGGCAGATCTCTCCTTGCCATACCATTAGAAGTGCAGGCTGTCAGCACACTGTTGGCCCTATAGCTCCCCTCCCAGGTTTATATACTAGAGATGGAATTAAAACATCACTTTGTCTCCAGAGTTTATAAACAACTAAGGGTGTAAAAAATTGGGTGTTCAGTGAAGGAAAGACAGTTGTGTATTTTTTCAAGCTAGCCAGGGGCTAGAGAGATGTCCGTGAGAGTGGCAGCTGATATGCATCAGGCAATAATACATTCTGGCCAGTGGCTGACTCTTTGTGACTGATATTTTCTATTTTCTTTCCAAAGGAGATTATTATATGCATTCATAAGAGTGATTGTGCAAATGCAGTTATTTTATTACTCTGGCATTTCCACTGAAATCAGCAGGTCTATTCACTTAACCTCTTAGTATCAGGCCTTAGTGCAGAAAAGGCTTGTTATTCTTATCTTTATCCACAACTTGTTTGTGCATCAAACTAATATAATCCAGTACATCTGCTGCTGCAGTTAAATGAAGTTGAAATTAATGATGATACAAAATTTCATATCAGCAAAGAGTGTTTCTCAACTTGGTTTTTCTTTTAATGTCTTCCATATAAATTTCTCAGTAAGAAGTTTTTCAAGAAAATTAAATGCTTTGCTGAGCATTGACATTTATGTTTTTTTTATTATAATCCCATCAATTAAACGTGATATAATTTTGAGCACAAATTTTCTATCTTAAGATGCATTCAGGGATAGGGAATTTACATTCTATCATGCTTCAGCATGAACAAACAGTTCTTTCCAAATGTATGAGAAGGAAGAACTATTTGTCATGGGAGAATTAAAAGTGCCGATTGCAAAACAGTAAATGAAATTTAAAAATTGTGACTAAAAAAATTAACAGATAACAGAAGATTCTTTTATAAAGCCTGCGGGTGGGGGATGTATTTCTTTGAACAGGAGAGAAAGAACTAAAAGGTCACTGTTGTTGCTTTCTTAATGGCAGTAATTAAAAAAAATCCTTGCTTTGTGCTGGGAAAGATTTATGTTTAGGATCAGCCTGAGAAATAAGTGAGGTAGCAGCTTGACATCTTGAAAACAAAACACCACTGCAATATTTTTCCATCTATCAACTTCTATTTTTTCCTACAGTGGAACTTCCCCCTGCTGATGTTTGCATGGAAGATTGCTCCAGCTCTGTGCTGCGGCAATACAGTAGTTATTAAACCAGCAGAACAAACACCACTCAGCGCTCTCTATATGGGAGCCCTCATCAAGGAGGTAAGAATAATTGACAGGAATAATGTCTCTGTCTCTCCTTGTGGGGATGGAACTGGTTTAACGTGCTTTGTCAGTTTTCATAAATTATGCTTCACTTCATTCATTCCTATTTTGACAGGCTGGCTTTCCACCAGGAGTTATCAATATTTTGCCAGGATTTGGTCCAATTGTTGGTGCAGCCATAGCATCTCATGTTGGCATCGATAAAATCGCTTTTACCGGATCCACTGAGGTAAGAGGATTCATGGATATGTTACTGTAAAATGTGAGTAAATACTTAGGGAGATAGCATTAAGTCCTTGTGCTACATTTCTCACTGTCACCAAGTAAAAGAGCTCCATGTAAATAACAGTGGTCTGTCCGTCCCAGCTAAACGTACGTACCGCAGTACTAGCAAAGCAGAAATGGCTCCCTTCCTCCAGCCCCTGCTGTGCTCGGCACCTCAGCACAGGAGATACGCCTGGAAAAATATTGCTGGGATTTCCTGTGGGCTTATGAGGATGTGAATCACATGCAAGTAGGCAGAACATCCCGTGTATATCACAGCACATATAAATGCTGCTTTAGCATCCATAATTTGTGTATCTTGGCATACTTGGGGAAAAAGGGAGAGGAAGGGGGTAATCTGGGGCAAATGTACTTCAACTTTGATGCTGCATTCAAGTATATTGAGGAGGAGGAGGAGGTCTAAAAAGGAAGGAGTGCAGGGAAAAAAACGAGATTGTCCAAGGTATCTGTTCCCAAAATGATGGAAAGAAGCTGGCCAGAAGATGAAGGGAGTCAGTGGTCTCCTGGATGCCAAAATGTCTTGCTATGAGTCTATGATGCAGATGTTACAGAGGAGGTTCGGTCTGAAGACGAAGGCTGTTATCTACAGAAAGAGCAGTGAATCCCTCAAAACTCAGATCGTGCCTTGCTCTCAAATATGTGCAAAGCCGGCTGTTATCAGGGTTGGGGCGGGGATGATAGAGGTACTCCAGACTGAAGTCACAGGAGAAGGGGCCTTATCTCATCGTCTGAAGGCAGACAGAAAGGAATCTCAGTGGGAGTTGCAGCGCTGGTTATATTTAGAGAGTGCTAAACCCAGCCCTTTTCAATTCAAAACCTGACAAACTATTGTATGGAGGGAGCTAAACCCCAGGGATCCAGGCTCTCCTTGATATGTCTGACTCCCACTCGTGGCAGTGGGAGGCTTTATGCATCCCAGGGATACTGCTCTTCACCGGGAGTCAATTTGTTTTTGATTTGAGTCGATAAATTCCCTGACCAAGCAGCCCTACTAGACGTGTGTGGGTATCTCCCTGGTGGGCCCAGGGATTGCAGAGACCGGCTCAATTATTTCAAATAAATTATCCTGGTGGGATTAGCCTGTAATCGAGTTTGGAAGTCACCATATACAAGCCTAAATTACCAGCAAACCGTAGCTGCAGTCACAGGCCTAATTTGCACACACAAAGTTGTTTTGCAATTACTATATGCCTGTTCATTAATTTTTTATGGCAATTTTAGATTATAATATACACAGGTTACATTCTAAATCAATGGCAACATCAGATTTCAGATTATTCTGTGGAATTACTCTAGTCACTACATCTCCCGTAACCAATTTATATTAGCATCCTGTAATACTGAAAACCTTAATATGAGCTGATTACCCCCCATAAATTAAGTTGAAACAATTGTTTTCATAAAGATATGTGGTCTCTGTTTAAGATAAATATTCTATTATACAGGATGTTGCACTGTTTGGAGGAGGAAAAACACAGATGGGTTAGGTTTCAAAGTTGTCTTTTGTAGCCAAAATAAATTTTTATTGTAGTTCCAGACAGCTTTAGTTTTAATAGGCGTTTAAACTCAAAAGCTGTGGGTTTTATACTAACTCAGGGCCTACCTTTAAAAGCCTTACTAATAGGAAGTGAAAAGCATTACAGAGATGAAAAAGCAATTCTCTACGAACCTAAAGCAAGAACAGATGGAACGTTTTAATGCAGAGTTAGTGTAAACTATTCCATATTGTTTCTGATTTCCTGTAACACTGAATTTTTGCAACAGCAAGTCAACATTGTAACATTTTAAACACAACGCTGTGATATGAGCTGTGCTATAGAGTCTTTGACTTCTCCAGAACAGATTTCAATTTCTAATGAAATAATAATAATGGAAATATTTTGTCTCTCCGGTCTTGTCTGAGGCTTCTCAACTATACAGTCCAGTGATGTGGATGTTTGATCACCATCAGATACATAAATGCCACGATATTAACTTCCATTCCCCCATTTTATCCAGGTGCTAGTTAAGGCAGTTAATACTTTCAACTTGAGCCGGTTAATGGTAAAACCTGTCAGTACAAAAGCAGAGATCTTCAAGTTCAGATGTCCGAAGCATAGGTTTTTCTCAAGTTTTCACCCATTATGTTCTTTTGGAAGAAAATACAAATTTTTTACCTTTGAAGTATATGCTTATGGCTAATGAAAACTCCCCACTTGCCCTTAAAAATCACAAAACCCAGGCTATTATTATCTATTTCCTGCAAAGTTTTTTTAAAGGCAGAAAAAAGGTTGATTTTCCTACAAAAAAATTAATGCTAATGTTTTCCAAAATTTCTAGAATCCAATCCATACGAATATGAGCCAAAAGGCCAAGCTCATGACCTAACTCACTAAAGCCTGACATACCCCCACCAAAGATCCATCCAGCCTAGCACCTTATCTTGCAGCATGACCAGTAACAGATGCTTATAGAAGAAGAGAGCAAGTGTAGAGTGATCCTTTCCCTGGTGCAATCTCACAGCTTCTGGTAATCAACAATTTAAAGCCTTCTGAGCCCAAAGATGGACAGTTGTATTTGATAGCAACCAATGCCTTTGTTGTCCATGCATTAGTCCAGTTATCTTGGAAAGTCCTGACTATTGTGATCCCTCAAGCCCATGCCTATGCAATGACAACACATAAGTGACTTCTAATTTATGATACTGATTTCTAATTTATGATGTTGGTCCAGATTGCACTGTTTCTTTTCCATTCCTTAGATTCTCTAGTGCTTTGAAAATTGTTTGAAATTTGTAAATAAGAATATTTACTTTTCACACACTCCCCCCAAATAACATGTGAAAAATCATAAAGACCTCTTTTTCTGTGGTACCATCATTGTTTGATTCTGCTTCTCTCCCTCTTTCCTTCTGACCCCTCCTTTTATGGGTTAGTTCACAAATACTAAGAGTAGTCAGCCAACACTTTGATCCCTTAGCCTGCTTCTTATGAAACACCCTCCCATGGATCACCTCCTCTCCCGGTCCCCTAGTGCATGGCTCTCAAAACTTTTCCCTCTCCAGCTCACTAGGAAGGGTTCTGCAGACACCCAGCAGGCTGTGAATTTCACTTTGACAACTGTCACACTGAAAGAAAATCATACCAAGTAGGAAAGCAAGCCTAAAAATATTGTGTCTTCTTAGATTCCAGCAGCTTTCTTGGCTTTTCTGCTTGCTTTGCTTCGTACTCTGCAGCAGCTTGTTTGATATGGGCATTTAAACAAGAGTGTTTATTTTTACTGTGTTGCTTTTAGTGAACCAGGGCTAATCCATGATCCTCCTTAATTACGACAATCTCCTCTCAGGCTTCACTGACACATTTTTTCCTCATTTTCCACAATCAGATGAAACTTCAAGTGGCAAACCAATCTTTCTTCCAGCCAATCTGACCATGTCAACACTTGCTCCTAGCCCTTTCCTCCCTTCCCATGAAAGCCAAAAATCACTTTAAATATCTCATTATGTCATACTGTATTTCTCCTTGATCTTTCTGGTCACTAGGTGTAGGGGGAAGCTCTCACTCACCAGGACCTTGGGAGTGGTTCTGTAAAGCTCAGCGATCTCCCACATTATGCCAGTTGTTCGCTATACATACCTTGCCATTTTACTCTGCCCCTCTCTGCTTCAGCTGGTCCATGTATTCCTGTCTATTTGAGTTCCTTTTAAAAAATTACTTGGAACAATTTAATTAAAAAATAAAACTCAGTGGTTTCTATTTTCTGAGCTTAACAACAGATCCAAGGTCAGGATGTCTGGCTACCCATGTGTCTGCTGTTGGGCCGCAGAGCTCAGAAGTACAGAAGAGGTTATACACGTCTCTTCTCTTCCCCAGTTAAATGAACAGTGGACCATAGTTATTTCGAAGACAAATGCTGCTGAGGGGACAATTTTACACGTCAGAAATGCAGAGAGGTTCTTCATATTACCTTCTTATTTTCTGAAAGAAGTTTTGCTAAGTAGCAAGGTGAGAGGCCTTCAAATAGCAGAGAAAAGCAGACATTAGAAGCTGCTTTACTCTTCATTTCCACTCAAATCTGTGAAGTCAGTTACAGACTTTGCAAATACAGCCACTGTGACCACTGTGAGCTCTCTGGCCATGTCTGTATACGTGTGTTCCATTGAATGGGATCTGGGTACCCATAAGTTTCTGGTGCATATAGAATAATCGGATGCAATGTGTTCTAGGCTCAAGATTAGATATTTTTATGGAGAGCAAGAAGTTATGCATTTAAAAATATGTGCATTTAAAGTACTGGCTGGATTAAAAAATTATATTTTGCTTGTTGCAAAAGTCTAATTAGTTCTAATAACTTCTGTTCAAAAACAAGTTTGTTACCTCCAAATCAGAGTGGCTTACAACTCTCTCCAGTTGTTAAACGCTTTCAAGATGAGAATTATAGATAGCACACAAAACATTTGAAGCCCTGGCCAACAAGAAATGTATCCTAAGTGGCGGCTTTCCACTTTGTTCAAACGATGTCCCATTAAAATGCAGACAGATTAAAGATAGGATTCAGGTCTGTGTTCGTGCAGTTCTGTAGAGTAACCCAAATAAATATCCAACAAATTGGTTTGGATGCCTGTGTAAACAAAAGGTCTATAAACAACTGCAATAAACCACAGCAAAAGAGTCTGCATTTTGCTTGGCAGAATGTTTTCTTTATGCACTTAGATTAACAAACCATGATCTCATCATTAGTCAACAAGATACTAGAGAGACCATCAAAGCAAACTACAGGAGAGTCGAGATTGATTCATGCCAAACAAATGTTTGTAGCTAACAGCTGTATTACCACTGATTCTAATTTACTCAGCAGGATTCTCCTTTCATTTCCGAAGTGAGATGAATGTCACAAATGCATGATGTAGACAGAATGTCTACCTACTCATGAGCAATGAGTTGTGTCAGCTCTCCTGGATCACACAATCTCTTGCTGAGTTTGGATATCATGAAGAATTACATCCTGGCATTTTCTACTTTGGCAACAAGAATCCTAAAGGTGATTTGACCTGTTCTGAGAAGTCTCTTAGCTTTCCATGCCTGGTCAAAATAAGGAGGATTTAAGGAGGCTACATTATCATTCATTCTTGCTTCTGCTAAATCATATCTTGGACAGCTTGTGCCTCCCGAATGAAAAGAAGCTGTTTCCATTTTATGGTATTTCTTGTAGAATTTTCTTGGTATTTCTGGTAGAAATTAGGGAGCTGTCCTTGGACAACTGTTGTGCCTCTTTGCCTATAAAAGATATATGTCAAAAGGATTTGCCTTCTTAAAAGTGAAACAAATAGGGTGGTGTGTCCTATCTCTCAATATCCCAAGAAAGGTATAATAGGAACAACGATCAGCCCAGTTACTTAAAATGCCTAAGTAACTGAAGATTTTTGCACTGTTCAGAGTCTTTTAATGTAGGCAGCTTCCTGTGCAGTCTGACCTTCACAGTCTTCTCTGTGGCAGCATGGAAGAAAACTACCTGCTGTTCAGCCAGACTCCTGTTCCCCTACATTCAGGGGTTCCCTAATGACTTAATGTGCATCTGTAATCAAAGGAAGGTTCAGAGCAGAGAAGTCAGACATTCTGAGAGAGATGTATAGGAAGTATCACAAACTTTGGAGGTTTGCTTTTGCCTTGGGAGACTTCCAGTGCTTTAAAAGTAGCAGGCAAACCCACCTGTACCATTTAGAAACATTGATTTCTGTCTGGAAACAGAAAATTAAGAGAACATGAAAGCCATCAGACTTTTAATTTCTGCACAAAGTATTTAAAATGTGACTGCATAAGCCTCCTCTTGAAAGAGATATTAGACTTCCAACACAGAAGGCATAAATAAGCACCAATCAAATGTTTTATATCCTGATACACTCTCAATGTCTAACGTCATACAGTTCACAGTCCAGAAACAGATCCTTCCAGGACTATTCTTCAAATAGCTTTTTTGCACAGAGGTGCCACAAAATGCTTCTTTAATCTTTTTTGTTGTTGTTGTTCCGAATAACAAATTGTTTTCTTTGAGATAGTCCAAATTACATCTGCTTCACCCTCCATGCAGCTTACAAGGTTATGGTGCTTCACAAGCTATCCAGGGATACTTCTGATATCAATCTTGAAGCCTATTCAAAACAAGGATGGGGAGTCAGGGCTTTTGCTGCCAACATTCCTGCTGAATAATCGCACAGCTCCATTATCTGTGGGGGAGTCCTCTCTTCCAGTGTTCCCTTGCAAGGCTGTACTGCCTGTTGGGAGCTCACGGATATAGCTGAGAGACACCACAGGAAGCATGTACTGAAAGACCATACAGATTGGAACACTATCACTTATCCCTTTCATGCTGTCTTTCTATATAAAGAGAGGGTCAGTCACAAAAGGCTGCCTTTGTCACTAAAAAAATCACAGCACTGGTGCCTTCCCTAAGACTTTTCTCAACCTGTTAAGTGCACAGGGCACAACGGGAGCACAGTGAATAAAAATGCTGATCAGCATGAGCCCTACCATCCTGATGTCTACACTGTTTTTTAACAGGAAGGACACAGTGAAGCTGCCTGTTAAGTTCATACTTGGAAACTTGACAACAACCTCCCTGTATTAACAATGCTCTGGACCATACTCTTCCAAATTAAAAGCACTGTCTCCAAGCTCTTTGGACTTTAATAATTGCCATATACATAATATCTGGACTTGCATATTTGCCAATTGCGTGTTTGCATACAATCCTTTCAAAATCTTTACTTACATGGACAAAAGAGTTTTGACGTTCAAGTGGTAGAACGGGAGGCTGAGATGGTGGGCTGGACACATAGCTCTGGCTTCTTTGGTCTGCTCTTTGTGAATTTTTGAGGGGAAATAGGTGGTAGTTGTTCTTTGAGAGAGGGAGGTTGAAGGCAGTGAGGGCGTGAATGGCATTGGCTGGCACTTGCTATAAACACAGCACTCTCACTGGTTTCCAGTGTACTTTTTCAGCAGAGTTTCAGAGATTGGAATTTCCAGATGACGTGCTCAATGTATGTGGTGGGGGTGGAGGGCAGAAAGGTTCTTCTTTTTCATGTTCACTTCTGGCTGTCAGTCAAACATAGCAATAAAATCAGCTCCAATTAGGGGGATATGCAAGGAATTTCATGATAATGTCAACACTCCTTTCCATCAATAAGATGGAAATAAAGGGATAAAGAAAAGAAGCTAATCGTGATTTTATTTTATTTTTTTTTTAAGAAATAACCTCAGTCACACACGACTGTGGTATCACCAGATAAACAGTTAATCACAAAGGCACATGAAGTGGTTGACAATTCCTTCATTATCCTGTGGGGTTTTTGCTTTGTTTTTTCTGTGGGGGCCCTGGTTTCTGTTTCATTTGCTTTCTGATTACTCCAGTGCTGACTTAACTTTCTCCAGCAGACTGCCTTCAGTTCTCTGAGAGGGAGAGAGAGAAAAGCCTTCAGCTTCTCATCCATTAACCCCTTACTGCAGGGAATCTCACTCACCTGACCTTAGAAATAGAAAACAGCTAGAGAGAACAGAGTACTACGTGGAGAAAAATGGCCAGCTCTGGACTCACTCCCATCTCACTTCACATCTCACTTGCTGTGTGACCTTAAAAAAAGTCCCATTTTAAAGAAAGCACTCACCAAAGTTCTCAAGCTTCTCAATAGTCAATAGATGCTTTTAATCCTATGTTTTACTGTGTAGGGGCCTAAATGTATCTGTGATGACCTCCTAAACTACAAAATGGGCATAGTTACACTGCAACAATATAAAATCTGATCTATTTTGGATTCATTGATCCAGAGAAGGGAGACTTTCCAGGGAGCATGGTTGCCTCTCCAACTGTACATGGAAACACATCAAATATGTAGCTGTCAGCTTGCTACAGCATTTAATCTACCCTCATGTTCCTTGGTGAGATCTGCAGTTTGTGGCTGCTCCAGCCACAGGGCTGCATTATGCTCCAGCTGACCCCACAATCTACCAAGACATTCTGGAGGTGCTTTTGACCTCCTCAACCCATATGAAGATCATCTGTGGTGCAGCTGAGGGTGAGGTCTGAGATGGTGCCCTACTCGGTCGTCTGCTGGGTGCTGTTAATCCTGCAGAAAAGGCAGGTTCATCAGAATTTCACATATTCTGTATTGTGATTTCGTGGTCAAATTTACCTTTGGGCACTGAATACTGTATTTTGAAGTTTTGTACTTTGTATTTTGAAATGCCTTCCTACCAACAGGTTGGCTAGCAGTTTAGTAACTATAAATAGTAAGAGTGAAAAAAATTCTGAAAGCAGTGATCATCTTGGGTAACTAACACCTGGACTGTATAAAGAAGTATGATAGCAGTTATTACTAATGCATAGTAATAGGCTTAATACATACTTAATACATAATCGGATATCAGATCTATTTCTTCCACTAAAAATTACATAACTAAACTTCTTAGTAGTGGTATCTAAACCTTGTCAACACGCCACTAGTTTGGATGGTAGTAATTCTAGTTACATCAATTTCAGATTTTTTATTCAGCCCTCCTAAAGCACTCTAAAAGAAAGCCCCAAACCAGTTTGGCGAAGATACAAATGGGTGAAGGGTACAAACATCTTGTGCTGTGCCTTATTCCCTCTCAATTTCTAGAAAAAAAACTGGAAAGCTGTCCACTGCTTATGAGAATCTGGATTGAAGAATCTGATGAATTGTTTAAAGCTCTGTTCCAGTGATAGCCAACATTGGCTGTTAAAGTGAACTGTATGACTACATTCCCTGTAAAATGTGTCTCCATTTCCTTTCAGGTTGGGAAGCTGATCCAAGAAGCAGCTGGAAGGAGTAACTTGAAGAGAGTTACACTGGAGCTGGGTGGGAAAAGCCCAAACATTATTTTTGCAGATGCTGATTGTAAGTCAGCACCTCCATATTTTTCTTAAAAACATGTTTGTGTGGTTTCTTTTTAAAAAAAAAAATAATTGGGACATGTTTCATACAAAGTGGAATAGACAAATATAGCTGTATCTAATTGCTCTTTTTAGTCTCACAGAAGCAGCCTAAGGTGTGATTTCTTTTTATAAAAAGACACATTTGAACCCACAGATTCATAGACAGCGAGAAAACAGAAAAAAGTTATAACCCAGCATATAGAATAACACCAAGTGGTGTTATTCACAGTCATAGTCTCATACAGATTTGTTGTCCTAAACTCTGCAGCAAGGTGGTTTAGTGCTTTAAATCTGGAAATTCTGTGATTTTTTTGCTTCACTGCAATTATAAGAAGGAAGTGCTTTAATTTACACTTGAGTTGCTAATCTTCAGTGCACTACTCCTTTGTTATGCTGTTTAGATAGTAGCTATAAATGGAGATTATTCCATTTTTTAAAATTTTGCAATTGAAGAATTGTCTATTGAAATATCCTCATTGCCACTGTCAGCAGGGAGCTGAAGATTTTGGCAGTTGGATGATGTTGTGCAGCTGAGATTTTTGGCACCTGAGAAGATACAGCACAGCCATTTAGGATAGAATAAAAACACAATCTGGAAGTTTCTGCTTAAATGATCAGCAATGAAATAGTTAAAATTGTTGATATCTAAATTGTCTGCAGGAGGTTTTGAAGTTAACACCCCATTAAGACGAATGGGACAGTTCACACCTTGCTTTGAGCTATTGTTTCAGGCTCTATGCAGGCACATTGTACTCAATGCATTTTCTGAGAATTTGTAACCCAAATAAATAGACATATAAGGATTTGGTCTTTTAACTTGAAAGGGCAAAGTCAATAGAAGAATTATGCTGAGTAGCATGAATTACAAGAGTTAGTTACAATCCTATATTCATTTTCAAAACTTACCAATGTCTGAAAGACTAGGAAAAGCTTGAGAACTTTCAGCAGCTTTTCTACATAAAAATGTATTACCAATTACAGCCACAGTCATCCTGGCAAGCTAAAAAGATGCAGATGTTACAGCCTTCTACCCTAGTTACTCATCTCCATCTCCCCCCAGAAATCACCACATTTCAAATGTCCCTAACCTACTAACTCAGACTGGATCACCTGAACATTTCTAGTAGAGTAATATATGCTGGTCAGTTCTGTGTTATGGCCTTCCACAAGAGAAGGAGATATACTCCTAGCTGTCCACAAAGAGCTCTAGTTGTGTCTGTGACTTGTATCTGCCAATAAGGTTGAGGACCTGGAGAGAAGTTGCAGGCAATGGAGAATAACAGGGCACAGAGGAGAGCACAGTCTTTTTCAGGACTGTCAGTTCCACAGTATATCATACTAAAGCTCTCTGGTCTTCCCATAATTACAAGCACCAGCACTTGACCTGAGATTCAGACTTCAAAGCTCTGATTATTTAAGAACGGCAATTTGCTCACCATTCCAAAGGAGCTGTTTGTTCTTTTTGAGGAACACCGTGTGCCAAAAGTTAGCAGAAAGCATGACAAAGCTGTTGAAAGTTTAGTGCACAAAAAAACCCAGAGAAGAATGGCTAGAGCCCCTCATGGTGAAAAACTGTGTTAACAATAGAGCAAGAAACATCAGTTAATCAGTTCTATCCACTACTGTTTTCAATCTCCATGGAGCTGCCTGGGAAAATTTGAATGTGGTCCAGGGAACACCCCATATAATTTTTTTTCAAGAACACACTGAGGGGAAAATAAGACATTTCTGTTAGATGGAGTTGTCTACAAAGTGCTGAAAGTAAAGCACTGTTGCTTCATTTATTCCATAAAAGATGACACTTTAATCAATGTTCCAAAGTGCTACAGCTGATCACAGAGGTATTACAGTGCTGTAGGGCATCCCTGTTTAAGGATGAATTCAATATTCCTGTCTACGCGGCTGTTACACCCAATAAGAGAATTTAGCTCTGAATGTCTAAGTATGACTGGATCCTCTCTCCGGCTTGGATAGTGGATGGGTTACTTGTACCTCCAAGGAAGTTCAAGTAGAAATCAATGGTTGACTGTTCTATAATTAACCTAAATTTTTAAAGCCCTATGCGGTCGCCTGTATAGGTCAAGAAGATGTTTCTAAGCAAAAGATGGGTGGAATTAGAAATAGTCTTTAGAAAATGTACCTGCCACTAATAACTAATAGCTGGATTTATACCATTTTGAGGAAGTTAACCTGGACCAAAAAATAATGATCTGCTCTGTTTGTGCTTATAAACCAGATTGCTTAGCAAGAATGTGGGTTCAGCCACATACATAAAGGGACACATCCTTAAGAAGACTGAGACCTAGGTTACAGTCAGCAGCTATTTGTCGATTTTTGGCAGCTCCAGCTCAAAGAGCAATGAATATAAGCATGAGTCTACTCACTGATGATGCCTGAAGTCCCAAGTGGTCCCTTGCAATCTAGTATTTCTGAAACAGTTGTCATGCTCCTGTTATCCCCCTGGTAGAGCTGTATCCCGGGTAGAATAAATGGAGAAAAAAATCAACTTCAGATAAATGTAAAAACTACGTATTTTCGCAGGGATTATGACACAAAATGAAATGAATCATCTTCATTTATGGCCCACAACAATAGTATGTTTTGATTTGGTCACTGTTTTGTTTTTTTTAGCCAAATCCTACTTCTGCTTTGAAGTTTTGGGAATGTGGCACTATGTAATACACATGGCACTGGTACAATAGCAGACATGTCTATGATGTTTCAGAGCTACATATGCTGTCTTGATTTTTTAGTGGATTATGCTGTGGAACAAGCTCACCAAGGGGTCTTCTTCAATCAAGGTCAATGCTGCACTGCAGGGTCACGGATTTACGTGGAAGAATCAATCTATGAAGAGTTTGTTAGAAGAAGCGTAGAACGTGCAAAGAGGAGAGTTGTGGGGAGTCCTTTTGACCCAACTACAGAACAAGGTCCACAGGTAAAGGAATAGTGCTTCGGCTCTACAGCCCAGGAGGAGTCTAGAAGCATTTAAACTCTACTAGGACAGAGGTCAGTCAATGCATACTCACTCACAGTCCAGGGTAGCTGACATGATAAACATTTTAAAGACTGAAATTCTAAAGGAGTAGATCATCTGTGCAGCTCAGAGGTGTTGTTAAGTAAAAACACTCATCTAAAATATCAGTAAGTCTGCCTCCCAGCTTTAACAGCAAGATTCTGATCTTCAGCCCCCAAGATACAGACGTAAATTGTGAGAAGTTTTCAAAAGTCTCTGTGGGCATGCACTTTCAAGAATTGTCTACAAGCATAACTGTGCTTGTAGACCACTAGAAACTAGAAACTTTTCTAAGCAAAAGATGGGTGGAATTAGAAATAGGTCTTTAGAAAATGTATCTGCCACTAATGGATTTACACCATTTTGAGGAAGTTAACCTGGACCAAAAAATAATGATCTGCTCTGTTTGTGCTTATAAACCAGATTGCTTAGCAAGAATGTGGGTTCAGCCACATACATAAAGGGACACATCCTTAAGAAGACTGAGACCTAGGTTACAGTCAGCAGCTATTTGTCGATTTTTGGCAGCTCCAGCTCAAAGAGCAGTGAATATAAGCATGAGTCTACTCACTGAGACATGACTTGTCTAAAAAACTAATTTTGACTTGATTTTCAAGTGTACGGTCTGCAAGTCAAATGGCTTCTTCTCTCTTTCAGATTGATAAAAAACAATACAACAAGATCTTGGAACTGATTCAAAGCGGCATTACTGAAGGAGCAAAACTTGAATGTGGGGGTAAAGGGCTAGGAAGAAAGGGCTTCTTCATTGAACCTACAGTGTTTTCCAATGTAACAGATGACATGCGGATTGCCAAGGAGGAGGTATTCACACACATGGGCAAGAACATTTTAGAATGTCCTAAACATGATTTTTTTTTTTATTTTGTTTACTTTCTGAGACAAAAGCTTTACAGTTAAAATTACCACTATATTTAAAAAAAAAAAAAAAAAAAAAAAAAAAAAAAAAAGAGTTAATGGAAGAATAGACGAGTTCCACTGAGGCAGCTGCTTTCAGAATTCATGCAGTTTTACAGACAGCTATTATCACTGTTAAATGTTGCTGTGGGAATTTGTAAAGAGTACAACAGGAAAGTCAAAACAATTTTAAAAGCAGAATAAAACAGGAATAAAATGCCTCTGAGTGGGCTGATTTATTAATTAATGATTAATCTTTGTTGCAGATTTTTGGGCCTGTTCAAGAAATACTGAGATTTAAAACCATGGATGAAGTTATAGAGAGAGCCAACAATTCCGATTTTGGGCTGGTAGCTGCTGTCTTTACAAATGACATAAACAAGGCTCTGACAGTCTCTTCAGCAATGCAGGCTGGGACAGTCTGGTAAGGCAGAAGTTATCACACTCCTACTCTTGGAGATAAAGAGTTCGACCCACTATCATTATGGCACCTCAGTTTTGCACCCTGTGTCTGAAAAATGTTTATCTAGACCATCCTAGTGGTGAATCACTAACCAAGATACGGAACAGCTGTAGGGAGGTGGTGTGACTGCTCACTGCAGGTGAATGTGATTGAAAACTTGCTTTCTAACGCCTTACATGGCAGCCACACAGCTGAATGGTACGACTGAAAACAAACAAAGCAGAGTGTAAATGATCCATTCTGTGGAGCATAGGAATCTTGAGAGGCTTCTGCTAAAGGCATAAAGACTCATGTACTTTCTACAACATTAAGCAACTGAGGGGACACCTCTCCTCGCTTGTGCTTAGGGGTAGGCAATGTCACTTCTAGAGTTTAATACCTTTGCAATATGGTATGTCAAGCCTGGGTGAATTAAAGATTCATGAGAAATCAGGGAGGAAATGGACACATTCAAATCTAATAGCTGTGTTTTATAAACTGGCACTGAGGTCTGTCGGCAGATTAACAGTTCATTACTGAAGCTGCATCCAAGTGCTCAGTGCCCTTCTCCAGCCCTCACAGGCCAAATCCCATCCTCCTTATGAGCAAGGAGCAGAATGCTGGTTTTGTGGCATAAATCCCTCATTTATTTGAACATTACACAAGTTTGTTATTACTAAGAGGCACACAGCATCCTTAGCTCCACAAGTTTCAGCCTCTCCTTGAGTTCTCCAAAGGTCTTGCTGACAGCACAGTTGGATTTAATGTCTCTTCCTGTTACAGGATAAATTGCTACAATGCCTTAAATGCCCAAAGTCCTTTTGGAGGATTCAAAATGTCTGGCAATGGGAGAGAAATGTAAGTATTACACTGCTGTCTTCTAAACTGTATTCAGCTCCACAACTTATTAAACATTACTGAACCCTTCCATGCAAATTGAGATCTGGAAATATTCCTGTCCGAGGATCAGGGCATAGCATAGGATGACTGATAATCATTGCCAGTCCTAAATGCAATTGATTTACATGGTAAAACCATTTTATTTTTTTATTTGTTTTTTACATAGCAGAGCAAATTACTGAAGCTGCCTTCTTATTCTGAAAGGAACTGAAAATTTCTGAGTGTTTTTCTGAATGTGTAACCTGTGTGCTTGTTGACTGGTTTGATGTACTTGTTTCAGAGTTGTTTTGCCATATATTGTGCCTCTTTTGCTATTTTTTTTATTTTTTTCCTACATTTATTAACATAGGTGCATCTGAATTTTATTAAAATGTTATCAATCTCTTCCAGATTTATGAACAATGTTAAATGAAATCAGGCCTAGAGAAGGACAGACAAATGTATTTACATCCCTTTCAAAAAAATCACCTTCTGTCTTTTCTTATTCCATTTAGAACTAAGTGCCAAATATTTTGAAATGGAGTTCCACACTCGAATACTGTCTCATGTACCTAATTTAAAGCCTTAGCAGTTTTTAATTCTCATTACAATCACGAGGAAGTTTAGCAATTGCATCAGCCCCAGATTGGTTACGCATACAAAGGATTCAATTAATTTCTGCACAGGAGGCATGTACACCAGATACGTCTCACCTAGGCTTTCAAAATAGCTTATGGCTAATGGCAAACTGAGCAGTAAAACTAAAGTAAGGTCAAACTCTTTAAAACTTTAAATATGTTGAAGTATACAACTTGATCTATAAAATAAGCTCTATGTAGTAGTCTGAAATATTTTCCCTCATTAGGGAGTACTTTGAATAACACATTCATACTATTCTCCACATTCATGAGTTATGAGGTGATCTCACACTGGCATAAATATGTCAGCTCATCTAACTCTTATCATTGTGAAAATATTCTAAAACTACTAAGTTCGATAGAGCACATGAGTAACTTGACACCCAAGAGTGACCCCATTGACTTCAGGGAGGTTAACTGTGCAAGCAAAATATTCACATATTGATATCATTGAGTTTTTGAAAGGGGGGAAACCAGGCAGCACCCCAGCTCCCATAGAAAAATCTGCGAGTTGTACTCAATTGCCATCTACAGCTTTGAAAATATTCATCGTAATAAATGTTGGGAATGGCAATAATCTCTATCTCACAAAGATGCCTGAAAACTTACTTGTGAGTAACTGTTCTACTCCTTTCAGAACCTCTTTGATCAGATATCACCTTCTAACTCACCTCCTCCCCCCTGCATTAATATCTACATACTTTTTATTTAAAATGCCATGGTTTCTTAGATCCCTGTTTTTAAGGGATATGTTTTACAGCATAAGTAATGTTGAGTCAGGCAATTAAAGGACAAAAAAAAAAAAAGGAGAAAGTGTCCATGCATATGCGTGTCATTGCTAAGCTAATACTATGTTCCAGCCAGATCATAACTGTGCCACTGTGCTGTCTGTGCTAGCACGGTATTATCTGGAACTTGTTTTGTTCCTGCATTTAAATTCACAGATTTTTATCACACGTGGGGGAAAAAAATGAACACAGAAAGGTGAGGTCTGCTGTATTCATTTTACACTCCCACAAAATGTAGCAGGGTATGTGCGTGCCAGTAGAGAACCAGAACTTGCAATACAACTGATTTCTGTTCATGTTAAGGCTACTTACAATATTCCTGTATTCTTAAAGACATCTAAAAGAGGGATTTTTTTACAGTTACACTTCTTTAAATTTATTATCACTGCCTGAGTGGTGTAAAATTTAACTCCTATAACTAAAAATCAGGTGATTCATCCCACATAGCCACATGTGTCCTTTTCATATTAGACAGAGTTCCCCAAAATGCTTGTCTCTGTCCAAGTGTCTTCAAGGGGAAGAGGTGCCATTCTACTTGAGAGTTGTCCTTTAATGTCATAGGAATTATTACTGTCTGGATAGCTCTGAGATAGAGCAGTGCATAGTTACATTCTCAAAAAGAAGTGCAAGCAGGAGAATGGCTTAGAGTTATAATTCTTTTCCTTATTTTTTTTCTTTTGGGCTGAGGGAGCGAAGAGGGTATGTAATACTTCTTTTCGAAGACCAATTTGTTCCCTTTCCCTCACAAGGGATAGCATCACGCAAACTTGACCCGTGGGCTCCTTCCTTTTCACAGACACAACCCTTGTTCTCACCCTGTGCAAGTTGACCCAAAGTGGACGTAGAACAGGATGTTACTGCTCCCTACTTCTCTGTATTAGGTCATGGGGACAAGTGAGCCCTTTAATTGAACATGCACTGACTCTTCTGCTCTGAATGTCTGCAATCACCCATCTTCCTATTCAGCGAGAGCAACATTTTAACTATTGAAAAAGATCTGCCTTAGAATTCATCACAGTTGTCCGCTTCCAAGCTTTCAGACAGAAAAAAAACGTGTAAGACCCTGAGGTCTTGAGCTGAAGAAACAGACAATAAATATGTGTAATTTTGTTTGCCAGACCAACTGGCAGCTAGAGCATACATAAAGGCAATGGATACTCTGTTGGCTAGGTTATCTATTGACTTGCACAAATGTGTCCAACAGGTGCCTGGAGCCAAGGCGCAGCCCTGCTGAATCAGGCAGAAACTTTCTCGCAGAGAGATTGAGCAGCATTAGTTACTGGGCTCCATGCAGCTCCTGGTGACAGCTTCCACTGAGCCCTAAGGGAATGGGTCTGTGGCTCAGCCCAGCCTGATAAATAGCTACAGTTTTTGGTCGTTCTTTGGAGACAAGTTTACCACTTTCTACTGAAAGCTGGGGGTGGGGTGGTCCAAATCAATGGGAACCTTTCGCATGTCAAAAAATCTTTACTAATATATTTCCTTAGACTCCGGTAAATCTTAAAATGCCTACTGAATCATCAGTCTGAGTTAACTATCAACCATTCTTATCGCATGGTAAGGCTTGCCAAGCCAACAGGCATATCGGAACATCTTCAAAACTGCAGGTGGAGTGAAATGTGCTGGTAAATACTTATATTTCTGTCCAAATGAATTAACTTTCCAAGGAAAGTTACAGCAATTCTTCCCCAAATGTTATATTTTGTGTAAAATTTACAGTGTAGAGGTAAATGCAGTAAACAAGTAGGCGATGCAACACTGGGGGCATACAGAGGGCTTTAATTGCTTTGAACAGTGGCCCCTCACTCCATTCTGAAAGCAACACATATTAGAAGGAAGTTCTCAGGAATTCCCCTGAAATATTCTTTATGGTGCAGTTGGCATTAAATTTTGCACAGCTGGATCCAGAGGGAGGGCAGTGTTAAATAGTAAACATTCTAGGATGATATGCATATGAGCACTTTTTAGATCTTAATATAAGTAAGGGAGAAGTATTGTCTGTATTTTAGGGTGGGGATAAAAATTTAACCAAGAAACAAATGTCTGTAAGAGCTTGTGCAAGAGAATTCTTGTGTGAGTTCAGATAGATAGAAAAGATACTCTACTTCTAGACTTGGACTGTAGCTGCTGTGAGGTGGGGATCCTGTTTGCTTTACATACACAGCATCCAGCAAACATATCAGAACTTAACTAATGACGTGACTCAAAACATGCACAGCAAATGCAAATACCTATACTTCAGAGAAGACAGGCATAACTCCCAAGAAGCCATGCAATATCGCCTCTAAACCTCAGCAGAGTTGCCCAAGAGATGAGCCAGACTTGAGCTGACTACAACAAAATCTACATAGCATTCAGCAACACCCATTTCTTAAGCATAATTTCCCCAAAGCAGAACATATGCCTCTCAGAGCCATGTGTGACAGGACTGGGACCTACTAAGTGGCTGGCTTCTAGCAGGATAGAATCTCTCATGTGAGATGCTGTGCCAGGACAGAAAGAGGTGTTCTACGTAAATCTAGTGGAGATCTGAGCAGGCTGACCGCTCTTTCACAGTACATGCACATGCTGATTTCTGCTGCTAGATGTTTTGTTAGGGAAAAAGATCAGTGGGTTAGGACTCAAGTACAGCTTTATCCAGGGTCATGAATAGTTCCTTTTCCAGAGTACTTAGTTTGGACTTTCTCTTTCTTGAGTGCAAATATAAGCAGTAATTTCACTGGCCAGTGGTGTAGGTCTTAGTGTTTGGACATTTTCAAGGTCTGGAAAGGACAGAGGACATCAATTCACTCCCAATAGTTTCATCAACAGACAGACAGTGAGTATTTCTGGGTTTAATGTCATTCTGTATTGCCTTATCAAATGCCAGAGCCATCCATTGTTCTTTTGACCTACGCTGAAACTCCATCTTCAGGTTTTCTGAAAGATGGCATGAAAGGAAAACCTGTACAAAATCATAATACAACAGAAACCTATGCCAAGAAGTTTGGATTATATCTTAAGTTTATCAAGGAATCGCTTTGCAGGGTTTTGCCCAATAAAAAATTAATGTCTGGTGTAAGCTGATGCTACAATTTGTTTTTTAGGGGTGAATGTGGATTGAGAGAATATTCTGAAGTTAAAACTGTGACAATAAAGATCCCTCAGAAGAATTCCTAAAATGACGAAGGACCACATTGTGCAGAAGAGCACATGATGCCACCCTCTCTGTTCGTTATGGAGACCAGCACTCAGGAATAAAAAGTGTTACACAATATATATTTAAGAAATTAAGTCGCAACATATATACTGGGCACATAATTGCATACCTAATGCAAACCAACTCTGCATGTTTTCATAGAACTCTCCTGAGAATTGTTACATCTTTATAAAACTAATCATAACGAGATAAAATTGCTATTGGGCATTGTTAATAATGGTTCTAGCTATAAAACTGTTAAATGCAAATGCATGCACGCACACATTTATCTCGTCTTTAAATAAACAAAATAAGTCTTACTGCTTTCAGGTTGCCTTCTCAAACAGACCTGCCTTGTGCTGACAGTCTAATTTCAATCAGGGCTTTACGAGCCAGATTTTACCCAAAATGCTAGCAATGAACAACATAAACAAGTATCACTGATGTTCTTAGAAAATAAGAGACTCTGAAATCTGAAAGTAATGAGCCAAAAACTGGTATACTGGCAACTTTCCAATTAGCATGCTCGCATAAAGAGGTCAGACTGGGGAGGGAATTAAACCATTATATGGGCAATGAGATCCAAATACTTATGAGTAAGATTTGGCTTCCATGACCCACAGGGATTTGGTTTTCAAAGCTTATTTTCATAATTACTGTATGTCTTGCTATAAGCAAAAATCCTCCCTCACAGGAACTTGAAAGGTTTTACCTGCCTTCCAAAAGAGCATGGCCAGACAGAGTGGGAGGGTGTTAAGGAGAACAGAACAGATCCCAACACCTCACAGAATATTTCAGCTTTCACTGCTTGCCTAGTTCTGTTGTTGTTGTTACTGTTGTTGCTTTCACCTTTTTTCTTTTTTTAAACAAGTATACACACATGCAGACTCCATCTTTGCTATTAAACTGCCTGTGATTACACTGGGAATCATTAAGTATTCATTAATTCATTACAGCAGGAAGAACCCAGCAAAAGCCCTCCTAAGAAGAAGTAAGCCCAACTTTATTTTCTTACTAAATGATGGCTTGCCATCCTTACCATGCTTGTAAGCCTCAGGTGAGCTTACTGGCTGGTACTGACTTTTCAATTATGTGCTCTTTTTTTGGCCCAGGACAAAAATATGAGCAAGTGCTTTTAGAATTCACGTGTTTAAAACCTGTCACTTTATTTCCTGCTGCTTACAGAATCTCTTCCAACTTGTAACTAACAAACTAAACACCATCTCTTTCTTCTTCCCAGCTGCACAGCTCACTAATTCCCCAGACATTTTTAAAGACGTTTCATTTTATGTTTTAACTTAGAATTAAGAAAATTTATCTTAAAAGTACAATAAATCATCTAGACTGTGTAGCTACATTATCTGGGGTGCAAGGACAGAATTACGGCCTCAGGTGTAACTAGCTGCAGAGTCTATACTACAAACTGTAGAAAACTCCAGACCTGATCATCAAATCATTTCTACATTGTTCTTAACTTCCTTTACTGAGAAATTCCTCTTAGATTTGAAGTTGTGTGTGTCCTTGAACATACTGCTGGATTAGGACAAGAGTATCCAGCACTTTGTAGTGTGGTGATCCCCAATATTTTGTATTTCTAACTCATGTCAAGCTGTGTATGTGGTTTTAAAGCAATACGTATACATGATATTCAGAAATGACAGTACATTCACCAAAATGGAGATGAATCAAAATATTCCTGAGTTGTTAAATGCAAATGCCATAGACTTCTACTGTAGTGTACGCCAGAGTTAAGAAAAACAAAATACAGCAAGTAAGAGATTAGTTATCTTTTAAACTGCAATATAAAATGTGAAGAAAGGAGATTTTACTTCTTTTCTCCTATTTACTTAAAAAAGAAACTTCCTGTCCTAACAGCATTTACACCATGTACTCTTTTGTATTCTTTTTGTGTATTTTGTATGTCTGTGCTTTATTCCCAATACATTCAGGGAAATAATAGAGAGTTACCATTTTTTTCAACCCTGTCACTGCAGCTCCATTTGATGTACATGGATTTGTGAAATCCTTTTTTAAATGTACCATCTGCATGTATCCAACAAAACATTTTTCCAGTCCCTGCAGCTTTTTGTTACAGTTTTTAATCATGTATATAGTTATATGTTATTAAAAAAGTAAAAGGATATTTTCTATGAAGTTTTTTCCATTAAAAAGGTTTAGAGAAAGACTTTAGACTGTGAGACTCCTTTATTGTTGACAGAGCTATAAAAATATTAAAAAAAAATATTTTCTTAGCAAAAGATCTGCTCTCACAGTAGCTTTATTTTCATTTGCAAAAGTGAATGAAGTAAAAGGCCAATTACATTTTCTGGAATATTATTGCAGCTGTATGAAAAACACTTGTGAATTGCAGATCTAGGTCATAGCCAAAGTTCATCCTCACCCTCATGGTCATAAAGTTTAGCTATTGGGGAAGGTCTGAAATCATCAGAACCAGTGGGGCACCCTTGCAAACTGCTGCATCACAGCTTGAATTTTGGATAATCTTTAAAAAAATCATGATGCCTGTTCTTTCTCCAGTAGATGAGTCACAGAGATGATTAAATTGATACTCAGATCTTTTATGGAGTGATATTCTACTTGTCTTTCATTTCAAAAGGCTAAAACATCAGAAAAGGACAGATTGAATGTTATTTGACAGCCAGTAAAATTCATATGGCCAGGTACTATACAACTCTCCCTCAAGCACTTCCTTTATTCCAGGGTTGCTTCCATTGCCAGGAACAGCATTCCTCTTTTGAAATGGTGCCTTTTAGATAAAGTAACTACTCAGTTAATAAGGCCAAGCTACTTCATTGTATGGCGAGCAATGGTTATACCTCAGTGTCAGAGAATTATACTGTTGGTTTAATCAACGCTCTACAGGCAATCACAATAGATAAAGTAACTTGACTAAAACAGATGGGATAAAACAGAATAAAACTTAGTAATAGGAGTGAGATTGCATTCTCAAAAGGGACTACTGTTCCTGAAAGTCTGGGACATCAGGAATATATTGAGCAGAGTTTAATTTATATTTAACTAGTGGCATGGGCACGTCATGGAACTTTGAGTGAACAATTAGTACCTTCCATATTCCCCATCTCTCTGACCTTTTTGCAACCCGCCTCACCCCTCCAAGCAGTCACACAGGCACAAGCAATTGAGTGCTTTTCTGAAAGCAAAATGAAGAATGAAGGCAGGCTGTTCTGGAACCCACCGAAAACAAGGAGTCTTGTCAGCTAATGAAATGAGCCACATTCAGTCCATAGTAAATAAGCACTCTGTGGAGCCCCAGCTGGTGAAAATAAATGTATCAATAAATGCGTACACAGGACTAGTAAAGGGAGAGTTTGGAAATAATTGTACACTCCTTCTAGGAAAGGTTGTGAAGAAAGGCAAAAATAATTTCACTTCTGTGGCCTTCAGACAAAGCAATGGACATTGATACTACTTGGACAGCATTCACGCATTTATTGGTGCTTTTTCCCTTCCTCCCCACAAAGGCCAGGATGGAAAAGCTTGCCTTGCACATGCAGAAGCACTGTGTTACAGTGCCCTGTCATTTCCCAGTTCTGTCCTGGAAGAAAGAGAACCCCTAATAACATTGAATTCAGGGCACCACTTTAGCTAGAGAGGAAGTCAAAGACAAGTGATACACTGTACTGTTTACTTAAGGCTCTCTGCACGGTCACACCTAGAGCTCTGGAGAGCTACATTTACAACCACCTTACATTTACATCCATATATCTCCATTTACTGCATGTTCAGTCCATCAACACAGGAAGTTATTTCTCTCATAACAACTTCATCCCACAATGACTGATATTCACAGTGCTGTATCTATCAAGGGGCAGGAAAAGTCTCTGGCTATTAGATGCCATCAGCATTCCCAACCCATTCAAACAGACTTCTCTCAGCACATTAGACTACAGCTGCATAAAACGCACCTTTCTTCCTCATCCTCGTTAAACAGGTAGTTGATTAATTCTTTCTGTATCTTTACTGTATCTTCCGTGTCCACTGACAGCACACAGGAATGTCCTGGTTTGGGGACAAGGTATCAGGAAGGGAACTATGTGTGGCTCTGCCAGGAACTTCCTAAGCAAAGTGGGGGACTTTAGCATGAAGTTGGGCCACGTATAAGCATATATAGTATAAATTCATGAGACCAAAGTGTGGCTAGAACATGCTACTACTAGGTCTTGGGGTCTCACTTTCCTCTCTCACACAGCACTATGTGGAGTGCTGGGATGCTGGTTTCAATAAGCACTTGCTTAATTTTTCTCAGAGGACTGCAACTGACACTCTGGAATTCAAGGTTAACACAAGCAATGGATTATTACAGCTGGCTGTAGCACAAGTTCAGTCGTTTTGGTGGGGAAGAGCTGGTGAAGCTGTCTGCACAGCCACAGCTGCTGCACTGGGGTGGTGCTCAGCACCAAGTGCTTGGGTAGCTGAGACTGAGGGCTAGGGGCTGTGCACACACATACAACCGAGAATCTGTCCTAAAGACAGTGAGTAGAAGAGGCACAAGTATTGTGCCTCCTGGTACACATGGCATAGTCATGTGTCACCAGAGTCACCAGAGCTGGGGCATAATGGCCCTAATCCCCTTAACCTACTGGGAGAGGGGGACAAAAAGCACATCTACGTGCCCTGGTTCATAAGAATGGTTAATTCTAAAACAGTTCAGCCATCTGAGTCTAAATCCCGAACCCTCACTAAAAGCCAACCTCATCCTCCTAGCACAGGTATTCTAGAGCCCAGTTGTACCACAAAGACCACAACTATCAACAAATTTAAATCCACTCAAGCCACTATTGAAAAGAGGGACTGCACCCACCACCAACTACTTCCCTAGGGTGAGCATTTGCACTGCTACTCTTCATGGGTTTGTAGGATGAGTTTCATCCCACAGCAGAGCCTGTCGTGTACTGTGCACAGCACATGTTTTTTTTGGCTGTGCTGGCAGTGCCAGGAAGCACTCCAGGGAACATTCTTTCACTCAATTTCAGGTGACATTTATGAACACATTATGGAGGGCCCTTGCCATCAGCTGTAATGCCCCGAAGTCTCCAATGTTCAGGAAGGCTGGGACATCTGCCAGGACAATTTGCCTTAAGGATCAATGAAATCTGAATTATTGATATGTTCCTCAGTGCACTCCTGTAGCCATTCCTTGTATTGTCATTTAATCCTAGTAGCTAACATCAAATCCTGCAATTCCAGACTGGTTTTGAGGTGGTTTTGTCTGCCTGGAGTCTCTTGACAAGACCTGCTAAATAAACCTGGATTGTGCAACCACAACAGCAATAGACTGTAAGAAAAGCTCCAGCTGCAGAGGTTGCCAAGGAGGCTGTGCACACAGCAGGCTGAAGGAACCCAAAAGGGTGCTTGTGAAATGTTTGTGCTGCTGGCAGGCAGCACATTGCCAGGACAGATCACACATCATGCATTTGCACATCAAATGAAGCTGCACTGGTCTGAGAGCATGGGAAAGGCCTGTCTTGAACGGCATGTGTCCTACTTCCTAAACATGTATATTTTACACTTTACACTTGGTTATTGGCCAGATTGAAAGTACCACAAGTTCCCCAAAGCTTGTCGTTTTCCCTTTGAAGTAGAACTGTTTGGATAATGTTTCCTTTGGCAATTTATCTATGTAACAAAGCAGGAACTTAGCTACACTGCCCTCTCAACAATCCACCACTAGCTTTTGTTGAAGTATTCATGCGTTTGTGTATATGCACTCACACACGATTTGATCATTTTTCATGACCTTGCTTAGCCCCTCTCCTTCTCCCTTATGGTTCCTCACGATGAGGTTGGTGTAATTTGTGCTAATATTAACTCGCTTCATTTTAGGGTTTTTCTCTGCTCTGTGTATGCCTGGCTGAGTTCCCATTTCCTACTGCAGCTTAATTAGCAGACTTTCGTGTGCAGCTCATTCCTGCTGCTCACCAAAAAGAAAATGTGTTTGCGCTGCTTCCCCTGGCAAAGGGGCTCCCGTTCATGGCCCATTGGTTTTCTCAGACTCTTCTGGGACCACAAGATGGGACATAGAGCAAGATCTCTTGTGAAGTTTCTGTTGTTTCCTGCTTTCTATTGGTCCAAAACCTCTCCCATAGTCTTTAGCACTAGACATCCAGTCTCAAAGCAGAGTCAATGCCTGGCAAGAGAGGCCTCATTTTAATTTTTAATTTTGACCTTCACAAACACTCTGGCTTCTGGGAAGGATGCTGAATGGAAAGGTATTCTTTGCTCCCACCTGCAGATTAGGGTTGGCGGCTAAAGCATTCTCCTTGCACCTAATGGTCCTGCCATTAGTCAGAACTCTCAGCTTGTTCATTCACCATGAGAGTGTGGCTCTCACTCAGAGCTGGGCAGTGAGATCCCCTATCCCCAGACCAAGCAGACAGCCTTTATTCAAATCCAGCATTCCACAAAGTCCAGAAAAGTCACCAAATATCCTCAGCCTTATTCTTCCAGCATCATGTGCATACTCTCTTTTCAATACAACCTGTCTGTGAAATTAAGGAGAAATATATATTGTCTCCAAAGGAATGGGAATCCACATTGTGGTTCCTGAGTAGCCTGGAGCTCCTGAGCAGTAAAAGGAAAGCTCCTACACTATGACATTGTGTTGCACCAGGATTGCCTTATCACAGGGGCTGCCATGTCTGATGTGGGGGAGGAGGCAAGTCTAGTGAGGCCGCTGAGAGCACTATGCCCCTTCTGTCCTGGCATGAAACTAAACTGCAGCAATGGACTCTTTTCTGCGAATCTGTCCTGTGTTGCACCACTGTGTGTATTGCCCACCTTAAGATACAGGAAGCCATTGCCAGAGAGTGATGTCTCTGATAACATCAATATATACAGAGCCACCTACTCCTATAACTGAAAGTGTAGCAAACCCTGCAGCAATTCCTGCTCCAACAGTATTCTCCTTACAGCACATGCCTTCCAAAAACAAACACAATTTGCCAGATATTTATGGGAAAAAATGCCCAGGAAATGCCACTGGTACAACAGACTTCTACAGGAGTTTCCATAGGGAATACAGAACATTTGACCCTCTCCACAATTCCCATTAGATTCTCCTTTGTGAACCTCTCTGATGCCACCACTTCAGATTGCCCTAGTGGAAAACTGACAATAGACTCCAGCTGCCCTTCAAAAGACCCCGAAAGATGCGCTCACCTCCTGCCTCTGCAGTGACTTTATAGCCAGGGCTCCGGGACAAATGTTTTAAGTTAATTTCATATTCCATTATAACAGACATAAAAAATATGATGACAAAATCATCACTGATACTGTTTCTCAGTGTTTCAAGTCACCTTGCAGCTCTTTCCTGTGAAAATGCCAAACCTGTTTTCTTCCCTCTAATGAACTGTGCATGTATTACAAAAGGCCTGATGCAAACCTCTGCTAAAAGAGAGGGTTGCTGGTTGACTTCTATTTAAAAACACGTAGAACATCCTGATCTCTTTCTCAGGGTTTTGGCAAAGAGGCTCTTTTGACTGTGTTCTTAGGTAGAACAGCAACAAATGGCTCAATGATTTGTTTTTACAGTGTCCACTCTGGGAAGACTAATTACCAGCTAGCCTTCTAGTGTGCTGTTTCAAACATTTGGGGCCCCATTCTTTTTCAGGCAAAATTCATACTATGGACTGCAGAATCTGCCTGGGTGGGGAGATTTTGCTGAAAGTTTCTTAAAGCTTTAGGATTACGGGCTGGCCAAGAGATTTCATGACGCTTCTAGAATTTTAAAAACATAAGTAGGAAAAAACCATGCTTTGCTCTGTATTACTATTTGTCTCTTTGGGGTAGTAATATTGTCACCAAACCAAAGTCACTGCAAATGCTGTTCTCAGCTGTTTTGTGCACAAAGCTCAGAAGAACAAAGGTAGATTCCATGCATTAGTTGTTCAGCAGCAAGAACTACATTGCACAGAGCAGTGCAGTGTGTTGTGCCACCAACAGATTCTGCCTGACAAAGGAAAACAAATTGATAGGCTTCTTCCAATTTGTCTTCTTTTTATACAAAGTTTCGTAAATCAAGTTTTCTTCCCCATTATTCTCCCTAATGGACTTCTTTCTCTCTTTTTAATACCTACTCCTCTCAGACTAAATGGTGCCTCCCTTAGGGTGCTGGCTGAGGCAAAGCACTGAATGTTTAACTTTACTGTGCATAACAGTCTCTGCTAGTATTTTCCAGCTTTGCCATTAAACACCGGGCAGGCCAGGCAGTAGCTCCTCATTAGACTATGTTCCTGGGTGATTTAGACTGCAGAGCCAAGGCACCAAAACCAACTGACTTTCTGGACTCAGTTACAACAGTCAATGTTCAGATAGTCAACATCAGTGTCATCTGCATCAGTCTATCTTAACTAGCTGAACTTGCCTTTTTTTCCAATTATAGATATCAACCTTTACAGCAAATAATTTTGTAATCTATTTTTATCAGGAAATTAAGCAGCAGCAAAGGTACTATATGTTCATAATTCACTGTTCAATGATGTTTTATAACCGTTAAAATAAACAGTCACAAAGATTTGCTAGGTTTCTATCCATAGTCAAATTTTTCCCTGCTTCGAATGTTATTAAAGCTCTGGACTTGCCATGCACTTGATCATGTCTCCTGCAAAGGTCCTCTTCTACAACCTGCTGCAATTGTTCTTTAAGTGGCATTATTTTAGAAATCTAAATGGAAAGGTTCCTTTGCACATAAGAAATCAAACCACATAAACCTCACACAATATTCAGAGTTTCTACAATGCATACAGAGTCCAAAACCATGAATTTGCTTCAACTGCTAATTTGCATCAGGGATGTTCAAGAAGTTCAGACCTGGAAAACAACTTGTCCTTTCTTCAGGAGACTGCAGATCTGGGCACTTCCTATGGAATACATTTACAACACAGATAGGCTTTGGATGGTCTACAAACCGAAGTTACAAGCATCCATTTTGAAACTGTTCTAATAAAATAAAGTTATTTCAGCTGCAATGGCCTGCAGGGACAATAATATTTGTTTTCTTTTGCATCATCTTTGTCAACCCTCCTTCACGGCACAAAAAAAGAAAAAGTTGTTAATTGATCACCTGATTACTTGTATGCAGTCAATCAAAACCATGGCCCCACTGTCCCCTACAAACATCACAAACTTGGTCTAGGCTTCATTTTTAAAAGTAAAATGAAAAGCCAGGAAAAAAAAATATTACCATTTTACAGACAAGGAGCTGATTGAGGGAGACAAATGCAGCAACTCATCCCACAATCACAGAGGAAAATCTGAAGCAAAGGCTACGACCAAGCACAGATGTCTCTCCCAGCATAGTGTCCTACTTGCTACTTTCCCTGAGCTGTGCTTCTTGCATATAAACACCATAATTACACTACTGCAAAGGAGAAATGAATACATGCAAACACATACACAGTGAACTGATGAGACTCTTACAGAAGAATTCTGTCTAAAGATCTGTACAAGTAGAATGTAAATACTTTTCAATTCTGACAAATGGGCTGGGGAATGCCCTTGAAATTCTTTGGAACTAATGATCTTTTAACACCTTAGGTAGGGAGGTTTGATTTTTCTATTACAAATAGCCACACCAGCCATTCGTTTCTACATACTTAGATTCAGTACAGGATCTCTCAGATAATAAATAATACCATCAACTTTCAGCAGGGCTTGACCATGGAGAAATGAGCTTTTCAGCACTTGTATCAGCTTACTATGGTTTTGATGTGGTGTTTCCTTCTCCACAGCCAAGTGGTGAGCTCCATACGTAGATATGCCTGTTATTTATTTGTTTGTTTGTTTATTCTTACACACACATACATTCAGGCTGCAGTTTTTTCATTTGGATGCATACAGTTCAATCCCTTGCATTTCATTTTTTTCCCATTCCTGCATTTCCTCCCCACAACAGGAGGTGAGCTTGCAGAGCACCCAAGCACTGTTCATCCCTGCTGAGTTCACTGGCAACAGACAGTGTTCAGCACCTCTGAAAACCTAGGATATATGGGTATTTAGGTATCTGCAAGGTTTTAACTCAAAGAAGCAATTAGGCATCAGTTTGTGGCTGACTGTGCTTAACACCAATTTGTAGTTGCCTGACTAAAAACCTTTGAAATATTGAGTCTGAAGATGGACCACTACATGAGATCTGTAACAGAGGTCTGTCCAGCCAGCACAAGCAGTGCTGTATGAGTTAGAGCTCTAGGTTGAGATGAACTGTTCTCTAGACTCTGTTGACCCTGTTGATTAGATAGACCTCTTAGGACAGCAATGGGAGATTAGACCCACAGAGCAGGTATCAGCACTTCCAGCATAGACATATCAACTTCCTAATTTAGGAATCTTATTTGAAAATTACGCCCTTACTGAGATTAATTCAAATTATGTCTAATGCTTCATTTTTTAAACTCAAAACTACTGATGATTTGATGGCCAATCTACCTAACTATCTACAAAACTTGCTGGGTTACCCTCAGAGAACCCTGATTAGAGCCTCTTACTTTGTTGTTAAATCCTGAGGATCCAAAACATCAAGGTGCCAACATACAACCACACTGTAACACAGGCATAACAATGCCTTGAGAATGCCAAAACTATAAAAAAAACCTTAAAAAATTATGTTTTTAGTATAAGAGAGCTATACTTTTAGAAAACATATATACAGAGAAAACACTTAAACAGAAACACTAGTTCATTGCCAGTTCTTGATAATCACTATCCTAAATGCCAATGATTTTGTAAACTGATCAGATAATTAATGATGATACATTTTTCCCAAACTCTTGTCACTTATTCTTTTGGTTCCTTATTCACCTAAGCACTTACATGGTGTGACTTATGCCAGCCTGTATGCTATTTTCCTCTGCTCTTTTATTACTAGTCTCAGTACTCTTTTTTGCTGTCTAATACTGAACAAACTGCATATAGCCACATTGGCTGCTTCCTCTTAGCTCCTGGTATCTTCTTTTTACAGTGCAATTACAGTGCAATACCCTCCTAGAAGGTACCAGGTACAACAGACAATTCAGCTGCCTTCACAACTACAATAATATGCTCAAGCCAGTGCAAACAAGTGATGCAATGCAAGCTGTGTTCTTCCCAAGGGTGGAGAGCATCCCCCAGCCAGACTCTCAACTTGTTTCTTCCCAAGAAGAACAACTTGCAAGGTCACTTCTGAACCCTTACTTCCCATGAGGTGGCCACAGTCCACCCAGCAGAGATAAGGGAAAAGAAAATTAACCTCTGAACTATCTTTGCTCATGTACAGGGTACACGAACTAGCAAACAGCAATACATAACACTAATTAATTGCAGCTTCACTTGCAAAGATTGAAAGATTCTCCTAAATAATCTGAAAAGGTATATGACTAGTACTGAATTCTTCTGACTTTAGTTAGAAGCTTAAATAAGAGGGTAGCATATCAATGTATAAGTCATGTACAATTTCCAAATGCACAAGCCTCAATTGTTTTCTCTATGTTTCTACAACAGTTGCTGGTGATACCCATCTAAATCTATCATTCAGAAATTGGTTTAACTAGAAGAAAAACACCATCTAAATAGATCAGAACATTTATAATTTTTGCTATTTAAAGCACTGTGGAAATAGAGAACAGTAGAATATATTAATCAGTGTAACAAAGGATTTGAGAGGATTAGTACTATAACAATTATTTCATTATTTATCAGGTTTCTTTACATGATCACAATTGCATGACCATCTAATATCTACATTTGTTATTTTGATGTATATAAATAGTATGTTTAAAACGATGATTAATTTCTTTACGCAGCCAAAACATGTATCTCTGAGCTGGCCCCTAACTGGATTTGGACTTAGCAGTTTTTCAAAATAGTGAGGATTTTAATAATAGATTACACAAATAAAATTCAATCTGTATTTCAAATATGTACCTAGACACGAGCAGAAAAGCATTTAATAGAAGGCATACAAGTCAAATGCATTAAGAAATAGTTTGAACTTTTGCAGAATGATGAACATCTCTGAAATCTCATCAAGGCTTAATATCCAAGTACACCTCTTTTCCTGTTCATTCCCATGCTTCATTCCCATTCTGAATCTGTTTCATAGTTCAGTACACCAGATAATTTTTTCTTGTCATGATTGTCTCAGCACAGCTGACTCTGGTTAGAAATCTCTTCTTGTGGCAGCCCAACCCTTCTCCACACCAAAGAGTGGTGATAAGCAACCAGACTTTTTAGAGGCTATACCAATGTTCTTTCTGATCTTTTCAGACACTACTTTCTCATAACATAGAACAAAACACTGTAATACTAGCCTTTTGCAATTAAATCAAGATTCTTACCTAACAGCCTAAAGGACCTCAAAACCCTTATCATCTTTTGCTTTAAATGTGTATGCACAAATCTAAAAAAAAAATAAATTCCAAACTGGAATACATCACTGCACATAGAAATAGACATGAGAATACACACACAACAGATGCTAGTTATTCTGTACTACCGGAAGGTTCTCAGACTGTACATGGTCTGGAATAGTCTGCAGGGAGACTTTTATACCACCTACAAAACATCGCTGCTGCGAGATTTTCTAGCATCTCTCCCGCAGATAAACAGCTTCTGCAGTGTTATAAAAGGCCATGCTTGGGGCAACTTGGACTGGATTGGACTGAAATTGTGCAGCTACTATACACAATAAAAATAACAAGTTTTCTTCCTCAGTGTAATGTGACCTACTTAAAATTTAGTCTTAATGCCCATGGCATTCCATAGCACCTATAGGAATTATGAACCAAAGGTCAGACCTTCCAGTAGGTCTGGACATCTGCTGTCCCAGCGATGTGTTCCATAACAAATAAGGGCATAACACTAAAGAAAACATGTGACTTTGGTAAAGAAAATAAAAAAAAACAAAAAACAAAAAACAAAAAACCAAAACATGGGAGGGAGAAAAGACAAGAGAAGACATCAATTTTTTTTGAGTAGGACAGAACAAATATTTGACTGAAAAGCTTCAGGTCCAGCTGGGAGAAGGCCAAGACTAATTTAACCTTTGGTCAAATGGTTGGGAGTTAGCTAGTTTCCTTTTTCCTCTTACATCACTCCCAGAGATTTCGACAAAAATAATATGGCCCCGATTACATGACATTACAGGCTCTCATAATGCACCGGGGAGGATAGTGTTGAAACCCCTTGGAGACAAATTAATCCCAGCAAAGCAACAGCTGTAAGATTGCTATAAACAGGGAAAACAACTACGATGTTTGCATCATGTACTTATATGATTTTAATATAACTTATTAAGGGGATTAGATTATCGTATTTTTTAACGAGTCTGACAGCTTCATATCATCATGAAAATATCAGTTGTCTGATTCTGTGCAGTTGCTCTTAAGACATTTAACCACTCAGTACATTTTTTCAAAAAGCTAAAGCAGACCTAGGTATAAGATGATTTATCTTGCTTTCAGAAAACTTATGCAGTTAGAGAACACATGATCTACAGGGCTTTTTTTAAATATGCTGGAACAGATCACCACTTCTGTCACTGTCTGCCTCAGGCAGCCCTTGTGACTGCTCAGGTGTCAAGCACCTGCTCAGCCTGCCTGCCCTGCTGACTCCCTGCGCCCTGGTACATCGGTCCAGGAGCCCCTCTGAGGAGCCCCCCCAGGGGCCTTGTGCAAAAACCTTCAGCTTTTGCACTTTAAAAAACCTCAATTCCCTAGTTGGAGAAAACACAACCCTCCTGTCCCCTGCTTTCCAGTTCCTCTATATACATACCCCTTCTCTAGTACTCTTCCCAATGCTGACGTGGTATAAAACACGGGCTGTTCTCTGTGATAAAACCACTCCGGTTGTAGCCCACATGCTTATTTTGGAAAAAGACAAACTGATCTGGAGGCAGATTCCAGTTTCAGCCCCCTCTCTGTAACGGCTCCCCTGCCCACCTTAACCACCCCTGGCTTGGTCCAGGCCCACGTGCTGCCAGTGAGCCCAGGGCAAAGCTCACTCATCTGTGTCCAGCTTGGCGGAGGCTCTGCTCTGCCATGGCAGAGACACCCTGAGGCCACATAAGTCTCCAGGCCCACTAATGGGGACCTCCAGAGAGCAGCAAAGTGGCACTTCAGCTGGGCCAGGTTGCAAAGGATGGGTGTAACCCTCGCCATGTTCCTCACCAGCACACACCTGCTTCCAGAGCACTGCACTAAGCCCCCGGTGTGAGCCCCACGCACCAAGGCAATGGCACTGGGCAGGGATGACACCTCCAGCACAGGAAGGATGCAGGATGGGTGAAAGGCAGATTTACCTGGGCTGGTTCCGGACACAGGGTGAAGAGTAGCACTAGGTGGCCACCCTAGCCAGGCACTGTCCCCAGCCACACTGCTGGCAGGCCAGCACAGCCACACCAAAAACCATTCCCTGTCCTTGCACCCCCACCACAGCGGCGGAAATTCCTGGCATAGCCTGGTGCTGCTTCTCCCATGGTCTGGTCCCAGGCACTGGCAGCACAGCAGCCACTCAACGGTGCCCGTGCAGGAAAGACTTCAACAAAATACAGTGCTTTCTTGTGATAAAGCAGCAAAAACTACCTCCCAAAGTTTATAGCAGCCGGTAGAAAGCTGTGCAGTAAGTGAGAAGTGCGGAGACCTCTACATGTGCTATGAGGGAGATGATTTTTTTCCAAACTGAGAAAATATGCTCATATGGAGGAGTATTTTTAGGTGCTTTGTGTTGCTGCATTGAGAACAGGAGCTGGTTGGGTTTTATTTTCCCTTACTTGGTTTGGATTGCATTTCTGCTTTCCAGTTTGAAGGAGTAAAGAGAGATGCTCATGGTAACTGTGAAATATGACAATACATTCATTTTTAAGAACTTTTTTTATATACAGTGAACTTAACTTTATCAGATTAAATTTAATTTGGATTGCAATTTGTCATGCTTCATTTATTTTATTGTAGCTAACAATGTCATAACTATAACAAATAGTATAGAATATCACAAATATTGCTGTGAAATCTAGTGCATACTGCAACTTACAAATTTCATGAAAGGCATAAAGCAGTTTCATGAAAATTTGCATTGCTTTAGAATTAACACCATTTTTCACTTAAAATTATTCAGGTGAGACAAGATATGATTGGATATACTGTTACGTTCCCATATGTGTTTATCCATTTTATACATATACTTCATGAAAATATATGGATTTCTTGACAGATTTTAGGAATACATTACAGAAACTATACCTTGATAAATGCTGTACCATCACATTGTAGGTAATCCCCAGAGGTTTGAAAATGTAAAAATCCTCAGGGGTTTAAGACCTATACTTTCTTCTGACAGAAATCTTAACATAATATAATAAAATGTGCAAACTTGAGAACAAGTAATTAATAAAACCAGTGAAAGTTTGCACACTATGTTGAAAGCTCAACACTACCCACAAAGTTAAAACCCGTGAATGCATTCGCCTCTTCGCTCCAGGTCTGGGCTGGGCTGCTGCCCATGGGAGGGCTGCTGCCTTGTGCCAGAGGCCAGAGCTTTGCCCTGATAGCTCAGGCTGGTTCCTGAACCCCACAGCCTCCCACAGCCTCTGCTGTGCCAGAGTGGCAGTGGCACTGCCCTCACAGTACCCAATCATGTCCGGCTCTCTTTGTGGAGAGGATGAAGAGGACTGAAAGGCTGTTATCTGTTGCTGGGCAATTCCATTCCACTGCTCACAAGTCATGGTGCTGCTGCACCATGGAATCAGAAAGATGGAGGGTGCTTCCAGGCCACGTCCTTTGCCGTGTGTGTACTGAACAGGCAGGTCCCCACTCTGCCTTGCTGGGAACGGGGCTCTGGCAGTCAGGTGCTGCCCAGGGCCCATAGCTGCGGCCTGGCAGGCAGGGCCCTCCTATATTTAGTGAGGACAGGACAGTGAGCCTGTTGGGGGGACATGTTGTTTACGGGAGGTCAGATAAGCAATTATGTGTGTTCTTGTGGAGAACATAGCTGTCACTTCTTAGGAGATGCAAAGTATGTCTCAAAGACAAGGGTCTCCACTGCTATGCAAGGTATGCTTTGATGTTATTCCTCTGAATGATCTTTCAAGATCTACTGAATTGGAAAGGCCTCTCTACATATGGTGGAAGAAACAATAAGAAGATCTATCAAGTAACAAGGCCATAATAAGGAGCTTTCCTTAAAATGTAATAGTTCTGCATGTATGCAAAAGATACACAAGTCTGCAGGGAAATAAACAAGGTTTCACAAGGATGATTCCAAACCTAGAAAGGACGAATGCTCTTCATTCATGGGTACCTTATTAATTCTATAAATTTTCATTTGTTTTCTAAAGAAAGCTTACAGCTAAAGAAAGCTTAAAACGTATGGCCTGTGCCAGGAAAAAAAAAAAAAAAGGACAAAAAATCTAAATAGATATTGTATTCTCCTTATTTACTATGAGCAATACGGTAGAATATGCATCTAGGAATTACATGTTCCTTGCAGAGTTAAGCCATCTTTTCAGTCCTATACTATGAGAGCTGTAATTTCAAGCAGGCACTATGTAAAATAGACAAGTTCATGTAAATGTGGCCAACAGTGCCATAATTACAGCTTTTTTGGCCTGAAATTGACCGTAGTACTGTGCTACTGTGATCTTGGCTACCCATCAGCATCTGAGCAATAAGTACCATTTGATCAGCTTTGCTCTAGAATGGCAAATAAAGAAAATGGCCTGTTTTGGTGAAGGAATAAGGTAAAGGAATGCAGGATGGTAGCAAGGAGACTGGTAAACTAACCCACAGCACAACAGGCAGTCTATGTGAACATCAACCCAACCTAACACCGCTCCAAAAATTCACTGGTTTCAAACATGACACTAGAATACGCACACTGTCCCACCCATTAACATGCAAAATTAATTACTTGAAGAAAAACAGGGATCAGTAACCCATGACACTCATGGCCAAAAAAAGCCAGCACATGGATCGATTCTGAATAGCAGGTAGGAAAGCTAATGTGTGGCTGAGAGCTCAAAGTTACGGAAGCTGAAGAGAGGTATCCATGGGAAGTAGCAGCTTCCACTGAGTTCAGCTCTGCGTGGAGTAGCCATACCACCCATCAGCTGACCCGTCCGGAAATCAACAGGAGCTGGAAGTGCTGCCTTGCCAGAAGAAAGGTGATGTGATTAGCTCTAATCTACTTGCATACCTCGCCTCTAACTTTAGAAAGAAATACCCAGTTTGGTACTGGACACCAAAATAGGGTACTGGCCATTCATAAAACGTTGCTGACTCTAGCAGTCTAACACATTGCTAAGCCACTTCTTCAACCTAATGGAGTAATTTTGGTAAAGTTACACGTTAAAAATATTGGGACCATACTTTTCTAGTAATTGCATGAAGAACCTCCTAGTGCTGTCTAGAGGATAGCCTGGTAAAGGGAAACTAATCAACACAGTCAATTTTGAGGAGCGATGAGATTGGTGTTTGTGGCACTGTTATATTTCTGCATTATTAATGATTACAACATGGAAAAAGTCCCTTTCTGGGACTGACTAGTAAAGATCTCTTGGGTGAAGGAAGGGAGAGATAGCTGAGGTTGCTCTCCTGAGTCTCTGCAGTAAAAGCTCTTTGTATGATCCTGCTTTTAATAGAACATTCTAAAAAAATAAAGATAACGTTTTATAAAAGTCAGTATGCAGTCTCACTGCATATAAATGCAGACACATGTATACATGCATATTACTGAAAGATATATTTTTACTTAACCTCTGAATATGAGAGCCATGCTGGTAGGCAGACTTCTCAAATGTCTTCCATTTCATGGTACACTTTTATGGTGGGAAGTTATTGACATCAGAAAGGAAGAATAATGAAACTGAGGTCACAGAGTTATTTACACTGGCGGGTGGATCCCACAGCATTCCTGTATGATTCGATTGTTTTGATGACCCCCTTTTTGGGATTCTGTCACACATTACATCTGATATTTGGATCTTGGTAAGTTAAAAGGGACACTGAGAGGTTTGTTTGGTTACTGTTACCAGTGAGTTAATACAAGGTTAAAAAGCCTGTCCCTGTCCCTGTTCAATGGCACAATTCCCAATGACTTGAGGAAGTTTCCAAAATCCCTGCCCCAAAGTGCTAACAAGCTAAACAGAAGAAGGAGCCCTGTAGATACCAAGCTGAGCAGGGGACCAAGGAACACCCACAGAAATTTTCAAGCCAATGGCACAATTCCCAATGACTTGAGGAAGTTTCCAAAATCCCTGCCCCAAAGTGCTAACAAGCTAAACAGAAGAAGGAGCCCTGTAGATACCAAGCTGAGCAGGGGACCAAGGAACACCCACAGAAATTTGATTAAATTATTGACAGGGGAAGGAGAACCAATAGTCACCAGTATGCAAATTCCTTTAAAAGGCAAGCTTTATTTTTAATTTTGTTGTTGAAAGGGAAATTTGGGAATGAGTGCCTTAAAGACTTTTGTTTAGAGGTGGGAACTGACAGTCTACTGTTACATAAACCATTAAAAAAATAGAGCACAAAAAGCCATGTTTAGATCATAAACAGAAATCTCATAAACGCCCCAGTCCTGAGATGAGCCTTCCCTCTGTTTTCAGACTATTACTGTAAAGCTGTTAACCTTCACAGATACTGTACCAGAAGGAATTAAAAACACGGGCCACAGTGATTGGAAAAACCAGACTAGTGACACATTAGCAACAAGGACGTGTAAGTACGGCTGTGAATAACATGGCTCTGATCCTAGTGCAGAAGCTAAGGGCTTCATTACATTTAATTACTTCCGGCTTTAAATCAAGGCCTGCTTCAAAATGAGGGTGGCTTCTATTAAACTAAATTACTTTCCCCTCAAGCTCGTATGGAAAAGTACAGTATCAAAGGAAGACAACTTCTATTAAAAGCAGTATGGCAAAGGTGCTGCTGCCAATCTAGAGATGGTTTGTAACTGGGAGCAGCTCATAAATGAAGTTTTATATGGTATCTGTCTTTAATACTTTATGAGGGAGAAACCTTTGTATTTGGCTCGGTTCCTTTCTGTCTGTTTCTTTTTGCTGCTCATTGTGCCACTCTGAACTGCTATATAACAACCTCTCCTAATGCAGAAGTCATGCATCAGCACACTGATTCTTTTTCCTGTGGGTTTCCCCCCTCGCAGGGTGGGTGTAGGGACTGATGGTGCGATACTCAGCAACACCAGACTTCCCAGAAACAAAGTGTACTCTGAGATGCGGGCAGGTTTGGATGACCGTGTGTTTGAGCATAGATTTCAAACATAAACACATTAAGTGATAGAAGAAACCCTCTCCCACAAAGGTCACAACGCTTATATCCTGGACCTACCCGGATGACAGGCCCAATTAGTACTGATTAAAAAAGCAGTAAGAAGCAAAACACCAGCAACAGCCCTCAATAAAATAATCTGCTGTGGGACACACCAGATTCCTAGTGGACAAGCTGAAAAGAAAATGAGGGATGGCTTACTCAAATCAAACCAAATACGAACTGAACAAGAATTTACCCAAATCTTCTGACAGGTTTTTTTAATCCCTGTTGTGTTTCTGGCTCTCACTCATATTCAGCATCTGCTCTCTATCCTTGATCACTGTCTGAATATTTGTTCCATGCACTTAATTTCATTCTCTTTCATTTTACAGCCTGCATGGTTCATTTGTTCATTTCTTTGATTTGCCCTCACATTTTCTCAGCTTTTCATCTCTTTCTGCTTCTTTTTTCCTGTCTCCTGGCTTTATTGTCTCTTTCTTTCTCTTATTTTGCCTTAGCCCATACAGCCCTAAATTTCCCTTCCCTATTTCCCTGTTGCCTTCCTGTCACCATTTGTTTTCTATCACCCCGCTTTTCTTCTGGCTGATGTTGGAAATATTTCAGGAATTTCTAATTCACAGTGCCATGAGAACTGTTATCTTCACATTTTCACTGGTGAAAGTGCTCTCGCACGGTGAGGACGATGACGGAGCAAGCCTGGGACAGAGAGGCTTCAGATGGACTCTTCCCTGAGCCCACTTTGCCTCCGGAGTGGTACGCTCCAGTGTGGAATGTGTGAGAGGAAGCTAGGTCCATGGGGAGTGTGCGGGCTGGGGGCAGGGAATGTGTATTGAGAAACCTCAAATTCCACACAACAGAAATGAGTACAGGAGAAACTGAAATACGAGAGAAAAGCAGGATGAGGGACCAGCTGGAAAAGGGTGGGGGGGAGAGCAGGAAAAAAAAATACACCCACCAATACCACACCCTAGCCTTCAAGTTTTTCTTCCATGCAGGTGCAGATGAGCAGCAGTACCAGCCCTTGCTAATATTCACTTGCTCTGAGCAGTAATACTAAGAAAGCCTCAGACCTCAATCTATTTCTTTCCCTGAGCAGGGTTAGAGGTCACCTTTAAAATAACAACTGCAAATGAAAGGCAATTACATGGAATAAAAAATGATCAGTGACCAAAAGAGCCAGCCAATACATGGACTGCTGGTGACTTGTCATTGTAGTATGACAATGTGCCAACTCAAAGTCACCACAGAGAGAAAAATAAATAATTGGATAAGTGACTGTATTCCAGTATCTAGAGATGCCTCAGGAAAAGACCATCAAAGGTTAAACCACCTACTTTGTTATTGCTTCTGCTGCTCCTGCTATTGTTATTTGTATTCTGGTATCACCAAGAGGCCTCAACCAAGATCGAGGCCGTTGTGTTAGGCACAAGATAAATATGCACAGGAAGAGAAAGTTCCTGTTTTAAAAACTTAAAGCTTAATGGATAAGATGAGCAAGAAGTTGAGGAAAAACAGAAATAAAGAGAAGTAAAATGACTCAAACTGAGTCACAGTAGGTGAGTCAGAGAGCTACTATCCTGTTCTGTAGTTGCAAGGAACTGAATAGGAATTAACTGGTAATATTGTGTGTACTATTATGTTTATTGTTTAGAAATATAAGAACTCCACAGGCTCTTCCATCCACAGTGATGGAAGCCTCCTCTATATATGCAGTCAAAAGTTAGTTCATGTTGGCTGTTTACTAGGTTGGTCCTTCAATGCCCTCCATACTGTCTCGCCATGACAAACACACATGATATTCATTACCATTTACAGATTATGTGTAGATGGTGATGAGATCAGGGTATGTTCAGCTAATACAGAATATCTTTGTCTTGTCTAGTTCTCTTCCTTCTTCCATTCAGTTTCTGCACTGGCTTTAATTAAGCTCTCACAGTCTCATGAGCTGCTAGAACTGTCCTGCTGTTACAGAAAAGGTGACCTCAATCACCAGGAAGGACTCAAGAGCTCCTTGGACTCTGAGGTCATCTCTGCTTCCACTTCACATTCTCCAAATAATAATGCAGTTTGCTAAAACACTAGCATCAAGTATATGTACAACTTCATTAACTCATCATAGGCCTTCCAGCCAAACCTGTGCACAAAAATCTGATTTATGCATGCTTTCTTAACCACTTTCCAGTACAGATGCAAAAAAGTTGTTGTATAGCTGAAACTGAAACCGTAAAGTAAGCTAGTAGCTAGCAAAGGGAAGCCACATGTTTACACAATGCAACAGCAGTCATTGTGCCAAACAGCAGCAGCACTGCATAATGCTCAAAACCAGTCTTTTAAGAAGTCTTCAGAAACATTTTACCAAAGTGCTACAACCTGCTAAGAGAGTGCAAAGATGTCCCTAACTGCTAGTTGCAGACTACAGACATACCAGGATGGGGCTCGTGGAAGTACTGCCTATCACCACCACCTATGTCTTTCAGAACTTCAAGAACTTTAGACCTTAAAAAAACCCGCAGAATCACCCCAGTGCTAGTGCAGTGGCAGCAGCTACTCTCAAGACTTCAGGATGTTCACTGTGGCCAGTAATGTTGCAAGACACTCATAAGATAATTAACCATAAGGTTTGTTCATACTGGGTCAACAGGACACAGTGGTACCACGTTTGAGAGATGGCTATCCATTAAACTGACAAGTATTGAAGAGACTTTCAGCATGACTCAATACTATCAAACAACATTTTTCCCCTAAATAATAGAGAAGAGTAAGCAAGAGAATGTCTGCAATGATTACTCTTCCCTACTGAAAAGGCTTTTCCTTGTCAAGATCACAGAGAAGTACCCCTGAGCTAACCAGCTGCCAGTGGCAGTCACACAGTCTTCCAAGCACCATGCAAGCTCCAGGCAGAAGACCTGTGACTGTAGCAGAGGACCCATTACTCTTTGTCCTCATGATTTCCCCTGAAGTCCTATTAACTGGTTAGTAATAACTGACAGTTACTGCAGCATTGTCTTCAAAGCATAAACCAAAGCAGCATGTTTATCAAAAGCTGAAGAATGGTTTAAGATGGCCAACTGGAAATGGAACAAGGAGTTACAAAACTCTGACATGGGGACTGAGGAGTTTTCTGAAATCATGGTAGAAACAAGCAAGGGGAGGTACCTCCATCAAGCATGTGTCTCTCAGAATGACACATTCCTGAGCACCTATTTCAAAACTATTGGGTCCAACCTATAAAGATCAAAACCCAAAAATACCCAGCAACAATCAGCTGAGAAAACAATTTGGACAAGACAAAGTAGGTTAATGATTGTGGTCTATTTAAAGCACTTAGGAAACAGAGGCAGCCCTTTATGCTTTGTAGTCCTCAGGTGTGTCACTATACAATCTCTTAAAGAGAATTATCAGATTCAAGGTACTTCATAAGCTTCCTCTCAGGTTCTGTTCCAAATATTCTAACTTCATTTGTAATCATTAAGTACTAGTAGCCTCAGAATGCAAAAAACAGAGAGGTAAAGTCAGGAAAGGAGTCAAATACGAATCAAAATATGCCTGACCACTAAAATACTTCATTATTGCTTTCTAAACTTTTGAAAAAATGTACCAACTCTGTTGTAAATATCAGGATGGAACTACTCCTTCAGATGATGTTCAAAATATGGCACAGCTAAAGCAGATGTGGACACACCAGACAAATGGAAACTTAAAGAAAAGTATCTCTGGTTTACTGTGGATCACGAGCTGAATAGGAGTCAGGTATGTCATGCTGTTGCAAAAAAATGTAAATACAAGAGTGCAGCAACCGAAGCGCAAGCAAGAAGCCGTATTTACAGAGTAGAGTTACAGGTTGTAGATAGTGAAAACAATGAGGCTGATCAGTGATTCTGAAAGCATCAACACAGAACAACTCAATGAACCAGAGGTACACAGCTGAGTGAAAACACTTCAGTAAGTGACAGGGAGTGGGAAAGTTAGGAATGGAAACAACCTCTGAACATGTAAAAGGCTATACAAAAAGGACTGGAAGAGTCTGACCTCCATACATTTAAACTGTGGCAATAGAAATTCACATTAGGCATTAAGAAAAATCCTTCTATTATTAATTATTATACTGGAATAGAACACCTGAAAAACTGGGGTGTCTTCATCACTGGACATCTTTAAAAACAGTTAAACAAACACCTATTGGGAATGGCTAAGGTAGACCCCTTTGGGCAAGGAGATAGACTGGATGCTTCTTCAGCATAATGATTTTTCACATTTTTTCACTGTAATTGGTCAGTCACCTTATATGTCTTATATAGAGCTCCTTTCTCTGGAAAGGGAAACAACACTAGATTTCTGGTAATGCTCATATTCAAATCCCCAGTTGCTAGATATTCAAATTAGAGAATGGGTTTGGAAGAGCAAAAAGATAAGTTATTGACATGTCTTGAATGGTAATCTGGAGTCTAAAAAAACAGAAAATCAATTCAACAGTGAAGGACAGCATTTGGGGGTGTCCTCAAATCACTTCCCATATTGAGAAATCACAGCCATAATTTTCTGTACAACTGACACAGTTGTGAAATAGTGAGGGCACCTTCATGTTAGCTCAGGTATTGTCTTTTTTCATGTTGTCTGATGCAAAATTACTCTTGACTTTTCCTCTGGGGAAGAGAGGGAGTGGGGTCTCCCCACAGGGCTTATGGGCAAAAACAAGAAAAAGAGGTTGACAGGATTTTTAAACTAATGTTCTTGATTACCTATCATGTTAAGTTCAAAACATTATCTTCCTTGTTCAACTTGTCAATCTGTTTGACTTTTGTAACAAAAATATAGTCAGACCTGCGCATATTGCATTTCAGAAAAGTCATATTTTTGAAACATCTGTTTGGAAGTGTTAAGGTTCTGCTGAAAAACCTCACACAGATGTGGGCAGCATGCCATATTCTGAACAACAATAGATTCTCCAAACATCCTCCCAGGACATCCTTAAATAAAATTCCCAAAGAAGAATGAAATCAAAGGTTTTTAACCAAAAATTTTTTTTGCTAAGCTGCACATGGTACCGTACCTGCACATGGTACCATAGCTGTATTAAGCTGCATGTGGTACGATGTCTGTACAGCTGCATGAAAGACAAGTCAGCTGCCACTTTCTGGCAGTGCCACATCTTGCACTATTGCATTTAGTTCCACCAACGTGGTCCCACAGTATGTTTTCCACTACCCGCTGTGTACTGATCCCTAGAACTTTAGACACAGGAGAAGACAAAGGGGGAGAAAACACCACAGAACTCAGAGCAGTATGCTTCTCTTATTTCTTCCCTTTTTGCCATTATAGTACCCTTTATGTACTGAATATTTGCCAGGATTCTCCACCCAAGCTTATTGCTCTCAATTCTCCCATATTTTTCAACACTTCTCTCGGGATTCTCATCCCATTGTTTCTTTCAAATTTCATTTTCTTTTTTCTTTTTCTCTCTAGCTTTATTTACTTTCCCCCCTATTTTTCACAGTCCCTCTCACCCCTGCAGGAAAAAAAAATAGGAAAAAAAAAAAAAAAGGAATGAAACGAACTGCATTTTAACAATCAGAGTAACAGTGAAACAATGCTCTTGAGATCCCATCTGTTGCCAACACATCTCCCAAGACAGCAAATGATGGGCATTCCTGGCTAAATAAAGAGAATTTCCCACACCCATTAAAGATCTACACAGCAAAGACTGTTGCTTAAGTATTTACTTTTTATGGCATACAAGAAAACTACCTGGAATTGTAAATACCAATGACATATTGTTCACATCTCTACCAAACATGTGGTCAGTGGCCATATGGATAACTTCTAGGTGTGAAATGTCCTTTCTCTTTTTTACAGTGCTGCAATATCCTTGTGCCAGAAGCTTTTTTAAAAGTTTAATTGCATAATTCTACCTCCAGTGGGTGAAATTAAATTCTATTTACAAACAAAACCCACATCCCTTCCTAGCCCCAAAAATCTGCCAAAGCAAACTGTGACTCAGTTCCTACATCTAACCCAATAAAGAGCTTTTTTTTTTTTTAATTAATTCAAATTTATCTGATTAGGATTTCAGAATTCTTCATCTGAAACAGCAAGATTTACATACACCATTTACATCCTCCACCTAATTCACGAAGAATAACAATCATTTAGATTATGATGCCTTGGGTTTCTAGGGTGGACTTATCAGAAACATTAACACTGGCAGAACACTTCTCAAAGTTATATAGTTTACTGAGGACTTAAATGGGAACATAGTGAAGCTACAGCAGAGCATCTTTAAAGTGCCATTTCTCATAAACTTGCTAATGAACTTTTCCATTAAAAAAAGGAAAAGAGACAGACTTTGTAAGAGATATTGTGGGAGTTCTTAAGACTTTTCTGGGGAGTTGCCTTGACATCCCTACTGTTTCAGCTTTAGGTCTGCACTCCAGAGAAATGCAATTTCCATATGGTTAAACAAATGTTTCTCACCAGCATATCTCCAAACCAAAGTTATTTTGTATCTCCTTTTTCATTAGAGTCATATCCCAGATGGTGCTTCATAACAATAGGTGTTACTGTGAAAATATTGAGGCTTCAGAAATGCAAAACCACAAGAGAAAATCTGAGACAAAGATGGAAAGAAAATGGTGTAAATTAATATCACTTTATTTGCATCAGTGCTGAAAGACTTTTTGAAAATGGGTGGAAATCCATGATCTAGAGAAATAAAATGAGGAAAAGACAAATATGGAAGAGTGTATGAGTAGGTAATAGGCCTCTATTCGACGAACAGAGGAAAGAAGGGAAAAATGTCCAGGCAGAAGGCTGGAATGATCCCAGGACAATTTTTAAATCAAGTAATGCTTTCTTTGAAGCAGCTTGTAAGTTGAGTGGGGAACCATTTGAGTTGTTTGAGGATGTGGGCAATGTAGTTATGCTGTCTTCCATATGAGACAATTTAGACAGCACCTCTCTCCACAAGCTAGAATTTGAAGGAGGGGAAGCATGGAAAGCCAAATAGAAAGAAACTGCATTAGGAAGCCAAAACCAACCACAGACAGGATTATGGCTAGGGCAAATCTGAACATTGGCATACATGTTTGGTTTGGTATGATAGCTCCTGAGAAGACAAATTCATTCAGAGTTCAAACAGATGGCGAAATTTGTAGGCTGCGGAATTAATCAGAAGATCTGAGCAGAGAGGAGAGGCAGATGATATGGAGTCATGTTGAGGAAGTTGCTCTGCTTTTGAGAGATATTTAGCTGAAGAAATTAGCCAAGTGATATTTATTGAGGGCTCTGAACAGATTTACAGTCTAACCTGATTAGGATGAAAACAGTGTCACTAAAGCCATGACAATCTAATGCACAACTCATAAGCAAGGGTAGCATCTTTTATTATATATAACTGATGTAGACATCATTGATGTAATTGAAAAAATAAACAGTCTTTCAAATAGCGAATTTCCTCTTCACATCCCATACAAATATATTACAGTCCATGTTTTGGAATATGAATAAAGATTAGATGTCCAAGAGACAGAAAATAGCAGAAAAGACTGAGGCCTAGACAGTATAAAGGTACCTATCTTAGCAGAGAGCATTATTATTACATACAGAAGAACAAGGGGAGGCAGCTGTCTGGATGATGTATATAAAACCTTGGAAGGAGTAGGACAGCTGAAACAGTTCAGAAAGGTGAATGCATTTGAAAGCAGAATATATGCACTATCATTATCTTCCATATAATAAAACCCTTCATTGAAAATTATGGAGGATAAAAAGACTGGTGCCAAACTATAATATATCTCTCCAGTCTGAATACAGACATCTCTAGAAACTCAGGATTTGATCCTTACACCCAGAAAATGTTATTTCCAATGAACGTTCTCTCTCTGCAGTGACATAATATCACAGATAGGCTATTGCTGATTTGATCACCTGGTGCTGCGGTAAACAGCCTTTCAAGAAATAATATTAAACCTAGCTTCTGCCTACATATAGGATGCTGCGTTTAGTAATCCATTACTCAACAAGTGCACAGTTGTACTGCACAAACTGCTTGTGTCTCTTCTATTTAAATAACCATAGCCAGAAGTAAAAATTCTGAGTTTCCTCATACAAGGAGGAAACAGGGAAAGCATGTCAGGAGGAAATGGTCACACCTGTTTAGCAATGCCTGACTGATAAAATGGTGTGAACACATTTGTAAACGAGCTAAAATGCCTGAAGGATTTCACATTGTGGTTACATTTATGCTTCCTTGTCCATTCTGGCAAAGTAACAGTCTCTCACGTTTCTAAAATACTGCCATAAAGAGGCAGGAAGTACATGCAGCAGGTACAGCTTCATACTCCTTCCCAGTTGGAATTTGTTAAATCACTTTTGCCTTTTTCATTTTCCATTCCATGTCCCCTTTCTCATATTCATCTTGTGGTCCGTTACCTTATCTGGCCATGGTTGTGGAATGCATTTGTACCTTGCTGCACATGCAAATACTGAGTCTCATATGCAAATCAACAACAGTGAATATTTTCCTACTGTTTGGTAGGCGGGGAGAGCAGGAATAGATTCTGTAAACAATTCTGAAGGATTATAAATAGTGTCTGATTCTGTTCTGTGAGACAGATCTCAAGTTAGCGTGAACCAGTTAGCCTTACCCCTTCCATCTCTCCTGCCTGTGAGATAAAGAAATCCACAACTGATTTGATACTTGGAAAAAGAAAAGGACATAAAGAACACAATTCTCTCCCAGATGATGAGGGCTGAATTAATAGCCTTTACTCTTTAACAACAGTGATTATTACTACTACCTCAATTATGCTTGATGATGATGAAGATATAATTAACGTAAAGATCCATTATGTTTTATTAATGTTAAGTGTATGTTGATTATAAATGGGACAGGATGTATTACTTGAGCTTCACTCTTCGAGGAAGGTTGTGAAATCAGAGTCCAATCCTGCACTGAGAATAAAACCTGCACCTTTTATAATTGTAATAGTATCCAGATGTTCCTCTGTAACATGGATGCAGGTGGTGAAAGCAGTAAACTGGTATGGAGCAGATGTGCTCTTAGCACAGGTGGGACTTGCTCCCAGTGCTACAGTGAATTTTGCACTCACTGACGTAACAAAAGAAGAGTCCAGAAGATATAAAAGTGGTGTAAAAAAGTGATGTAAAAATGCAGTAGACTTTCCATTTTGGTGGCACACCTTGATTATTAGGATTTTAGAAAATCTAGCAAGCAAAACAAACAGGGCTTTTTTGAAACTGAAACTACAGAAATCCAAAGAGGCCAGGTAACCGCTGAAAAGCTATGAGCAACTGAGCATGCTCAGGTACAGAGATTCTGGAGGGTGTACTACTTCGTACTTCATGGGATGTGTGCAATCTGCATCAGCTGCAGAGATTGTTTCTGCCTCATGCCACCACATAAATAATCACTACTACCATGTTTTGACTTTATATTAATTACCTAACTGACACTTGAGAATTATGCTCTTTACTGTTCTATTGTGGTAGATTAGAGAAGATTGATTTGACTTTGTCAGCAAGCTGGGCCAACCAGCCTGATTCCTATTAACTTTTCAGACTGCATCTAAATAAATCTAACAGGTCTTCACTGTCATGTAGAACAGTCTCGTTCTGAAATTTTACATAAAGGCTGAACACTACTTGTACTTCTCTGCCTACGTAACACAAACTCCCAGGATACACGCACCAGTTAGGCCCTACCTGTGCTGGGCTACTCACTGGCATGTTTTCTGTAGACATGCAAGTAAGAGAAAGTATGAGAGAGGGTATAGAAGGAAAGTAATGAGACAATGTTGTGGATGTTTGTAGAGTGCCTGTCAATGATAGGAGGGAACATCTGAGTATATTCAACAGATGATATTATAAGGGATTTAGATAATAGAGACAGAATTTGTCCTCTGGATCCAAAAAGGCTGGGATGTGAGAGGCTGTGAAAGTGAAATCTGAGATAATTAGAAAGTAGGAACCACTTGAGGGATGCCCTGGCTTACCTGGAGGATAAGAAAGGAGCCCCACAGCCACACTCGCAGTGGATCTGACTACGTGCAAGACTACAGGTTGTCAGAAAGAAGCGGGGAGAAAATATCACATTGTATAGAGCATGGTATGCCAGTTCAGTGATCTTGGCTTGCAAATAAATTGCAATGGTTTGCTCACCAACACACAGATTTATGTTGGGTTAGTTTTCATTATCTCCAAGTCATTATTTATATTAAATGCTCAAGGACACCACACAAAATAGGTGCTTTATAGACAAATAATAGAGACTGGTTCCCATCCCAGAGAGCTTGAAGTCTAGACAAAAACATCTCTGCTATTCCTAATCATATCAAGCTGAATCTGGCTGTTCACATTTGGAGCCCAGATGAGAATAAGATTTCTGAGGCATGCCCCATGACTACTTCCCCTCTGTGAGTTGAGTAATCAAGTTATAAACCATACCATGATGGGCTTTGCAATTAAACATTCTCTAGATCATCTGAAGAGATTGCTATGGTAACAATGTCTATACCAGCTCTATTGTTGGTCCCATTTCTTCTACCCTTTTTCTTTATTTAGCAACAGTCATTCTTTATCATCTCTTTAACCATACAAGGTGGTTATCCTGATAGCACCAGATGTACATAGTCTAAGAATACTGCTATATAAGGAAAATGTTATAGCAATGATATGTCTGGATCAAAGAGATAAAGATACCACATACCTAAATTGTGATATTAATTCCCTGCTCTGCTTTGAGGATGGGCAGAACTGTGCAGAGGTAAGTATTATGAAGGAAGAGAGAAGAGGAAATGACTGTTTGATAAAAGACTCCCACCTGTTCTAAGCATCAACAAATTCACCCTCCCAAAAGAATCAGTCCCTGAGGAAAGAGATTTTCTGCATCTATCTTTGTAGGTAGTATAGTTGATATAGCCTGGATATGATAAGTCACACATCACTCAAAAGAACCAATACTCAAGATTCAATTTATAATTCAAGATTTAATTTATAATGTAATAGTCACGTATTCCACTAATTTTTGAGGCTGAGTTTCAGCTCAGTGGGAATGTGAACATATACAAAATGAGTAAAACTGATAGAACAATGATAATACAACTTGACCCATGTGCCAATGCCAAAAGAAAACTACAGCATTTCTTACCCTTGTTACTGCACTAACATTGACTGCCTGCCTAAAATAAGCACTAAAGGCAGAGCACATACACACTGACTCTGTTCTTCTATCCAGACAGATAAAAATCAACTAAAGGATATGAATCTTGCAGGAATTTTATGAGCTTGAGTATTGCCTCATTTCACATCTGTATTCCAGAATGATTTTGGTTATGTTTATATTTTATAGCCAAAGCTTCAGTTACTGTCTACTGCTTTCTATGGAGTATGCTGCCTTTGTGTCATTGCACCTGTTGTGAATTTTGTTTTTATTGTTGGGGGTAAGGGATTGTTTTTAACACTTAGTTGGCTCCATGTCAACAATACCCAATGAAATCTTGGGGAAATGTATGGAAGACACTAAGAAATAGACTGTGGTGAAAGTGGAGAATACCTAAAGGGATGCTGTTCGGATGTATGTGCTTCCTCCAATTGTTCCACCTCCGGCTCTTTAGTGTTGCCACCCATCCCTCTACTTATCATTTATCTTTCACGTGGGCTTTTCTCAGTTACAGCTGCTGTTCCTCCCCATAAAAGGTACATTAATAAAATGGAAATGCCAAATCCCTGCTGTCTTCTGACTGATGTGCATTTTGCAGAACATAAACAGCTGGAGTTTTAAGCTTGGTGTTCTGGATTATATGTGGCTGGGAGATGAGGGAGTGAGGGGGAAACCACCCTAAATTTACAGTTTAGGTTTTGTACATAGAAGAATCTAGGGAAACAATGGCAACAGTCTCAGTTGTGGTGTATAAGAGCTGATACCCATTGTGCCATATGCAGTTAGTAGTGAGTAATGGTCACAGTCTCAAATACCACCACATCACCACATTCCTCGATATTATGAGAATGGCTGACATATGGGGCAGTATTTGTCAGTATTTCTTTATTTAAGCAATTTACACGAGGGATATGTTTGGTCAAAAGTGAATTAGCATCAGTTCTGAGGACTCCTTAGAGCAACTTTTGAAATAATAACTTTTTCTCACAGGTAATTACTTTATATCAAACTGAAATGAAATTGAGATTTAAGCTTCTCTCAGGAGAACCCAGATACTAAAGTAGTCATATCATTAATAATCAAATTCTTTCCTTACTACAACATACATGGAAGGAATTTCAATTTAAGGAAGGAGTGAATGGTTTTGAATGGACCTTGTTATGCCATTTGATGCTTGTACCATTCGATGCATCTATCATTTTCATAAAAGAAACGATAATGATATTACTAAGAATCTCAACGCTATTAAAACTTATAGAGAAACATCAGTGGGCATCAAAGACAGAGCAGGGTTTCTATTCTGTCCGAAATGCCTCTTCTCCCAGCCAGTCTCACCTCACTGGACCAGACCTTCCCCAGGAGCCTTTTCCTGGTAGCGGTCTGCTCCTCTTCCCTTCCCTCATGCTGTTTCGTGGGGCATGAACTGCAGATTATCACTCTCCCTTCCTGCCATCAGCTGCCCTCTTGTGAGCAGTACCTTATCCCACCCTGAGCCTTTGGTAGGAAGAGAGATGCACAGTAACAGGACAAGCAGGGAGAAGTGAAGAGTCCACTTCCCACCATCTTCCCATTGCCAGAGCATGGCAGCCATGAAAGGCTGGGCAGAGACATAGCAGAGACACAATGGGGCTTCACTTTGCCAAGCAGCACCAGTCTGGCACACAGTATGGCACCTGGCTGGGTACAAAACAAGTACCACAGAATCAGCACCTAGTAACTGATTTTTCTTTGCTTCTCCTTTTATTAGGAATCACTACATTATCCGATTGGCCTGTTTCAGTCATTATTTCTGCGCTAATAGCCAAAAGACCACACTTATAATTTGCTGCTCAGAGAAATTATTTACAGGAAGGTAGCACTGTCATGGAGCACAAAGCTCCCTAAGTGGGAGATGTCAAGCTGAAATGTTGCATTTCTAGAGTATTTACATTGCTATTGCCTGTGTTTCCAAGCAGTACAATGAAGTCTGTGCATTTTATGAATGAGAAGAATTTGTCACAGCATCTCTCCCAAATTAATAAATGTTTTTATTTGCTTTGAAAATAAAAACACTGGTGTACTCCATTCAATGGTTTGTTCAAAAGCATATCATATTTTATATCACAATGTTAAGGAAAGTAAGAGGTTTCCTGAAGATTCTTGCTCTGTCCTATGCTCTCCAGTTCTCAGAGCACAATAAACTCTCCAGCAATCCCTTCCAAGCTCTTTCTATTTCTTGCCCTCAGTATTTCCTATACCAGTATTTCCTGTAAGCGGACCGCCTTAAGGAGCTCTCCTTTTACTATGGCAGAACTGGTTGTATATTACTTGGTTTCTTCCTAATAAATGCCACCTCTCCTGTTAGACAGTCTCAGCTTCTCATTTCTCCCTGTTTTTTACCACAGGCAACACCAACTACCTCTCCTACTGTCCACTGCTAAAACTGACAAGACATTGCTTCAGGCTTGGGATCTTCAAACCTAGCAACGTCAAAAAGCCTTCAACTCCACAGCCCTACTTCTGGATAGGTCTCAAGTTGTTCTTTTCCTTCCTAGCTAATACTTATGAAGGAAAAACACCTATTTCTTTGTAGCTTTAATTAGAAGTTGCGGAATTCATCCCTTTCCTATAAATCTGAATAAATAAAAGCTAGAGTTGGCATACCTTTCTAATGCTGCTATAATTCAAAATACCCTCCACTTATCACCCATCTCATGTCTTACAACACTAAGCACTAAATGTGGTGGCATTTCTTGCCATTTCTCGTTTGTTTTGTAGCTAGAGACAGAATTTCATAAAAGATCAATTTTACTGATCTTTTCATCTAAATAGGAATTTAAAAACCTGTTATATAAGTAAGACCCAGTTCCAGAGAGTGCCTTAACCTTATATAAAACATAGTTTACATTCATGTTAAGGTCCTTCTATCAAACAAGCAGCTCCTTTCTTGGATTGGGGCTAAAATCTGTTAGGTGTAACTGGACCGTAGCTCTAATACACTTTTGCTATCCAGAGGTCTAATTCATTGCTATTATGTACAAAAACAGCATTAGAGCTTTTCTAGTAAGAGTTTAGGAAGACTTATTAGAACCAGAAACAGTGCATCCTACAAATTTCTGCAGAGTACGTTTGCTGTAGCACAAGTGATAAAGCTATTACCAACAGCCAAGTTTCCTTCCAACTTTTCATTTCTGAGTAATTTCTGCAATGAAGACAGAAGTGTAATAGACATGAAGGAATGTGGCAATCCATTTGTTTTATTTCTATGAAATTATTGCTGATTGCAGGTTTGGAGGATGTGTGGGTGAAGTTCGCTGATTTATTTCAGTTTGGTCAGGAATGCTTTTTTAAAAAACCTTTAACCTTTTCCTTCCAAACAGTTAATTTGGGTCACTACTTTTGCACTGAAGCTTTGATTGTTAGAGGAAATACTTCTGCATACTTTTGCTCTGCTGTAAGAGAGGCAATATGTTGTGGGCCATATGCCAACAGATTTTAACCACAAACTTAGGGAAAGGAGACAGATTAGATTGTGGTGGTCTTATAATCAGGGTTTCTCAGTATTCTTTTCTTGCTAAGAGCGAGTATTCACCACTAAAGTGGTTCTATGTCATACAGATGGTGTATCCATAGTAATAGGGCAAACTAAACGTCCTCAGCTGCATTCCTCTATACTCTGATAAGCACTCTATAATAATTTTATCACAGAACATCTTTAAAGGGTCCTGCCCAATAATATACTTTAAGATCTTCAGTGAGTTCTGAACTATTTTTCAGCTGTCTGCAGGTAAGAATTTCATTCAATAGAGTGAGGTATTAAAGACATGGAGGTTTATGATGATAAGGAAAAGCCAAACTTCTATTCAAACATTTACAAACATTGTTCCTTTTAAAAGCTGGTGGTCAAGGAACAAAGAGAAACAAGATCTATTTGGTCATAGCATCTATCTGTCTACCATTGCACATTTGCCTCCAGTAGCAAACTTTCTGGTTGTTTGGGCAATCTAGCTTTAACCACCTAAGACACACATCAAATAGATCCTCCGTCAACGCTCTAGAGAGACTACTGGTTAAAGTCTTCCCTTTTGTAAAGTCTTCCCTTTCTGTGAAACAGTCAGCAATTGTGTGCTTTTATGCTGTACATTCTTTTATTCCATCCCTTACTCCTCAGCAGCTGCTGGTGCCAGAGCAGGATCAGTCGATATGGTGACTCACCCAGCTAGCACCTGGGCCTGGCCAGATCTAAGCGTGTGAATGCCCTGGTCAAGAAAATCTACAAACGCTGTGGGTGTTCCAGGGAGCTGTGAAGGAAGGGTGAGCCCAGCACCCCATAGGTGGGAACTCAAGAGTTTCAAAAATACTTAGCAGACTAGCCAGATGCAGAGTTTTCATGATACAACAGCTGGGGAGACACATTCCTCTCCTATGTTGACACTGTGACATGACCGTACTGCAAAACCTGACCACTTCCATATTCCATCCTTACTTGAAACATGACCATACAAGTGAAAACAGAGTCTGCTGTCAGACTGCTGCAATTAGGAACACAAAGCAAGTTATTTCTCAGGCAATGCAAAAGACAACAGGTAGAGCATGAACCCACAAAACTGTTGATATACCTTTAGATAAAGGGAGTGTTAGTAAACTTTCATTTTATATCCTAATGGCTGAAATTTCTAATAAGATGCTGCTTGTGTCAGTGTTGGTTTTTGTTTGACTTTTTAAAACATTCTTCAAGTCTATAGGGACTTGATTTTGTAATTTTCAGTTGCTTAGAGAATCTTAAACGCAGCAGCACACTAAAGGCTTTAATATTTAAATAACTTCCAGTACAAATAAAACTTTTAGGGTTTATACCCATGTTTCCTGAAGCCATGTTAGTGCAGCCCTGAGCCCATGCTAAAAATCTCCCGACTAAGCCTGAAACCAATTTGCAGAACAGGAGTATATGCAGAGTGTTTTTTCTCAGATATCATCATCTCTTCAGTGCCTCTGCTGTGTAGAAAACTGGAATTTGTTACTAAGGAATGAGTCTCAGGAACTTGCAGAGGAACTTCTTTCTCCTGAGGAAGAATGAGTAAATGATAGGCACCCACATGAGACAGTAGCTTCAGCTTTTGCTTAACATGCCCATAACAAATGCACACAGGACTAACTAAAGAGGCAGCTTGCTGCGGGGGGAGGCAGGGAGAGAAATGCAGAGCTAGCAAGGCAAATAATTTAAGTCACCTTCCCACCTTAAAAAAACCATCAGGTCACAATTTAAGTTTCTATGTGAAAAGTAGCCCTGTAATGCTGGCACATGAAAAAGGATGGTTGGAGAGCTCTGTCCTGCAAATGAAGTCATTTTCCATGCAATTCATAATCTCAAGGGTTACCTCAGGAGCAGATGCTAAAAGCAATGGCAGTTCCTCGCCCCACTTAAGAAGACCTGAAGCATGAACTTCTGACAGTCATTTCTCTTTCTTAAATTACCCCAATTCAGACACCCTTATTTGATGATACAAATATATATAACACAGATGGGTATAGATGTTACTCTAGTACAAATAAACACTCTTAAAGTAACGAACATTGTAGCTACTTCAAGAGGTATTGCCATCACTAATGCATTTAAGTTGGTTTTAAGTATATGGAACTCAACTGAACACACTGGATCCCACACTCCAAGGGATTCCCAGAGATCAGCTTTCCACAGGATCAGACACACTGCTTCACATACTACATATGCTACTTTTGATTCTATCTCCATCCTATCCTAATTTACCTCTCTTGAAAGTCACCCTCACATAGATTCTCTTCAAGATAGGAGACATGATGGAGAGACATGTCATCAAGGATTAAAGTGGTATTGCTGGTTAAATTTTAAAAAAGGTGGAGGATAAATCTGAATAGCTACAGATTAGCAAGTCTTTCTTCCATACTGTGCAAGCATGACACTATAAAAGACAACAAAATGGTATGCACAGATAAAAGTGATAGAAGAAAGAACAAGCTGACTCCTGTAAACAGAAATCAAACCAAGAACTTTTCACAAGACACTAGAAAAGACTCTTCAGGATTCTAAGCTGTCATGTAAAAAGAGAAAAGATCCTTTCCTTTAATAGAGAGAAAGGAAAAAGTAGAGATTACATGGTCATTTTTGCACCACAAGTCACAGCAGAAGTTGGTCCCAAACAGCTGGGACCGGTATCGTTCAACCTATTCCAAACTATGCCCAAAAAGGAGAGACTCGTAAGAAGGCATGGACAGCACAATTCAGGATAAACAACATTAAAAATAACTATGGAGAGCTGAAAGAAGTGTTTGTGACATGACACTGAATGATCCATCAAATAGAATGAAAGGAGAAATTCAGTGCTGATAAGTGCAAGGAAAAGCAGAAAAGTTAAAACCAACCTTAATTACACGTTTATCAACAGGATCTATATTGATTATGACCTCCCAGTAAAGAGACCTCTCAGTCATTGTTTTACAAAACCTGTTCATATCAACTCAATGCTCAATAAGAATTAAAGACAATGCATTGGTAATAGTCATGAGGAACAAAAGTGAAAACAGAAAATGGATCATCATACCTCAGAACGTATTATATGTGCAGCCTAAATGGACAATGTTGAGAAGAGGCCAGCTCTCTATTAATTAGTTACACAGATTATGGTATAAATGTGCATTAACTTATTCTTGTAAAGATAACAGATTATGATGGAGAAAGAAATTATTGGTCTGTAATGATGGAAATTATCCATGCTGGCAAAATATACCTTTGCCTGTTCTACCACTTTGTCCTTTTAGGTAAAAGACACTATCTTGAGGGCAACAGATTTCTGGCAAAGTATTATTTTTTACTTTTACCCCAAATGACAGCTACTGCATAAATGTGTAGGTTTATTAAGCCATTCACATCAAGAAGTGATTATGAAAAAAGTATTTTACTAGTAGTAGATTCATTTTATTGTGCTCCAATTCATTTTGTTGTGCATCCAAACAGGATAATTTCAATCATCATTTCAGTGCAAAAATGAAGAAGAATTTGCGTAGCTATTCTTGTCTGCTTGCTTTACTGAACTGTGGTAAAGACATTTGGAAGTGCCAAGAGGGATGTGTTTTTCTGCAGTCATCACTATTTTGCATCACCTACCCTTAAAGCAAAGATATAAATATATTTTCAGCTCTTACTCCTTCCATCCCTTCTACAGATAATTTTTCCCTTGACAAAGCTCTGCTGTGGACAAATGGTGCCTTCCAGACCCCCTCAGAATGTCAGTCTGAGTGTACTTTGCTATCAGTGTTTAGCATATTGATTAACTTGTTTTTAGATAAAAGCTGTGAAGGAAAAGATGCTTCTTTCTTCTGCTCCTCAGCAGGGATCTCAGCAGTTTCTCATCACCCCCAGACTACATGCTGAATAGAGGTGTGGGGCCAAGTTGTCTGCAAACACCAACAGCTGTGCTTGGTGTAGCCAGCAACCTGAGCACATGTCATCTCAGCACTGCCCTCCAGATACGTTATTTACTTTTAGTGGAATAAACATCAGAAACAAAAAGCTTATGAGAGAAGCTCCGTACAACACAGTAGGAAATATTATCCTATTAGTTCACTGTTCTTCACCTTTCCTGTAGAGTTTATACTAATAACATTCCATCTAGACAATTTACCAAAAAACATACAAAACCTTCAAGGAGAAAGGAGGTTCAGCTTGTCATTCTCTAGTACTTGTAGAGTCCTCTTCAAGAGTCCTTTTTAGACAAATGTATAAATCTTACTCCTACCCTATTCTAAAGGCTCTTCAGAAAGGAATGGGAAACCCAGGACTGAGATTGTTGTTCCTGAATGATATTTTGAATCAATTTCTAGTTTCATTTCTCATTTTGGTGATAGACATGGCCCTGCTTCCCAGTCTTTACCCCAATTACAGTTCTGATAACCCACTCTTTGTTTTTGAAGGATGAGACAACTTAACAGCCTTATGAACAGGGACTTGCAGCATTAATGTTCTTCAGTATCAAACACTTTCAGCATTTTTCAAGCATTTTTAACAGAAAACTCAGAAGAATATTTTTCTGTGTGGAAAAAGTCTCTACCCTGTTACTCGCATGAATCTTTGAAAGTTTTGTTTTGTCATTTATTAGCCATGTACTGTTTGAGGTCAAAGAGCACATAGGTATTCATACACCCACTGCTGAACTTCAAGATCACTCTGCAGCACTTTTCATACTGACCCAACGCAAGTGATGCCCTGCAACAGCAATGCATGACTGCAGTCCTTGGTGACTTGCCAAGGCCAGCTCTCATCAAACTAGCCTGGTACAACAGCTGTGAAACCATAAGAAGACAGACCATCAAGTTTAATGCTAGGTGTGGGCCAACAGCATTATGCAGACTTTCTCAGGCTTAGCCAAAATTTTCATGGAGCTTCAGCTCATGCTGTTGGCTTTGACAGATTGTATCTTGTTGTGGGAAGACTGCAATGACAAGGAAGGACGTACCAGAAAACGAATTACAGAAGCTGCTACAGATCACTACATTGTGAAAGCTCTCCTGCTGGCAGGAATATTCCTTACAGTTAGTAATGACGCAGAGGGTCTAAGAACCCAACTCTCCAGTCCTTCCCTGACACACTAAGATATGGCAGTACACATTCCAATTGGATTATAAGAAGTAAAGCAACAAAGCAAACCCAAGTTGCCTCCCTCAATTCAAAGGCTAGTGTTTGTTTCATAAAAGGATGCAAAACCAGAAACACAAAGTGTTCTCTTTAAAAGCTAGGGTGCAGCTGAGCAGCACTTTCTGTCAAATTCAGGTACCATGGGAACAAGGCCATGAAGTATGTGATGCAGATCCATATGGCCTAACACTTCCATTTCTTCTCATGAAAGAAGTGATTTTTTTTAATGTCATTGGAATAATGAAGAATAGTTGCAATCTCTGGGTTGACAACTTCTCTTCAGTGTCATGCTGCTTTTAAGTTAACATCTTTAGAAGAAATGCAGGCATAGTCATGTCCTCAGCAAGCACATGAAAGAATATCACCAGAGAACCAGAAGTTCACTACCTAAACACATGGTTCAGAAGCTGACCATTTGCTTGCAAGCATATGCAACATTTGTTTAAATTCCCAGGCTATTGAGATGATTAACAAATAGCTTATTCATCCTGGTTTTTTTCCCATGTCCTGTTAGCTCAGGTAATAAATAATCCTTTACAAAGGTTAAAAAAAATATTCCCGAAACCCCTACGGAGATCTCTTTAATCCCAATAATTGGAGACTACTGATTTCAGAGGCATCATATAAAAATAGGCCATGTTGCATTGAGTACAGTTGCTTAAAAGTATATGCCCAGGAATAGCCATTTTGTAAAGTAGCTCACATTTTTCTCCAGCTTTTTACATCTGGTGTCATAATGAAAATTCTGAAAAACTGACTCCATACCGACAGTCCAGAAGGTGGTCAAGCAGCATATGAACAAACACACAAAATGTCATCCAACATCATCACACCACATATTAATAAAAGTTAAAACCAAATATACTGGGTCTTTTTCTGGTTGCCTAATATTCATTTAATCTAAGTTAACCACTGAAACATACTGATGTGCAATTGTTTCCCTTTACTGTTTCATATTCATACAAAGTGTATTTTTGGACTCCAGAGATTTAATCTATACGAGATTCTTCTTCATTTGCCCATCAAAACACTAGCTCCTTGATGCAGCAGAAGTTATCTATTACTATTGCACTTTTTAAAGAAGAAAAGAAACCCACATAAACTGCAGCTGGCATATGCAATCCAACCTGCTACAGGCAAAACAGCAGTGTTTACCTACCCTGTATTTGAATTTTGCTTGTATATCTGCACCTGCACTAACTCTATCCATATATATACTAAGTGCTTTTTATGAAACTTTTGTTTTTCTTTTGAATTCTCTGTATGATCCAACTCAGATCTATCCGTCCACAAAAACATCTCATGCTATTAATCAGAGGCTGTATCAGGATCTTTGTGCTATGAGCAGGTTTTACAGGCATCAGTACTTTGGAAAGCATGTTGCCTTTGGATCTGCCAGTGTTCTGCTAAACCACAATAACCTTTAATCAAAAGTATCACGAGAGGAAAAAGGCCTGCAAGTTGAATTATTGGTTTTCCTTGCAATTTACATGGCTTGTAAGTGGAATGCATGGATTATCTTCAGGCATTTCAAATATACTGAGATGTAACATCAGTGAAACTCCTCCAGTAGGAGGAGTTGACGTTCTGTTCAAAATTTTTATATTTTCAGGTCAAGTTTTCAACCATGACCACTGAAACAAATTGAATTCTTAGGAAATGTGCATTATACATTTTCTGAAAAGTCAGGACCCTGCAAGATATTTTGAAATAGTCACTCAAAAACTGAAGCATAGAAAGCCATAATCATTTCTGGAAGGCTTGATCATGATTTATCCCACCTGATGTGAGATGGTAAATGAACACAGAATAACTTCACACTCATTCTAGCCACTTCAAGCTTGGAAAGGTTTTAAAGGACACATATGAAGATCAGTTTAAGAATGGATTGAAAAACATAAAAAATACTTCAAGTGGATTTTGAAATTTTCAAAACTATTTTGATGTCAAAGCAAATAGCTTTTCATTTATTTTTAATCATTCACTTAAAATTTCTATTAAAAATTATTTTGACATTTTGCCTTTACACTCCTATTTCTCACTTTCCTTTCTCTTCTTATTTTTAAAAAAAAGGAAGAGAAAAGTAGGGAGGACAAAATATGGAGAATGCTTTTGTCTATTGGTATTGTTCTACAGAAAGAAAATACCTACATGCAATTCACTGAGAAAGAGAGAGAGGAAGAAATGTGTATGCACGTCCCAACAGTTACACTTTATATGTACAGTCATCTGAGGATGGAAAATCTCTAGTCAAAACACTTGCACTTCTTTAAATTTTTGAGACTTACATTGGCTATGCAGAAAATTGTCCCATGTGATGAATTTATCTATTTGTCTGTAGACTGAACCATGACCTTGTACCTAACTAGGTAGAAATCAAAGTTCTGCCTGGGTTTATTTCATTTCATTAGCAGTGCAATTAGGGTATGGTACTTTGTGAAGCCAACAACTTACAGTTTGGCTAGTGTCACACCCAGCCGCCTTGACTTGCCCAGTCTATGTGAGGAGGTACTCATTTTCATCTGGTTTGGAAAGGTCAGCTTTCAGAACAGACTAAACCTAGACCCAAACAACCCAATCCTTTCTTCTAGTTAATGCAATTCACCTTCCAAAACATGAAACCACATGGTACTCACATGTAACTTTAATATTGCTTGAGAAAATTTTATTCCCAAAGTAACTCATACTCATGTCTCACTTCCTGTAAAGATTAGAAAGTACGTAAAGCCAATTGTGGTTCTATACAACCCACAATCGTAAGCATTGCTATGTCATTGCCAAGAGACATTATATGTTGAGTAATATTTAGAAGTTACAAATGCCTCAGAAAAATGCTCCTCATAAGACTTCAAGCATTTGAATTGTCTCAGCAGCACTGCTTTGTCTGTCATGAGTTTTGTTGTTTAGAAGCAACTCTGCAATGTATTTTTTCATGTGCCACAAGAAAATAATTTTCTCAAGTTCACTTTTCCTATCAGTAATTTGAACCTAATCTTCCAAAATCTTCCTCAGATATATACAAAACAGAATAGATTCTGTCCAGAGGAGCACTCATCAACGAGAATACTTGCAAGTAAAGGATCTCAAGTCTTTAATTAAAGTCATCTGGTTTAACACTAGATGCCACAAGTACCGTGTATTTGAATTTTCTTCATATTTCATAATTTAAAAAAATATCTGAAAGACACAGGCTTCTCTTCCACAAGGCTAACAGATTCTATCATTGGACAGGTCTGGTTGTTGAGAAGAAACCGCAGAACCCAGCTCATGCATTCACTGTTTAAGCCATTTGTTTTGTTAACTACCTGTCAATGTTGCAAAGTGATAATCTAGCTGAGGTACATAGATTCACAGCTTTCTTGAATAAACACTGTACTTCCCCACCCTGAACTTCTAAAGACAGAGTTCAAAGGAAAAAGCCAAGTTCATTTTCATACACTGAAACAGGTAGTAATTAACAACCATTAGTTAAATAGAAAGGGGTTTATTCCTGACTTGTCAGTTTACTTATCAATATATTTGAGAAACTAAATAATTGAACTGATGCCTGTCCATAACGCTAAATACGAAACTCTACATTAAAATAGAAGATACGCCTTTAAATGGAATGCGGTGTGAAACACGTCACCATCCCTACTAGTATTTTCCAAAACGTTATTCAAAAAAGGAAAGGTATATCTACATATCAAAGCAGTTATTACAATGGAGAACACAAATGATAAATTCAGTGTTCTGTTGAGCCTTTTAGAAATTTTACCATTTTATGCAAGCACGAGAAGTTTTCACTCCTTGGTTGAGAGCCTGTCATTTAGGCTCCTTATCTGTCAGATGTGCTACAGTTCTGGTATTTCACTGTGCTTTCCATTTGATTAACCCTTCTTTGTCTCATCTCTGCATACATTTTTGTCCACAAATCTTAAATGACTTTTGTGTTCTAAAGAGGCTATTATTGTATTTTCTTAGCATGAATGGCACTCTGTGCGGACACTTTGAGAAGCAGAAATCTAGGGAATGACACTGCTTGTTCCTTTCAGAGACAATGCAACCGTAGAAAGGCAGTTTTAGGATTGAGAATGCCAGTTCTTTACTCAAACAGCCTTGAAAGACATTTTATATCTGATCTCACAGACATGAGGAATAGGCTGAGAGTTCGAGGATGCGAAAAGTCAACCTGAGTGCTGTTACTCCAGTGCCAAGAGACACAGAAGTCAGCAGTCTTGTTCTGGCTGCAGCTGATTCAAGTGAAGAGGTTACTGGTCCCGGCTGCTTCCCAGCATATACAAGGTCACTGCCCCACTACTTGCTTCCTAATCTAGTTCAATTAAAATGACTAGGTTAGCTTAAACACTTTTAAAAATATAGGCATAACTTTTTTCTTAGATAGTCTGGAGAGCATTTACACACAAAGTTATGGCAGATCTCTAGGGAGTGGGAAAAGAAACAGAAGAGACCCTGTGGGCAGTAACCTGTTCATCCTGCAAAGCTGCAATCAGAACAGAATGTGTGACTTTATTGTGTCTTCACATTATGGTTCCCTAGACAGTACTGAGCATTGTTTCCTTTGTCCATAGAAACAATGGCATGTATAACTCCACATGAAAAAGTTATTTGCAGAAGTTACTTGGCAGTATTGTATTAATCTGACGGAGTTGGGGGTAGCAGTTAAACTGTGGAATCAACAGGAAAACACAATGAGTGCATGCTATGTACATAATGAAGGAAGTGGATATGACAAACAAGCTAAGGGAAGGTCAAGTTGTAATAGGTGCAAAAGGACACCAGAGGGATTGTAATGGAGCTTCTCCAGAGAGAACTGAGCTGGAACCAGACTGACAACAGCTGATAATTCCCCAAGAGCAGAACCTTGCACAAGTCTGCAAAGCTAGTAGGTCCTCAGGAGAAACAGACTTCTTGTAATCAGAGTATTCACCACAAGAAATATTTGATCAATGCCACCAACATCTGAATGCCTGGACTAGAGGGAAGATGTTGAGAGAGAAGGGAGAATACTTGTTGAAAGCACAGTCTCTTGTTTAAATAAATGTTGGAATAAAGAAACAGTAAAGCCTGAACCGGTAAATAAACCTGAGGAAGAATTGAGGGAGCAATTTTAATTGCTTTTCAGTGCAACAGTTCAACAAGCACTGAAGATCCTGTATCGTTATTATTGCATAACTGATGTCATCCATTCACATGCCAAGGGATGACAGCATCTGATCTAGAAAGGGGCAGTGCTGTCATTCTGCCAACATATTTGTTTCTGCAGTTATAACCAGGGGTTTTGAAGAGACCCTAGATTAAGTCCCTCTGTGTAGTCAATGCTGCGTAGTAAAACTCTAAAGCCCAGAAGACCACCTGCTGGGTGGTGCAGGATAGGCCCGCTGCAAGAGCAAAGGAGAGGGATCACATAGCCCAAGAGCCTTTATGGGACCATCCTGGCTAGCACAACCTGTAGCAGCCCAGAATACAAGATGCTCTGGAGAAAAGCTCTCTGCCTCCAGCTGATTACAGGATCCACAAAGATGACTGCTTTGAGCCCTTCTTTGGTGCCCCCGCTAGTTATTTGCCTTGAAAAGTAACTAAAACATTGTTTTCCCCCTTTTAAATAAGAACAAAATAAAACAGCATAATGAAGTTAGGAATAAATTTTTACTTATTCTGTGACTCCAGCCATACAAACCCTCTGCAGGATATTGAGTTACACAATAGCCTCAACCAACAAAAAATTACTTGGAGGCATTACATCATCCAATCAGACCCAGAGGCAACGGCACTGTTACCTAACAACTGCAGACAGCTGATTAACCACTTTTTGTAGGGTGTCAATTACACCACACCCTGCCTGTTCATAACTATGTTGTTGACAGCACAACACAGCAAGAGAAAAGCATACTACCCCCCACATGCACAGTCCATGTACACACACTAATGCTACTGCCAGAATGATGTGTTTAATTTGTCATGAACTCAGCTAGAAGTACTTAGAAACCCTCAGTAAATAAATAAAATAAACAAGCACAGCAACATAATGGCACATCTGGGCTCCTTACAAGATGGTATAGTGAAATCTTAAATGTCTTCATGTTACATCACTTGTTTGGGGAAACAGAGGGTTTTAGGAAGAGCAATGAAGACCAGTATGAAAGGAGCCATTCACCCTTAGCAATGCCACTCTGAGATTCAGGAATTGCACTATGGAAAAGGGCCTTTAAAAATATTCTTGTTTTATTCAATTTCCTTCACATTCTTTCTGTTCATCTTTAATCTCCATTTCATCATTATGTACATTACTGGTGCTGAAGAATTTAAAGTGATCTTTTCAGTTTGACACAGAACTGATAATGCATACTTTCCTTATAACCCCTCCTTTCCATGTGCCTGCTGGAAATTGTTTTTCATTGTTCATAAATCCAAGGTGTGTTTACACTGGAATACAGGAAAAGTTGAAGGAAAATGCGAGTGTGTAAGCCATAGTGGCTTTTTTTGGCTTTTGCTGTGAAGTGATAAATGATTCTTGGTCCCCCATGGGTTAGAGGGCACCAAACTTCAAATAACTACAACATCCGATAACAAAGTTTTTCTCCATCATTTGCAATCAAAACACCAAGAACACAGCCCTCTGGACCTCTCATCCTTCATGTTCAATTGTAAATCCTGATTAAATAGCTTGCAGGTGTCAGGATTAGAGTATATTCATTGGGAGCCTAAACATAGCACCAGCTGGGTTCCTCATTTGCCAGTTGTAGTTGCTTCTTTGTTTTGAAACTGTTGACAGTACAACTAAAAATATTCCTTTGGGTAGAGACGGAGTTAAATAACAAGCAGGATGAGTAAGAGAACAGCTGTAGATATTTTTCTGTGTTTAACATACCTGCCTTGTTGATTTATAGTAAGCCCTCCATATAATGTACATTCTGTGTAATCCAAAACATTTAACCTTTCGAGCTGGGGCTGTGATAAAGCTATCAAACACAGGAAAAGGTCTTGACAAGTCCCGTATTACCAGCCTTTTTCTCAAAGGAAAAGTGAAATATATTTTCACCTCACTTTTAGTATACAACAACAAGCAGTATTATGCCTTATCAGTTGCTACCAACTAAATTGTATGCCAGAAATCTACACAGACGGAGAAGAAAAGACACAACTTTGGCAAGTTCTCAAAATCTTGCTCTAGTGAGTGTCCAGTTGGTTTGAGCATGTCTTCCTTGAAAGGAAAAGCAGCTCAGCTCTTCTTTCAAAAACAGCACCAAAGACAGTAAGTCCTTAAAGAACAGAGAGGCCATTTTCAAAATTAGTCCTTTGCACAAAAGCAAGCTGCATCTGCCAGCATTCAAGACCATGAGTTCATTCAAAACCCTTTTATTATGATTTTATAGTGCAAGGGTACTCCACTGCCAGTACTGTTGTCCTGAGATGTGACACCAGGGTTGCAACTCATTTCTATCATTAAAGAATTTCTATTGGTTTTGCTATTTTGTCCAAAGCCATGTTCTCTTCGGAATTAAGTTCTGACTACTTAAAAGTCCCTAAAGTTTTCAAATAGTTATTCATTTTGACTTCCTGTCCCAAACTCTTGAGTAAAACATTACTATGTTGAAATCCCAAAGGCCATTTCATCTCAGTGGGCAGTGAACCAAGTCATACGGAATAGATGTAAAGAGAGAGACATTATTACTTTCCCTATAAAAGAGCACAGGGAAAAATCTGAAATATTTAATAGTCTTTTTATTATATGGCACTGAAGCAAAAAAAAAAAAAAAAAAAAAAAAAAAAAGAAAAGGAAGAAAAAAAAAAGGCAATTTCCAAACCATCTCTCTTTGTAGCTCTTTCAGCTTGACAAATGTATGGAATATCTTGCAAGATGCATGTGGTGTTTCATA
>NW_015090862.1:5626434-5730182 GCF_001431845.1 Calidris pugnax
AAAAAAAAAAAAAAAAAAAAGAGGGTTTCAGATAATCAGTCCAAGATAAGCTTAAACAAAATATTGACTACTTTACACATCTGTATTTATGAGGGGGGAGGATCATAAGTAGACATGGGCCAAATGGTCCCAAAGCAATTTGCACAGTAGTGAGGCACTCACCTCACTCATGACTAATTGAACTCACTTTTCCCAACATCAGGTCTCAGGAGAAATTCAAAGCACGCTATAGCGTCTATCTTTAATACTGAGATTTTAACAAGTTAGCTTGCAATGCTGCTAGAGTTTTAAAGGCAAGTTCTTCCCAGTAAATAATATAATGAGAAAACATCAGTACTTAAGAGGATGCCACAGGGTTAATGCCAGGTTTTAAAAGACTTCAAAATGGATTTTACCCAGTTCACATGTCAGGAGGCACAGCACGGAATCAATTTACAGCAGGAGCCAAAGATCACAAATTTTAGGGGAGCCTGGGGACTGATTCCCCCAATCGGTGCCGTGGGGTGCACAGATGAAAGAGCAAACTTGTTTTTTTTCTTTAATGGTGACAGCATATTCTGAAATTACGCACAGCAGGCAGGAGAAACCTGCATAGATTTCAAAAGATACTGCAGGTCTGTGTGCTGAAGCACACATTTAAGGTCCTAGTTAATGTGCTAGCCTTTCACCTCTGGAGGCCTGGGCTCAGATTTATCTAAGGTAAAATGAGGGAGAATTTGGGACTTCGATCTTCTTAACCCTTATGGGCTTTCAGTCCACATCACAGAAGTACAAACCAGTTATCAAACTTTGGATCAAACTCCGCTTACTTTTACTATTCTGAAGCCAACCTGAAGTAACCCATCTAAACACTAATAACACAGTTCTGGTTTTCCTTTGATTTAAACTGGACTTGCTGAATGAAAAGCCAAATTCTGTTCTTGTTTATATTAATGGAAACCTAAACCTGTACCAGTATTCATGGAAACCATGCAGAGAAATAAAGTATAAGGCATGAGGGAACAAGACAGCTGCCCAGATAGGCAAGCAAACTTTTTTCAGGTCCTGAATGTTTGCTCAGAGCCTGCTTGGAAGATGCCATGTTCTCTATTTTTCTTGTCATGCACAAATGCTGTGTAAGTACACATTCTAAAAATGTGTACATACATTTGACTTTCACTAATGCTGTTCTAGATAGAATTAGAGCTCCAGATGTGCCAGGCAAATTCTGTCACACCAAGATAATCCTGTTCTTAAGGTGTAAAGCATTACAAAAAAAAATGAACTCTCAAAAAACTCCTAAAAGGTAGCTATTTGCATGGAGACTGTCCCGACAGAGTGGTAATCTAGCATCCATCCATTGAAGAAATGAGTTCTTAAAATAGAGAAAGAGAGCTCAGAAGACCTATTGGATTATCCAGATCAGTAATTTTTAGGGCTTCTATAGGATTATTCCTATATAGTCATATTTCCAAGTGTTTTTCTTAATTGCATTTTTTAATTTCCTAGCAACAAAGTACTCGCCACTTCTACAGCCCAATTCCTCTCACTTTTAAGAGTGTTCTTCCCCATAAATTCATTCTCTCTCCTAATTTTCATTGTACCCATGCGAATAAAATAATTTATGTGAAATCTTTCCTTTCTACACCTACCAACTAGAAATCCCAGGTTGTATCTACCTCTATGTATTTTTATCCCAATTCTTATTATGTGTAAGATCCATGTTTCAAAAATTTGCACTGCATTGGGTGTGTCACATGAATGGGAGTATTACACATTACTTTTTATCTAAAAGAGCCATCTCTCTTGCAGCATGCTCTGAGGATAATGATGGTATTTTTAGCCTTATGTGCAGTAGAAAGTTAGTCTGCATTCATAGGTCTTATATACAGAGTTTTCCCTCACACATCCTCTGTGCTTCCAGATCTATCAGCTGGAGCAACGGCACCTACACTTTAGACTGGCCAATCTCTACCCAATATCAAAGCCAAGTGAACCTTTATTGCACTCGGGTACTATACTAGAGAAAAGCACAGTACTAAGTTTAGTTCAATGCTGATGCAAGTTAGGCTATGTTCAAAACCCATTGGTCCTATATATCAATTCAGTCCTTAACAAAGTCAGCTTGAATCTTCATCATCCTCTCCAGCAAGAGTATGCTGGTTATTTCCTGCTAGTATAGACAGTATTTGTTGCAGGCTAACAATTTTTCTTTTAGTGAGCTTCCAAGGACAGACATAACTTCTTGTAGGAGATGACATTCCTGAAAAGACATATAGGGGTTTTTTGCTTGTTTCAAAACACAAGGTCATCTCAGACAGAAGTTTATCTTTCCATTTATCTTATTTCCTTTATTTTTATGATAAGCGTAACCACCACAGTAACTCATATTCACTGTTGCATTTATGTATGAAAATGCACTTTCTTCTGCACCTGGTTGTAGTTTTCCTCCAAAACAAAGTTAACCACCCAGTTCTGTCTATTAAAAAAAAAATACTACTTCACAGCTTTAAAGTCTTCCTTTTCTCCAGAGTGGCAGAAAGAGCTATGAATAATTATTTTTTTTTTAATATCTAAGTAGCTTTGCTTAAGATGATTTGGGGGGGAGAAAGGGGTGTGGAAATCTGAATTTCCTCTGCAACCATTACTTTTTAAGTCCCTCTGAAATTTAACTTTAAACAATGCGTGTAGCGTTAAGCCTAAAAATACCTTAACAATATTCTTTCCGCCTTGGTTGCAGAAATATTTTGTAGGAAAACATGATAATCACCATTTCTGTTTACTCATCAGGAATGTTCCTCTTTTCCACGAAGGACCTTTGAGTAAATTTTGTTGATAATGAACTTATGAAGCCCCCAGTAGGTTGACAGACTGTTATTTGAATCATTTTTATAACCAGCTAGCCAAAAAAACTTGCCATATATATTCACTGGAGTCTCCCTTCCCCCTACTCACTCTTTCCAAGTTCATTCAGTAATCATGGGTATAAAGAAGCCTAGCACACACAGCTGTTTCAATATGCTGGCTGAGAAGTCTGACATGAATGTACAAGTTCGAAGTTTGGCAGTTGTTTGCATTGCACGTGTTGAACAATGTTTTGTCTGTACTTCAAGTGACAAACTGGTTTCAGAAACAGGTTTAACATGACGACATAAATAGCAACGAAAAAGGCCACTTCTGTAAAGTAAATGTCACACACACGTTATCAGAGCTCACGCACACAGAATAATATGTCAAAACAGAATAACTAGACAACAGAAAGGAGTCAGTTATGCCCAATCACTTATGCTAACAGGAAAGATGCATTATACAATCCCATGTAAAGGAAAAAAATTAACTGTGCGAAATGTGACATATTACAATGTGACAGAGTAGACAAGCTTCTAATACACAGAAACAGGCAGAAACAAATACACTAGACTGAAGGACTAAACACAAAATAACAAAGTAACACCTTTGCACTAGGAGAGGTGTTCATAAAAGATTTATTTTGCTAAAACTCCTTCTTGCTCTGGTTCACTTTCTCTGTTTTGGAAAAATGTTTAAGAAAAAAAATATCCATCACCTCATTTGAGATCTTCAAGTTTTTTCTACACAAGACAGGTGAGTGAAGCAAGGCAAACAGTGCAAACTTCCCGAGTTACAGCTAACTTGAGTCACACTGTCTGGTCAGAATGTACAGAAAACAGCTTTCTAAGTTTCTTGCAGGTATAAACAACCAAATGACTTGAATGTCATCTCCTGTGATCAGATACAATATATGTTCATTCATTCACAGAAAGCTGAGTTGATGTATGTGAGATGTTACTTTGTAACCAGAGTAAAACAACCTGAAGCTTTTCTTCACTACAGTTCTATGCCTATATGTGAAGAAATATATATGGCAACGTCTTCATTCTGTTCTAATTCAATAATGGAGGACAGAAACTATGTGAAAAATATGAGTAAATTTTATTTTAATAGGTGCTTTAACTTTGTTTTCTTATTGACATATATTAAGTGTGTTACATATTCTCTCCTGGAAAGACAAGTAATCTCATCTCCTCTTAGTGAACTGCATGCATATAATATATGCGAGTCGTTTGCGTACATGTTCAAACAGAGAGAAATAAAAAATATCAAAATGCTGCATGTCTTATATAAGCAGTTGGTTCAACAAATCATTCCCCGATTTGAAGGTAAGATTTGATGATTAAAATACTGTCAATGCCACGGAAGTAATTTCAGGCAGCTTAAGTGTGATAGACAGTCTTGTGTCCAGAGCTGTCTTGATTTTGTTAGTCAAAAATTACTTGGAATAAATCTTGATCTATCCACAGAGGTTAGAACAACGGTGTTCCAAGATAAATTATGGAACAACCTTCAATTCAACTCATTTTAAAGGGGACTTGCTTGGTTTTGAGCAAACAGAGAGGTTAGCCTGAGGCATAGCTACCACACGCAAAGCATAAAGGCACTAATTTAACCCTAAACCTTGAATGGAAGTTTTGAGATTCCTAATCACACTGTTGCTCCTGTTGTATCATTAACTTTGAAGTTACATTCAATTTTTTCATGGATGATACTCAGCAGCACCTGCAACAGTATTTTAGCTCTACCACATGCGGATGTTAAACAACGTAGCACGCTGCATTCCATGCCTCACAATTTGTACCTCACTTTTGTACTCAAACCACAACACAGTTGTTTGTTGAAACTAAAGTAAAAATACATTAGCAAGAAGCAGCATCAATTAAAAGATGCATTGTAAAAAATAAAAAAATAAAAACCAAACTGTGGCCTCTAAGTGATACTGCCTGTAACTGTTAGGTTATCACTGATTTCTTATGCCAGCTAAAGCAAGAAAATAGGAAAACTGGGAATCCGTTGTTCATGGCAAATAGCACTTAACAGAGATCAAAATGACTATTCAACAGGAATCTAAAAAAGCTACCTGAAATGCCAATTTATACATTTTAGAAAGTACTTGAGTTTGTACAAAATGTCTTCTTATACTAACAAAAAACACCACCTTATATAAAAAAGGATGATTTTTCAGCATACATTTTCATAGAGCACATGAATTCCATAAACTTTTATTCCTTAAGTAAAATAAATTTGAGATCAAGACATACAGGCTGAAATTAATACAGCTATCTTAGTGATATACGTCAATTTAGAGCTTCTTCATAAATGTGTAAATTATTCCTAACCAACAGAGGTAATTACTTTCAGAATACTTATTTTCTGAATGAGCTGCTGCTGTATGTTCTACAAATTCTGCTTCAGTACTACTAAATGTTTCCTAAAAGTTGATGGGACTCCTTAAAAGTCTTCCTAGCCATAAAAAACCCTTCCTATACAATCGCAAATATTTAAATCAGCAAGAACTAATTATGAAATGAAGTTTCACAGAACTTTATGCCTGATCTACCATTAAGTATTTTCACCAAACATGATGGCTAATTTTACTGTAAGTAATAAAAAGCTCTTTCATGTAGTGTAATTCAAAATGACCACATTTTTCAGCAAATGAAACGATATGTTGTCAATGAAATTTAAGCAACCTCAGGAGTGCCATAGAGGTTTGACTAAATAATGATCAGATGAAAAATTAGTTGGTTAGGTCTTACTAAGGATGTCCACACATTAGAGTTAAGTCTGCACTGAAATGCTGCATAAACATATACTTCTTTAGGTTTCTTTTTGGTTTTTTTCCCTTTTTTCTTTTTCTTTTTTTTTTTTTTAACTGAGTGTTTTTCATTTGGAGATTATATCACGAACAGATGTAGGATAATGTTAATAGTCCCTTCTGGAAACATTAATCACCAGGTTTTACTTATTATTTGGTGTCAGCATTTAAAAGTTAAAGCATTTCCAGAACTGTCACCGTTGAAATATTCCTTTTGCTTAAAGCTAAATTACGAAACAGTAATTTATTTTACAGTCCCAGCATCTTTTTTAAGGCATACATAAGAAGGAAAATGGCAGGCAATACCACGTTCTCTTGGCAACATTATAGACCAACAGTAGTAAGCCTGTTTCTACTTTAGGAAGAGGACTGAAAAGGCAACTCTACCAAAATTTTTCAATATTTGAGCAAATTTGAGTCTCCACAAAAAAGATTTTGGTTTTCAGCATGATACTGACACGATGCTTTCAAAGGTGAATTTCCCATTCCCAGCTCACTGAGCAAACATTAACCAGAATCAAAATAAAAGCAGGCTAGGGCCTTGTTACTGAAGAGACCTCAACCTCTTCCATATATATTCCCACATGTAGAACAGTGTGCAGATGAAGAAGAATGCTACTACTTCAAAATATGTGTTAATGTAGGCGCAGAAATATCCCCCTAACTGTATTCAAAACAGCTAAGAAAGTAACCAAAACAAGTCCATATCCTTCTGTTCACAGGTAGTGACCTTGTTGGTTACTTCAATTTCCTGGAACTCAGGAAGTCTGCATTATTCTTCCAGTTCAAGATTTGCTATGTGTCACCCTGCACTGGTTGAGCAAAGAGCTTGCAGGCATTTTTGTATTTGGGTTATTGAAGTAAAATAAAAATATGCAAGCCTGTCCTTAAAGCATCAATGAAATATAATCATACACAGCAGCACAACCTCAGTATCTCAACAATCATTCTCAACCACATTTGATCAAGGTGAAAGTGAATAACTATTTCACATGAGATTTACCTAGGATTTTAAAGCAAGCAGAAAAGAGAAAAACCATTCACTTGTTTAAACAGTGCTATATTAGTCAACATTTAGAGGCCAAGAAATTTTTCTGTAACATCCTACATCACCTCTTCTCTTTTAGAATATATAGGATGAACATCAAATAAACGCCTCCCAGAGACGCCTGTTTCTCACCAATGGGTCTAGAATTCAACCAGATTCAACTAAGCACCAAGTATTTGGAGTCCTCAAGGAATGAGAAATGAATCCTAAAGTCCATTCAGCTATTTTCACACCTTTAGTTCTGAAATTCCAGCCTTAATCCTCTTCCTAACTCCACTAACTGGTCTTTTAGATCTTATTTGACAACTCTGGAGCACAATAGCAAAGGGCTAATGTAAAGATGGAACTGCTTTTGTTCCATGTTCAGTAAAAAAGACCACATATTGCAGTCTGCACAGAGAAGTGGCTTAAGCTTGCTCCCTGGCAAACTGAATCTCTATTCAGTTTCCACAGTATAATTTTCAAAAACGTCCATGTGAAAATGCAAGCACGTGCACCAAGGATTATTTTGACACATGGTATCCATCATTTGGATTTACTAATTTTCCAAAATAAACTGTTTTGTCAGTTTCCCTGTGCATGTGAATTTTTGAGCAAAGGCAATGTGTAATGTCACAAGACACATTCATGTGCTGACCTTTCACAAAACTGAAATTGTTAGTAAAGCTAGGGTGGTGGGAAGCATTCCATTTCCATTTAAGCCACAAGACTAAAACACCCAGATTTGGAAAGCGAGTGACCAGCATTAGCTTGTAGCCCAATTCTCCTACCTCACATGAACGATCTGAGGACGCAGCACTCATGAAAGTTACTTGCATGACAAAATGTTTATATAAGTAGATCCATTCAGAAAATTTATCTGAATATGACATGCACAAACCAGGCCTATGCAAGTAATAGTAACTAACTACAGTTTCTTTCCAGGTCTAATTCCAGAGGCTCCATGTTCCTTTAGTTTGGCACAGGTATTTCCGCAGTACATGCTCACAGAGCCAAGTTTTGTGTATTCCTTCCTATTCACATAATCACAGCTTAACCCTACTTTTACACAATATTCCCTATTACTTCCCATCCTCAGGGTATTTACACACGTTCAGTTAATTGACAGACTGAAATCTTCCTTACTTGACAAGATTATTTTTTAAAATGTTTTGTATTTCCAGTTAAATACTATGCTGCATTTGAATGTATTTAGAAACCAAAATTCCAGCCTTTATATATAACTACCCAGCAGCTACGGGACTCCATGAAACTTAACCATACAAAGAGGAGTTAGCAATGTAAGTCACTTGACGCTATGCATCGTTCTTCCCTACCAGGCCACAAACAATGTAGTTACAATTCCTTGCTTCACTTGAGTCTCTCTTCTGGAAAGGGTAAATACTATTGCATGCCTTTTCAAGAGAATTTGCATGAGATCATTTTATATACACTCTACTTTGACCAAACTATGGCTCATATTTTTACGCAAGAGTTTTTTCAGCACTCATGCATGCTGTCTTGTAAAATTGACCTCTATCCAAAAGAGCTCAGAACAACACAGGTTTTTGAGCTGCACAATTTGAATTTTAAACACACTGAGTTAAAACTATCTTTTCTTCAGTCAGGCTGGTCTCCTAGGGGGAGAAAGCTTACACAATCACATGCTCTCTTCTTTCCTTCTGCCATTAAATTTTGAACCCACTCACTCATTTCAACTAAGTGCAATGAAGGCAAAACAGCTATAACTCTGAGAACTGTTTTGTTACAGCAAACTCTTATGCAGTCAGTATTGTTCCTTCTCCTTTCACTTCCACCAAAGGCAGTTAAAAGCTTCAAAGAAGCAACAGCAGTCAACATCTTCAAAGCACCAGAGAACAGCAAATCCTTGTCAGCAGGTCTCTTGTTCCCCAGATTCCCTTAACTTCCCATTCCTAGCTCAGATACAGCCCAGGTCCTGTCCTCCTACTCAAGGCAGTTAAATCTAGTTTTGCCTGGAACACTGAAAAGCCTTTAACTGGCAGTGGGTAATCCTCGTACTTCTCCAAAAATTACATTAGCAGAATAAAAATTCCTGCTTTGTGGACTCTTAACTTCCACTTTCCTACACCTGCAGTGTTCAGAACAGCCAAAACACTCTCAGAGTCTGAAAACACATTGTTTGTCTCAGCTTCTGGGTACCCAACTCTGGATAACAACATTGGAACTGTCAAGGACTATCATCATTTTAAGTCCACGTTCAGAAAGTACTTCTGAAAACAGTTACAGACAAAATAGTAACAGCAGCTTTTAACTAAGAATCTTTCACAGAGCTAAATGAAACCCTTACATGGTTCTCATGGCTGGTCTGGAGCTGCATTCATCCTCTCTTAGGAACTGCTGTGGCTGCATTACCTGAGCTATGCACAGCCATTACTATTGGAGATCTTCACTAATCCCACACCTTATTGTAGCTTTCAACTCCAATTCTTTTAGAAAATGTAAAGGAATACTTCTCTCTGTGTCTGTTCCCTCCCTGCACACCCCCACCCTGTATAAAAATCAATAAATTCAAAAAATCCAGACATTAAAAAATAATAAAACCTTCCTTCCCCTTCAATCACTGCCCCTCCCTTAAACAATAACAAGATAAAACACTTCTTTAAGGGGGAATAATCACTTTATCTTCCGACAAGTATCTGTATATAGAAATAATTAAAAGATCCTTAAACTATAACCAGCCTTTGTAGCCAAAGGAAGTTCATTCTGGAAGGACACAGAACTTCCCACCCACACAGCCCCAGAGTGTGCCCATCAAGGACATCTGACTTTGTGCCTATTGTATTACGTGGCTCAGTAATGGGGGTTAGTGTTTGCAATTTGAAGTTTCTGGCAGGATCCCCAAAGTAATTTTCAATGAAAAGGTTAAATGCTGGTAGTTGTCAAATGTGAAGACATACAGTGCCATAACAATATGAAATAGCTTCCTTACAATTAAATTAATTTCATCGGGTATTTAAGTAGAGGTTGCAAATATTATGCCTTTGGGTAACTTGAAGAAATACCTAAATGAAGTGCAATCATTTTCTGTCACTACTATCTCTCAAGTGGAATACAAGCCTGACCTTCAAATCCTTTTAACTGAACTCTAATACATGCAGGTCCAACAAACGTTTGAATATTTTGGTTCCATAAATAGCCTGTTTTTGTTAGAGTAGCCATGTTGTTTAAAAAAACTAAATTTTTTTTTAGAGTGCTAGTCTGTTTTTTTCCCTCAAACATGTAAACTAGCCATAAATGAAGAATTATCAATGCTTCCAGATAATCACACAATGACTTTGACTAAAAATAGGCAGTACTGAATAAATTTAACCCTCAAGGTTAACCTTCCCCTGATCAAACTGCTAAATAGTGGAATTACTTTTTTATAGGTCCATAGAAAAAAAACTTGGAAAATAGAACACACCTGAAACAAGGAAAACACAATAAAACACAATACCTTTCAGGAACTGAAGACTCACTCTCACCCCCAGCAAACTCAAGAACAAAACTTTCATAATCTTCAAGACATATGCCACTGGGCCTCTAATTTTTGTATCTAATTTTTTGAGGAGTGAGACTTACGATAATATATGAAAGTATATTTAGCCAGAATTTTGAAGCAGTCTGGGCCTGTGCCTAAGGCTCTGGGCCTGGATTCAGAGGATGAACTAACAAGACTTTTGTAAGTTTCCCTGGTTCTAATACTCTTGTAAACACTTAAATTCTACATGTTTCAATTTCCTCAGGTGTAAGTGATGCTCACCCTAATTTGAAATGTACTTAGACATTTGTTGACAAAAGCATTTCATAGTTATTTTTAATTTAATTAATTTTAAAATCTGTTAAGTAAAATAATATTCTCAAATGAGGCTCCTGTTACACTAGGAGGTCAATGCAGAGATCCTATGCCTGGATCATTGTTTAAAGTGTTGCAGGATTTAAAAAAATGTGTGTGATTAAACCTTTGACTCAGCAAATTCTTACAAATGAATTCAATGTAAGTGATGGGATTATCCTTGTATTTAAAATTAAGCATATACATAACTTATGTGTTTAAATGCAGAAGTTCAGCTTGGCTGCAAGAAACATACTCCATACAGAAACAAAGCAAGAATAAATCTTAATTTTCCTGTGCAGATGTAGGTGACTATCCCCCCTTTCCTAGCCTTGTAACTTGTCCTCCATTCATCAATTGGTGTGTTTATTTTTACTACATGTGATGTGACTAGCAGAACTTAGGCAATGAAAACTTTTTAATCAAGTGAAGATCTTCTGAAGAAAAAAGAGGACCTGCTCCACTTCTCAGAATGCAAGGTCAAGAGTTATATACACACATTTAGAGCCCAGTTTAGTTTAGTTAAGTTTACAACTAAGAAAAGGAAATGTTTCTTCATATAACCTGTGAAACCCACTGCCACAAAGAGTTACTGAAATAAATAATGTTTTGGCAGTAACAGAAACAGAACTAGGTAAGTGTACTACCATTAATAATCTATGTACTTATGCAAATTATAACTCTGTATCAGATCACATAACCCACATGAGCAAATCAGAGAGAAGTTACGAGCATGTGATGCACAGCACTACTCTTATCCCCAAACAAAGCATTGCAGAAATATGTTTTTATGCACTCACCCACCATCAAGGTTTTCAACCAGTAGATTTACGAGCAGTCCTGTATTTCAGTACCTAGAACACAGAATCAGAAATTAGTATCAGGAGTTGTCCCTCCAGCCTCACATTGTATGACAGGATTGCTGAAAAGACTAACAATAACTTGGAGTGAAACACATACATTGCTATGGAGTAAGAAAGGTGGAAAGGTAGCAGAATTTTTTTAAGGATTAACTCAGCTCACCTCAATTTTACCAACTTCAGTGAAGGGCATTCTCTTATATGTATTGCAGAACAAAGATGCAAGACTGAAAACAGTCCTACCACTGCTAAATATTCCCCTAGAGACATGGCCTTCTCCAAACCTCTGAGCTCTTTCTTTGTACTCCTGGGAAATGCTCTGAGGAACCATGGGATATGTGGTTTTGACTTTAAAGGGCTAGCAGCATTTAATTGTGATGGAAATTAATTATTCCTACACTCCAAGGAATTAACAGGAAAACAGGGAGAAAAGAGAAACTACATATTTGTTCCTGATTTGTCATTTATTTTCCTTGTTTATTTCCCATCATTCTTTCTCTATTGAGGCAGAATATGCTTGCTTCTTCTCCACTTTCCAGCCTTGGTTAGAAACACACAGTCAATTTACACTGGGCTTAGAAGATAAACAAATCATGGGAGAAAGAAGGAATGAAGCATACATCAGCAGAGGCGATGATACTGAAACATAAAGGAGACAGTGAAGCATAAAGGGCAGTGAAGCTTCCTGCACGGCTTCATCGGTGCAAGCCACAGCTGTAGATCAAACATCGCACTATCATTAAAACCCTGAAAGGAAACAAGTAAAACTATTGGTAGACTTTTCCATTCTGCCTCTATTACTTCCTATGTATGCCCAAGATAACTTTTTCTGTTTGGTTTTTTTTTTAAGCAAAACGCAAAATCACAGCTAGGTTTCTTTCTCCCTTCTAGTAGAACAGTAAGCTTGCTTTGTTCATGGCCCCTGTTAACAGCCACAATGTCTCTGCTTCCTCCCAGCCTCCAAGTTCCTTCCAGGATAATGGTCCTGTGCTAGTCACGGGCAGATGCTTCAGCACTTGCCCGATGAGGGCACTCTCTACATTGCGGCAATCAGTTTGGCACCCAGACGTGGATTACGTCAGTCAAAAAGAAAGTTATTTTTCTTTCTCACAGACTACCAGGAGGTTACCTGAAAACTGGGTTATACCTGTAGCGATATATATCTCAAACATCTGTCATTCCATGGTAACTACTTCTGTGTATACTATACACCACTAACTGTCATAAGTATGTGTTAACTTGGCCTTCTCTCCTTTCCCTGCCACTGCATCATCAAGTTTCTCTTATGGTAGAACCAGAGAAGTGACATAGGCAGTTAACAAAGCATACCTTACGAACTGTGGTTTCCCTTTCATTTGTACCTCATAGTAACTTATTTTCGTACCTGCCTGTCCTTAAGCACATGAAGTACACCAGCAGCTGCCAAACTGAAGATAAAACTGTGTTTCCTTAAACTGTTTTGTAAGACCATTCTGAAATAAGAGAGAACACCATGTGTGTCAGGAGGAAAACCCGGTGAAAGAAGGAAGCAAGTAAACATAAGAAAATAAGGGAGAGAGGAAAAATATAAACCATTATAATCTGTAGACATCAGGAATTTGGTTCTGATGAGATAGAGAGGGAGAGAGTGGAAGAGAAAGAAAAGGTGAAGCTTAGGAAAGGAAGAGTAGTTTAGTAACAATATTTGACAAGACGAAAAATGAGATGGAAGAAATTTTTTAAAAAGTAAGTAAAGACTCAAGTAAGGGTGTCTTCTGGGCTTAGTAAGCTAACTCTTCCAGAACACTATGGGTTAGATTTAGAGCTTTTGGATTAAAATAGTTTCATTGAAGTTAAGAGCAGAGTCAGCTTCTTAGCTCAGACAGAAATTTTCATTCAGGAAATTCATAATCGCAGCCTTCAGTCCCAATCAAGAGGAGAAGATTGGATTGGTTTCACTTTTGTAAAATTGCACAGGAAGTCAGTACAAGGGCAGGCTGATTACTCCACATCCTTCACCCCATAAACTGTGGGGTGCATCATCCCTAACAGCACTTCAGCCACGCTTTGTTCTAAACCATCAACAAAGAAGCCACAATTAATAATGAGGTCACATTCAAACCTGCTACATTTTTAATGGCCTTTTAATGTAATAAGGCTACAGCACTAGAAAAGTTTTTTTATGAGCTATTCTGCAACTGCTTTATCAAGCCATTCAAAATAATCTAGTTAGTTCCATGTTTCATACAGATGGCTACAGCTTTGTCATTAAGATACAGATTTGCCATTAAGAACTTACATTCATTTAAAAAATAAGTTTTAATGTTATAGCCAGCTTTATCAAACTCTCGCTCTATTTTCACATGTATAGATTCCATTCACCTATTTTGTCAGGTTCACATAGTTCAGTTCCACATCCAGTCAAACTTGATTCCTTCTGGGAAACCTAAACAACTGTATATTTAGCTCTCTGGGTTTAGTTTGTTAACAGCTATGCTACTTACTTTTAACCCTTCTACTGCAATGTCCATTTTCTAGAGAATTGAAATTCAGTGAATTTACCTTTACCTTTAAGCATGAAAGGTAAAATAATATTAAGCCAAACAGAAAATTAAATACAGCTTTAGGGAAATAAGCAATGTCAGATATTAACTCAGCATCAGAAATTATAAAGGTTCTGGTTCTTGGCATCTTGAAACAGAAATGGTAGAATTTTAGAATATATGGAGAGAGCGGCTAAAGTGATCAATAGTTTGCAGCAGGTGACTTACAAGGAGAGACCAAAAAGTCTAAGATTTATCAATCTGGGGAGAAAATCAAGGGGCAATACAATCAGGATTTCCAAAATTATGAAGGAAGTGTGAAAAATGAATGTAGAAATTTTATTCACAAAAATTCCTGCAATTTTCAAAGTATTAGGTGGCACTGAATGAACACATAATACAAAACAGACAAAGTACTTCTTTACACAGGGACAGAATGGTTTCTGACCTTGCTGCCACAGGATGTGGCAAGGACAGAGTGTACCAGATTCAGAAAGGTATTACATAAATTCATGGACAATAGATCCATAAGTGGATAACATACAATGGTTATTGGTGGACTGTGCACCCTGATATCCCTGTCTAACAACTGCAGGTGCTGGGAAGTCTAAAGAGAATGGACCACAGCAAGTGGCTAGGCTCAGGTGCACTCTCTGTAGAACATCTCCTGTTGCAACGGTTGGAGCCACAGAGCTCCTCTGATCCAGTAAGGTGTTTCTTATGTTCTTATTGAGATGACCTTAAGAAAACAGTCACTTTACTTAACTATTCATTAAGGAAATGTTAAATGACCTATATACCAAAAGCTTCAAGATAGCCACATACAGGTCAGATTATTTGTGAAACATGCAGCCACATGTATGGAAATGTCAGAATGCATTAACTCCCACTGTATATAGATTAGGAATGCACAAATAAAAGAATGGTATTTCTGTATTTAATTTGGAAGATCTGATCAACTGTGTTACTCATGTTTATCTGGAGTACAGTACACTGGTATATATACGCAGAGTTTTTCACAATTCAGTAATTATCCCAGCTGCAGAAGACATACAAAATAAAAACCTCACATGGAAAACAGTTACTGTATCAAACCAGTAGGCAAACTTTAAGATTGTGAGTTCTATGATATTTTTCTTGAGACTTAACATTGAGAAAAACATCACCATCCTTCCTGTGAATAATAAGCATAGAAAGTTCCCCAAACAAAAGCCCTTCTTTCAAGAGAAGTTCTCATAAAACCACAAGGAGCATAGAAATATAACTTAAGTAATGCATCTTAAATTTTGGGGGATATATTACAAACACAGCTGAACAAACGTTAGCATATGAAAAAAAGAATTTTAGCCAATTAGCACGCAAATCATCATTTAAAAGCCCCTTTGGTGTCATTTTTTGTTTCAGTCAGAAGAACTTAAATTTCAATTGCAACTATTCTGGGATATTTATTTTATGGTAATCCACTTTTCAAAAGTTTGAATCTACTTTACTTTCATTGAAAAAGATGTTTCTAAAATGAAACATCTGGCTAAAAGAAGAGGAGGAGTTTTGGCATTGCTGGGTTTTAGAAATCTTACATATATGAACCTATAGTGACATGGCACATCAAAATGAAAAAAATTAAGGAGAAAAGCCATCATGGGCTTAATCCTGCCAGCAGGACAATTGGGTTTTTTTTCTGAAAGAGAAGTATTACAGCAGCTTTTAGAGGATTTCAAAAGTACAACTGAACTTGACCAGAGAACATAAAACACTGATTGACGTCTATATAAATTTCCACACAGCGTATTTACTTTCATACACTGCTGCATTCTATTGTTATGAATGGGAAATACTTATGAAAGATTCTTCTTTGAAAACCATGTCATTCTGATTAGACCACGAATATGTTGACAATTTTATCAACGAGCTTTTGGCTGTACGTTAAGGAAGTCCTTTTTATTGAGAAGAAAATTATTCCGGTTTCATACTACCTTCCTTCCTTGGGTGCTCAGAGATGGAAGGGACTTTAGCAAAGGTATTTTTGAGCAAGTTATACACATGAGTTAAATTGGGAATGTGAAATATTTTCTTTATTGGGAAGTAAAAATGCCTGTTCATCTAAATGCATTAAGTGGAGTAAGTGTGCCATTTGGTGAATGCATTGGTAGAAAATGAATGTTATAAAAAATGTATTATAACAGAGCATGTAAAAATCTTGAAATTCATGAAATTTGGAATACATCTTGGCACAGCTGAGCAGTTTCTAGCTCTGTACACTGGTTTGCTAGTCTATCAGAGGAGTAATGAAAGATGGCCTTTAGTGTAGCTTTAACACCTTCACTTCCAAAACCATAAGGATTTGTTAAATTTTTTGGCCTTCTAGAAAGGGTAGTTTTCCATACAGCGTCAAGGTTGGATCTACTACAGTGATAATATTTTAAGGCATTACCGATTCTCAAGTTTAACCACTGAATCAAAAATAAAATCTCACACAATTTCTACACATCCCATAAAACACCTCCATCCAAGCGCTAACCAAAGGGGATTAACTTAGGATCAAGCAAGGAATTATGAAGCTCCTCCATAAGACTTCTGGGTCATGCCATCAGTTTCGTCCACAGAAAAGTGCACTGTACTGGTCCTCCAATAAACAGACACAGCCCTGTTGTAAAACTAGTTAATTCTTCTTATTCCATCCCACTATGCTTGTTCCAGAACCTGGCTCTTCTGTTAGTCAGAAATCTAAACTACAGCTCAAATTTCCTCAAGGCCAATTTATATCAATTTGTTTGTGTTTAATTGTTGTCTTTTAAATAGCACTGCTTTTCTGGTATTTTCTCCCATGGATATATTTATGTCACATCTCAGATTTCATTTTGCTAGGCTAAATAAACCATTGCCAATTTAGTTTCTTCTTACAGATAAGCTTATAATTCCCATGATCCCAGTAACTCTTCTGTGGATTTGTTGCAGCCCGAGTTTCCCTTTTTTCAACTAGGAAAATTGGAGTTGTACATGGTATTCAGATACAGCTTCATCATGCCTTGTCAGGCACAAATACTTCCTTATTTCAACAGGGAAGACTTGCTTAATCTCAAATTCCATTTGCCCTTTTGTGCCTGGAACATATTGCTGGCTACCAGCTATCCTGTGATCACCTAATACACTCAGGTCTGTCCCTTCTTTTGTTGTTTCCAAACAATGAGCTTCTAGCTTATATCAAAAATTGTCAGCGATCGCAAAGTGCCTGACTTTGCACTTCATTCCATTAACTTTCAGCCTGTTCCTATTACTCCATAACTAGAGGTCATCCATTTCTTCCTTTAAGATATTCCTGTCCTTTCTGCATTAGCAATGGGTCCCAACTGTGTATCATTGTCAAATTCCATCAAAATTATGTCTTCTTATGCCAAAGCAATTAATAACAACATAAAACACATCCAGTCCCCCAACTGACCACCAAGGAACTTCATTTGTAACCTTCCTTCTTGCCCAGTACTTCCCCTCTCAACAGAGTCCACACCCCTCTGTCCTTCAGACAATTCCTCACTCCAAGCCCCTGCACAAATCCCCGCCTCCTACAGTCTAACACTAGGAGCCCCCTGTTGCTCCCTAGCAAATGTTTTGCTGCATAACATCAAGAACAGATAACACTTTTTCTAGATAAGCTATTGTTTCTGGTTTAAATACCCATTCAATGGGCTATGATCTAACTTCGGCAGGCACATCTCATACGCTGTCACTTTTTTCTTTAAAAAAAAATAATCTCCATCTTTAATTATACTTTGTCTTTAACACTTGTTCTCAAGCCTTGAAAGCACATTATATCCACTACAGGACAGTGTATGAACTGGCACAGATTTAGATCCTGAAATGTATCTAGTCTTGAAAAATATTTTTAAATAATTTTTCTTCCTCTTTACTTTTCTGCCAATGGACTGGAAGACAGAGTGCATTGCATAGAAATTGTTTGACACTTTTTACTTTTTTAGTTGAAAAGAGGTAACTTTAAGGAAATATGGTTGAGCAGGGAATGACTAGTCATTATTTTTCACAATAAAAGAACAAAGTAGGACTACCACGTAAAATGACATCAAACAAACAAAAGAAAGAATTTGTTGCCATAGCATATGCGGGAGTCAAAAGTAAGAATGTTGTATGAGAGGGATTTGATCAGTTCAAGAAATACAGATATGCCCACAATTACCCAGCACAAGATATTCTTAAGCTGCCAATTTCCAAAATTCAAAAGGGTCTATACCTGACTTTATAAGAAATGGCTACCATAAGTTCTTCATTAAATGAATATCTGGTCTGATCATAAGATTTTCCCTGTAAAACATGATTGGGTGGAACATCTAATACAGCTAATTCATTTAATGATTTCCAATTATATTATCCATGGTGTTGAACAGAACTCAGGCCCCTTCATCAATACATATGAAATACCCCTTAGAAATTAATTGAACTTATTCCTGTACTCTATTCATGCACCCACACAAAATTCTAGAAACCATACAATCCTATTTTATCGTGTTTCTCAACAATTTACTCAGCTCTCTGCTGAAGTGAACTTGGTCCCACATCCCTCTTACACAGCACAGAAAGTATTTCTTCCCTTTAACTTTTACGTTATTTGAAATAGTGTAATAATACAACATAAATGACTAGCCAGTCATATATTGATAACCATGAAGATCAATTTTACAGGAAACCTTAGGACTTTGATGTACTCAAGTGAAGCATCTCATGTCCAATACAAACTCTATTTGACAGTATACCTGTAAGGCCCAACACACTTCAGAGAGTTCAAACTCAGCCAAAAATACGTTTCCTGCTGAAGCATAAGACAAAGTCACAGCGTCCTGAAGGAGGTTGTGGGTGGAAGAGAGATGGGGGTGAATAATTTTTTCTCCCAAAATCAAGAAATTGTTTTGGCTTCTTTTTTGCTGAGGTCATTTTGTGTCTGCATAGATAGTAATAAATAAATGTATCATAATCACTGAGGATTTATGAGACAACTGAAGCTATTTGTGCTTTTGCAGAAAGCAAGGCTGGGAAAATAATCAGACAATGTTTTGATGTGTCATATGCCCAACTAAAACAAGCTTAAATATAATTTCCCTTATTCATCTATACTTTAAAAAAACAAAACGAAACAAAACAAAAAGAACCAACCACAGCTGGCATTAAACCCATAGTGTGTGGGCAACTATATCATGTGCCCACTTTGCAGACTTCAGAAGGAGCACTCACACACTGGTTACAACACTGACAAAGCAAATCCTACCCCAACTGATTCTCACACACCCTTGGCAACCAGTTCTCTTCCTGCTTATTTTTTTATCTTAAATTAACACTCCAAATCCTACACCACTAGCTACACTCTGCTGATTTTGTGTCATACTTCCGAACATAACACAATCATTAGAGGGCTTCTCCAGATGAGCCACCACAGAAGTAAACCTCACATTTTATTTTGGTTTGTTTTCCTGAAAGGAAAAGTCTTGATGTGGCATCTTAATTTGGATATCTATTGACTGGTGTAGTAAGCTGTCTCTACCTCTAAGACCCCAGCTGCTTCCTCTACAGATGTTAAACTTTTTGTAGCTTCTATAGTAAAAGGCCAAGGTTCAAAATATTAGGAAATAATAGTGGAATATTTCCTGATGTGGATCTTATAAGGTCAATTCACCCTGGCATGTCACCTTATGAATACTGTGATTTACTGAAGTGATTTTCAAACTCTCATTAAAATAAGTGTTGTTTTTTCCTTAGCAATGCCTTTCCCACCACAAGAACAGAAAATTCTGAAAAACTACTAATGGTGTTATTTCAGTCCTAAGTTTCCACTCACCTAAAGCTTTGGCATATATAAGGACATAGGGACCTGCTTTGGGACCCCTACCAATATGCTATACAAGAAATACACACCTCAGGCTTCACACCATTTCATTGCCAGGTTTTTGCCATTTCATCTGTACATTTATTTAGGTAGACTTACTTAAATGAAAAAGGTACAGTATGTTCCTTTTCCACTTTTAAGTTCTCCAAAGGACTCTAGATCTCATTTTTGTACCTAAGCCTTGCAGAGATAAGAGACAAGGGAAAGAGAGACAAGGGAAAGAGACACAAGGAACCTCAGCCATTTTAGTTATGAATGCACAGCTTAAGTGGTCAATGAATTGAATTTGCCCTACCTTCAAACAAACTACTGAAAACATCCAGATTTTACACATACAGTGAAAATAAAGTTTCAGCTAACTTACCAGGAAGAACTCAACAAATAGAGTGAACAGGATAAAAAACTTTTGTAACAATATTGGCAGCCTTATAGCACTCCACATTCAAAGCTGACAAAAATTCTTAAGAAATAAACATTCTTATACTTTCCTGAGGGATGGTGGTACATATCTACAGATATCCATGAACAAAGCCCCAAAATTAATCCCTATTCACTTGCTGAACATGGCATTTCTCTGTTGCTAATGTTACAATCAGAGGTACCAGTTTACTTAATAGAAAGTACTTTAAATTATCTAAGTAACATGACTGAATATTAACTATCCCAACTACTGCTTGAGGCCCACATCAGGATGGGAGTGAGGATGTGGACCTTAGTGCCTAAAGACCAAACAAGACCAGGACCCTTTCCTCCAAGTATTCCCAAAGCCTGTATGCACTGAAGCAGTTTAAGATGACAGCACAGACAAAGGGAAGGGACAGCACATATAAACAACAGAACAAGCAACATGAGACCACTTCCAGTCCTGAAAGTTCTACATTTATGTATTTAATTTTCATAGGTAAGATAGTATGTCACTACCAGGAGCCTAGATAGTTGTAGTGAAAAGGGATTGCCTTTAATTTCCCACCCTTGCTAAACAGAAGACCCAGAGCACTACAAATGCATATTTGCCCACCTATGAGATTTTGCAAAGGTTTTAAGAGCCAGGAACAATATATTGCACAACATGGGTTATGCTGTGAAGTTCCAGCTTCCCTGAAGTCCACAGCAAAATTCCCATTGACTCAAGCAGAGCCAGGACTTCCTATCAGTTCCCAAGAGGTCAGCTGTGCTGAGAATTGTGAGCTGAGTGCATTGCAAAGAGCAAGTATCACCAATCCTTCAGCTTGCACTCACTCTTCTTGTGATCGTTTTTGCATGTGGTGGTTTTAGCCTTGCATGCTTTACAGATCAAGAAGCCACCACAGCATTCTGGGTTTGTTTTATTTATTTCATGCAATAACGAGACATGCTTAGTTTCTGTTTTCCAAGCAAAAGTGCTGCAGGGATGGAAATTAGATAAAACCTCATAATTCATCTGGTTTCCCACCCCCACCACCTAGCTCTCTTTGTTGCAGCTCAGTTACTAAAACTTTTCCGTGCTTCAAATAAGCTTTAAACCTTGTTTCTTCAGCTTCATTTACACAGTATCAACAGAGCTTAAACAGTTCTTGCCTTACTGATGCATGTATGGAATCTGAAGACAACTTTAGATTTGGATGAATTGCTGTCTCCATAAGGACAGTAGTGGGCCATATGAAAACATTGCAGTTCTTTGGCAGTACTGCTCCCACCATCAGACATCTTGGCCTTCACAACCACATAGCAAAGAGGAGGAGATGAAGATGATCTGCATAAGCGGACAGAGCCTGGGCTGTAGGAAATTTTGCAAGTTTGGTTTGCACAAGTTCCTGTGAATTTTTCCTTTGATTTTTCCATATACGTGTTTTTGCACCCCCTGAATTTCACTTTAAGTTTCAGGTTTGAACAAAAATGTTAAAAGCTCAAACTGAAACTCACTTGAAACCATAAGGTTTCATTTGCAAAACTGCAAGAGGGCTTCAAGTCATTTGAAAGGTGCAAATTAAGGAATTTAAGTGAAACTTACGACAGGCAGTTTTACATCTAAATGCAGAGCAAAACTTGAGAGTAGGCAAGTTTTGTGCGGCTCTGTAAGAAACATTTCTTGCAGCAGTTCTCCTGGGCTTACTCTTGGTGTATGTGGAGAAATGTGCTCTCTGCACTCGCCTAAGATGTTGCAATACTCTAATATGCCAGATTATTTTTTCTTTAAACCTCTGCTTAATATCTCTCCTCCTTAGAGAGGAGGAGAACCAGCACCAAGACCTTTGGGCAATGAACCTTTATAATAATTCCCCAGAAACCTCCTCTCCTATTTTAGGACTCGAGGGGATCCTTGGTCATGGTTATGCACTATCTGTCATTATCTACAAAGACTAAAATGCCAAGGATGGCCTTCAGCTGTCAGCTCTGCCCCTCTGAAAAGGGTGTTACAGGATGTCTCATTCAGCATTAGCAGTCACAGGAGAGGGGAGATTCTTTCGTTCAGTGCAGGGAATAGCCTCCACAGCTGCAGAACACAAGGAGGCCCAGGGAACTTCCTAAGGCCAGCAGCTGTGGAAGCAAATTTTGGCTGGATTGGTCCATTATTGTTGATGTACATAAGGCCTGAAAATCAGTTTCAGGAAATAGTGCACATGCAGAAGGACTCATGGTCTTGTTTTTCGTATTTAGCTATGCAACTGTATAATAGTTAAACCTTGCTTTGATGCTATGCTCAATATTCTTAGTATTATTAAAAACTTAAGCCAGCTCTTCCAGTGAAGTCATATTTAAAGGAAAACTCAGATCTGCCACCCTTTTCAACTAAACCAGTCCACCAGTGCAATAATTATGACTTGAAAAAGCTGCCACAAGCACAAAGTTAAACTCAGTTAGACATCTCTTTCATACTGTAGTATATATGAAGTTGGGAACATTCAATTTTTACTCTTACTGTAACTTTAGGACCAACTACTTGCCATGCTAAATTACCCAACAGTGTAGCTGTATGCCCAATCTCACTGCAAAAGTTCATCTTTCAGAAACTACATAGGAGACAATGAAAACCAACACAGTGTTTGGCACTACACTTTTTTAGTACTTCTGGCTCTGTCATTATGCCCAATCCTGAAGATGGGGACATTTCCTGTCACTTTGCCACCAAATTCCAAATTGCTTGAGACTTCTTGTAAACTCTGAGCTAACTCACATTATTTTTCCACCTTGATTTCAACTCCTGTAACACAGAGGCAACTCTAGCCTAACTTCACACGGATATGTGTGTTTAGCTCATGACCCTCCGATACTCTCAGATGTAAATTCAGAACATTATTAGCAATCCAAATACCGGACATGATCTTTCCACGTCCTTCCAGTTTCAGTCTGAGGTGAAGTGGTAAAGTCCAACCCTCCAAGTCTAATGCTCTGCAAAGCAGCAGCAGTTGGGCATTCCCTGCTTCATGCCCTGCAGAGCAAGCCAAAGCCTAAGAAACAGACTTGCTCAACAGCTGAACAACAGAGGCAGAAACAGATCCATTCAGCAAGGAGAGCCAAAGAAGGAGTCAGAGACAGAGCCAAAGCCACCAACTTCCTCCTGCTGGCTATGCAAGTAAGAAAGGAGCCCAGAACAATGGAGGCAGCAGAAGAGGATTACAGTGGGGTCATTTGGTTTAGTTCCCAAATGGCTGCTAACACATGCCTCTAAGTAAAATTTGCTCTGTGTTGCTGCTGCCTCATCACCCTGGAGCCACATACCCCATACTCAGTTTGGCAAACTGCTTCTCCTTGTCTGCTCCATCTACCCAGGCTGAGACCCAGACATCCTTGGGCCCGTGTGGGGGGCCTAAACTCCACTGGCTCCCCCCCGTGTTCTGGACCCATCCCTAGAACTGCTAATTAATCCTTTGGCAGAGCTTGTCTGCCAGAGAGCATCTCCCAGCCCACCCCTGTGGGTTTATGAGAAAAGTGCATCTGAGAAAAAGATTGATATAGAATGGGTCAACTGACAAGCAGAAAAGGATCAAAGACCACTTGATAATAATAGGAGCAGAGGATAGTGAGGCACAAGAGCATGCTGAAGAACAGGACACCAAAAGGAACAGATCGTGGGAAGGGATAGAGAATTTAGGGAACAAGAACATAAAGGGGATACTATGACATGGCTTGAAGGCAACACATTGTAATGTTGCTCATGACACAGGAAATGCAATGTTCTGAGGAGGACATGGAAAACAAAGTAGGATTTTGCTACCAGTGGGATACTTGCTCAGTGTTGTTGTTGATAAGCCAACACAGGTTGAGGAGCACAGCTCTTTGTCTCTCTTAGCTAGAAGTTAAAATTACTCCACCTGATTCCCCTCCAAATTATTTTTTGTGGCTGCATCTCTGGTTAGAAGAATTTGGCTTTGGAGCAACATAGGCACACTCTGCAGCCAAGATAAAACAGTCATATCCCATTTCCCTACAGACAAGTGAAGACCACACAAAATGTCCCCAGCACTGCCTGTGGCTGAACAGACCTCTAAGTCTTAGTGCTGCTAATTTTGGTGCTCTTGCCAATGACATGGTGACAGGCACGCAGAGAGATGCTCGCTGCTGCTTTCCGGGCTGATCCTGTTTCTGAGAGTATGATCTTAACTTCCAACAGTGTAAATCTGCCACACTTCACAAGTACCCAATATATCACAAAAAATTAAAGATTCCTGCTGAAGATCAGATGAAGGAAAAGACCCTCCTGTGAGAATCAGAAGATAATGAAATGTCTTCATTTCTAACCAAATAAATACTGGAATGTTTATTCTCTCGTCCCCATTTCATGTACATGATGATTTTGAAATCTTTATTTTATAATACACAGCAAAATGAATGCTCCTTACACACAGAAATAAACAATCCTTTTTCTCCCTACCATACACACACAAGAAATTTTAGTAAGACACTTCCTTCCACATCCTTCCTTTGTGGTTGTGAAGTCCTCTGAGGCTGACACAACTCCCAGCAGAGGCAACAGAACACTTGCCATAGCTTTCAATCAGAATATGATTGTGCCCCTTTCTTGTAGCAGGCAGAGAGTTAACTGAACTGAGTTGAAGATGTATTGTAGGAGACAGGAGTAAATCAAATTATATGAAAACATTCCCACGGTTTTGATTTACTTCACAGAAAGAAGCAAAATATTAGACATCTTATATTACTTCATGTTTGCCTGGAGGGTAAATGTGAGGTAAATGTTCAGAAAATTCTAAAAATGTAGCAATAAGCCCCTTCTACTAAGTTCTGTATGAGTTCTGCATTACTGAGAACACAATATTATTCTAAGATGTTGAATAACAGTCTCTAATACTGTCTCAGAGGCCAGTAGATTCCACCGGTTTAGATGGGCTAGTCCTTTGTAAAACTGAAATTAGAAAACTAATTAAAATTGCAAACGGACTCTTGAAGCGGTAAACGGCAAGTTTGTAGTGTTGCTGACATCTACCGAGAGAAAGCGAAATGGCACATCTCAGCGAAGGAAGGAGCAGAGACTTGGCCCTTATTTGTTGTTTGCCCTTTTAGTTTTCAGCCACATTTTACGCATGCTTGTATATTTATTTATTAGTTATCTGGTATCAATATTCACTTGCTTCTTTTATGGTTAGGGCGTTAATAGCGACTTTATAGTGAAAGTTTAAGAGAAAATACAAGGGACATTCAGGAGAAGGCTATATCCCTTATTACAGTTCCAAAAGTGTGAATGCCCAGATTGATACATAGCATTAGGTATATCAGGGTGCATGCCTAGTTCACACTGACTGCACGTAAAGCTCTCAGATTGTGTCAGCTGATGCCAAAATCCACAAGTACAAAATACTGGATTTAGGAAGCCATGCTGTACAAGTGATACTGAAAATTTACATATCATTTGTTTCCTATAGGAAATGGATAATTTAGCTAAACTATGGCAGGAATAAAAATATCACCACTAAGAGAATGGTACTCAAAATAACAATTTGGAGAAACTTTCTGATCTGTGTGTCTGCTGTCATGATGACATATGGCAGTTACACTATTCAGGCAGCTCAAGAAAAAAGTTTGCTGGTATCTCATGTGTTGTAAAGCATATTCTTTTCCCATGCTGAACAGAGAAGAACCCATAGCCATCCTTACAGCCATAGAACAACATCCATTACTACAGCTCTCATGTCTAGGGATTTCATTCTACAAAGTTAACAGGAAAGGTTTGTGTTTCTCAGTTTGGGTAACAGCAAAACTAATTGTGAGGGGAGAAACACATACAAAATTCTCATAGAGTTGGAATGAGTCAGGGTGATAATGACTGTGAGTGGATTTGTGTTTCTCTGCTTCTGGGGGAATTTCTCATCACTGAATTCAGTAATGAGAATTTACAGGATTATAAATACAAACTAATTTGGCCACTAAATATTTGTAATTTAGGGCAACACTATCAATAAAGCAGCTTAATTAATTTAATTTTTTTTTGTAATACGAGAAACATCCACAGTCAAAATTAAATATCACATTACAAGATTTGATCTGTGATTAAGATGTTATGAAATGCCCCTCTTACCTTGACAGAGACATGATTTCAATGTCTGCATGGGATTTTCACTTTTTTCCCTGCAGATTCTAAAATGGATATAAACATAAGAAAAGATCTTTAGTTCACGTATCTGATGTATAAAATATCCCCAGTAGTCATGCTTGGTCACACAGGGCTAAACCTCAGCTTTTTTACCTGAGTAGGTCCGATGGATAAAGCTGATACACACCTCCCACTTATGTTCTGCTTTGAGTACCATACATACACTAAAAACTGCAGTGTAGTGTTGAAAACCCTCTTCCAATAGTTCTCTAACTGAAGGTACCTCATTTCCATCTATACTCCAGTAATCACCTTGAAGCTTTCTTGGTACCGAAAGCTTGGCTTCTATATGCATTTTGACATGCCACAATCTTGGGAGGGCTGTACAACTCAGCACTTACTTCTCATACCAGGGTCCATCAGGATTCATGCAGTCATCAGCTTGTGCCTGATCCAGTATACATTCTCATTGCTCGCACTGGCCTTCTCAGAAAAAGTAGCTGCAGCCTTGTTTTTCTTTCTGGAGTAGGAAAAGGTGGGTTATACAGCTTGTCCACCACAATAATGCTTCCAAGAGTGACTGCAACCTAATCTTTCCCTTCCATGTGTCAGGTTAGAAACCCAGGCCATGTTCTCCCTCTCCCCAAAGCTTGCTAATCTGGATAACAGCTTCCCCAGTGGAGATAAGCTTACATCAATACAGAAGAGTTTGCAGGCCTGTGGCTAATGAATTCTTCAGAGCCATACAAGAAATAGACTTAAAGGCAATAGGCTCTCTGCAATAAAGGGATTTAATTCCAGCTGAACTCAACAGTCACCTCATCGTTGGATGGCATGATTTCAAAGAAATTACTGTCACCTAACTTCTGAAAGGAAATACCTAGAAACCTCTTCTCCTGTCAGGAACAAGACTGCAAATCCAGACTACCTGTAGTTACCTCCTTACTTTTTACTTTCTGATGTGACCTGGGCTTTGCACGACTCTTTCAGAGGGGACTTCTCCCATGTTGTATAAGAAGCCCTGGCACTTGACTCATGGCTGTGCCTTTCACTCTGAGCTTGGACTTCTAAAAACTGCACAGCACAGTGCTCAACACTGTAACATCAAAGTCTCAGAAAATCTCTTAATGAAATGCCATTTATACACTCAGATCAATGCACTTTAAACAGGCGTTTGGGACGGTTAAGTATCTAGCAAAGCAAAATCTCATGGCCTGGTACTTGGATGGAGTTCTAACACAGTGTTATATTTAAAAATACACAGATCAGAAATAAAGATGACGGAGCAGATATATTTGAACAACTGTTCCTGAACAGAAATTGTTTCCTTATTCTATTATAAATCTATTTCTGATTGCCTAAAAAGAATGTTGAAACATTTGGCTTTCTAGAAACAACTTGGTTCCAAACATGAGTCTCTGAAAATGCTCATTCTGGCTTGCACTCATTGAAAACCAAGGCACTCCAATTAATATCAACATTTTGGCAATTCTAATAACAAAGACTGCCAAAAGTATGTTGTCTATCAAACATACACGGAAGAAAGATGTTAGAATATTAAGAACAGATGTCATAGATATCTTTGAAAATACTCATGCTCCCTAAGTACTCCACAAGGCAAGACGTACAAAAGCTCATGAAAGATGAAATTAATACATTTTGTCCAAATGCTTCCAAATGCCGCATATGTATGTAAACTTACTTATAAAATACATATATGTAAAGATGTTAGGAGGATTACGTCATAATTTTATAATGGCCTTGTACCTTAAAATGTAGAGCTTTAAGAGTTCAATAACATATTAAAGACTACTTTCTATAGTCTGTTATTTAAGCCATTTTGTTCTGTCAGAGAAACTGTGCAAGAATTTCCAGTTATTGAGTATTTGTTTACTTACATTTTAATTAATATTCTACTGCCAAAAGAAGTTTACAAAAAACCTCCTATTAGGAAAAAATCTACACAACTTAATAAAAGTGATCTTTACATAAAAATAGCTTACTGTGTAAAATTAAAAGACTACTTCAAAAAATCTAAATATCCTGATAGTTTACTTGAGTAGCCACAGAACATGCTTTCATCCTCTGCTCTAGTTATTTTCAATATTGACAATTCCAAACAGTAAAAATTAAGCCAGCTTCCAAACAGAAAATCAGAGGGATTGGCTGTCTTCTTTATTTATTTGTAAACATAGGAAGCATTGGATTCTTTTTAATTGATAGAATTAAGAGAAGATTTTACCTCTAGACTTGATGTTTCCAGATTTCAGGTGTAGAAAATCACCTTACACAAATGAATCCAGAATTTTCACGACAGATTTGCGTGATGGAGTGTTTAAAAAAAAACACAAAAAAACTCAACACACCAAAAAAAAAACCAACCCCAAAACCAACCCAAACTTATTGAATATTTTAAAACTTAAAATAAAATAATGGGCAGTGACAACACTGTGTTTCTTATGGAATAATATTTTAAAATCAACAACCAAGAAACCTGACCATAGCAGTTTGAGCTAATGATTTTGGGGTTTTAAATTTTGTTACTGAAATCAGCATTTCAGTAAGAAGCGGATCATGGATCTGTAGAGTATGCCATGAAATTGCATTCACTTGAGCAAGCACAAGACTTGAACAAGACTTGTCTTAAAATATTTTAAGTTTAAAACTGTGTGCATGCTAAACTAAAATAAAGATTTTTCTGAGGTAAAAGACTAACTATTTGATGTTAAAACTCAGAAACATGATGTTTTGGAGGAAGTAAGAGTAATATAATAACATAATAATAAAACAATGCAATTGTAATAATAGCAAAAAAAAAAGTGACATTTTCTGCTCTTTAAAGTTTTTAAAACACTGCTTGTTTCTTCTTACCATATAATGCTGAAGGGATAATAGTGACACAACACTGACAGCTAGAACAATAATAATTTCTTGGCTGAGGGCAGACTGAGGTGCCCTCGCAGCTTCACAGGACACAGCCTGCCGAGCTCCAGCCCCGCCATGGAGGCCGGCCCTCCTCCTGCAGCACAGCTCTGCAAAACATGTTTTATTTCCATGAGCACCAGCATGTGTGAGGGCTTCACTGAAAAGGGATAGATTTAAGCCTGTTTTTGTGAAGGACACATTTACAGGCTTTTGCTGAACCAGGCCCTAAACCATGACTTCTCTTTTTTTAAAATCATCCCCTTACATTAACAGATGTGAAAGCAAACTTGGCATATATGGATGGCTTAATTTTTCCCCTTCGAATAACCTGGTTATATTCAGTTTCCGCAGCAATTGTAAGAGTGTTTACATTGTTTCTTTTTCCATTTCCCTCTTTTAATAATACGAAGCAGACGTGGTGCGTCTGATTTACCTCAGGAGGCAGCGGGAGAGGAAGGGTGCTGCCGGCTCCTCTGCGGAATGCGCTGAGGGGAGTGGAAGGGGGTACTGCGGTCGGAGTTATTTATTTTGTTAATATCTTTGGACCCCAAGGGCCCCATTCTCGTCCTCCCTGGCTGGTCTCCAGACCAAGGCTGTCAGCCAGGGAGAGTATAATATCTGCAGGCTATGGCCCATTTAAAGTTTTTTCCTCAGCTCTCACTGAGCTTTTCCTGCAGCTCAGGGGAGGCCACACCATCCCGCCTTGCCATGCAACCGCCATGGCCACCAGCCCCCCGGGGGGGGTCTCACAAGGCCAGGGTCCCACAGGGTCTGTCCCCCGTGCACCCACAGAGCCCGGGAGTCACTCGCCTCAGCCCCTGGCACACAGCAGCCATGAGGCCTGCTCCTCCCTGCCTGAGCAGCCACCATCCCGAGTTCTGTCACCCTGGGGTTTATCCACCCCCTCACTAACAAAATCCCCAGGCCAGTACTGCAGGCCAGGATTTTCCCCAGAGCTTGGTCCCTGGCTTGGGGGGTGACTTTGCAGGGAGCTATTCTTGCTTTCTGCATTTCCCTTCTTCTTAAGCTCCCTAAGGAGGTCTGATATTTAATTAAAGTATCATGAAAGAACTAGATATTTAATTACATGATTATGTCAGATGGCCTAGCTTGACAGAATACCATAAATCCACGGAAGAATGTTTTAATGTTGGTGTTAAGCTGTTACCCAGAAATTGCAAACAGGCCAGCTACGTTCTTCAAGCAATGGAAACAGAAGCATTATCAGGCAGGGTTGCATACACCTCTATTTTTCAGTAGAAATATCAAAGGACACTTGAAACCCCTCTCGAACAATGTTCAAAATTTATCTTGGTTGGTTATTGTACTGACACAAGGGTACACTACCTAGCACAACACTGTTCATTAGCAGAGCTTCATTAACCCAGGCAGAGTTCAGCGCTAATGAGGCTATATTGCCTCCAGTGCCCTGACAGGACAGCCAGCTTTCTGGGGTGCTGCCCCGTGCCACGTCAATGTCTCTAATGGCGTTACACCAGGAATGCATGAGCTAGTCATATAAAAAACTAGTTACAATTTTCAAACCCTAAAGCAAGTTCTGAACAAGGCCATTTTTGTGGGAGAAAAAAAAAACAAAATTAAAAATTTGGTTTCTCTCTACCTTAGGGTTTAAAATTACTATGGCAGCCTTGAAATGTTGGCACAACAACAAAACCCACAAGATGCCTTGTTTGGCTCAGCTCTGCAGTGGGGAACAGGGCGATGTCAGGGGGACACCGACCCTCCAGCCAGAAGCACAAACTGGGATTTTACTGGGGTCATGGCTCAACGAGACAGCAACCCTGGTTTTAAGCACACAGACACAACCACAAACAAAACACTACTGGGCAGGTGAAACAAATGGCTACACTCATTCAGAATGACCCCATGAGCTTCACATTTGTTCCAGCTGTTCTGAAAAACACCTTTCTCCTGCCGGCTGTGTGCAGGTATTGCTTGTCCTTAACCAGCTCGCATAAAAATATAAAAGCAGCATAACCTTCACACTGGCTGCTCCACCTAAATAGACAGGAATAAGGTGCATATCCACATGATGTCCTTGTTGAATTAGTACTCTTGGGTGATCCCGTATTATAGAGCCACCAGTATTACTAATAGTAAAACCGTAACCTGGAAAAAACATTTCCTGCTGCCTTGGCAGGCTGTAAAGTGGAGAGTTTGTTCTTCAGTAAGTCTCCTGGTTCTCCACTGGCTAGATACAGACAGGTGGTCCCTGATCAAAGCCCACGTACAATGTATTTAAATGTGATCTGATCCAGGGCAGCCCTGTGACATATACCAGTCCTACAAACATCCTCATATTACTACCACAAACATCCATCTCACTGCAGTGTCTAGGCAACAAAGTATGAATTTCATATCAAGTTCCATGATAAAGTGTAATCTGACTCTCATGTCTCCTCTACTCCCACCAGTAAAGCTATTTACTTAGACATCGATTTAGCAAGGAACATAAAATTAAGTATAGCCTAGGCTTAAGGATGATGAGTGTCATGCTCCCCTTCCTGGCAGATCGCTGGAAAAGGTGTTCTAGGTTTTCATCCTGATCTCTACATCACTGAATCCTAGAGCCTCCAAATAGTTTGGAGCTATCCTTTCTTACGCACTAACACTTGAAGAGAGCACACCAAGTTCTCTGGAGCACTTGCCTCCTAAGCTGTGGCAGAGAATTATGGACCACATACACAGGTTAGACAGATGTGACACAGGCTGAAACACAAACTGCTGTTCCCTCCTGACCTATGAAACTTCATCTCAACTCCCTATTTTAAAAGGTAGAAAATATGCAGTTCAGGTAACAGCTTCCCACAGATCCAGAATCCACTAGAAAAGCACAAGTCTGATCCCTCTAGCACAAAACAAGAGGCAGAGCCCCTTTTCTGTGGAACAAGGGTATGATACCTCGTAAGATGTAATGGGTGAAATCTGAAATGGTGCTTTACTGATTCCCTTTATGCTGAAAGGCAAACACAATTGATAACCCTGAGCAACTACTTTTAAGATAGAGAACAGAGCTCCTCTGAACATCTGGCTAATACACCTGGCCTGTACTCTGTTTTGCAGGAGATTTCTGATATTGCAATAACAATAAATGCTTGCCGTTTGCTAGGTTGGTTGTTTTGGGGTTTGGTGGTGGTTGTTTTTTTTGGGGGGAGGGGCTTCAGTTGTGGTTTTTTTGTGGGCTTTGTGTTTGGGATTTTTTGTACATGAGTACAAAAGTCAGCTTGTAATGTATGTACTTAAAGGCTTGTTATCTTTGGATCTCTATAAAACTTGATAATAATTTAGGAAATAAAAATACCCAAAGAGAGGAATGGCTTAACATTTCAAATGTATGTATGTCAAGTGTCTCAACAGCCACCAAGTATAAACCTTTAAAGTTCCCTTCCTCTCTACTGCACAGCAGTTTGAGTCAAAAGAGAGGTCAAGACATACAGCTCTGGGTCTTTTGCCTTTACACAAAGCACAAAAAGAATGCATAAAGAGAATTTACATCTGCTACAAATAAGTTCAAGATAGCTTTATTCAGGTTTTCTATCAGAATTTTTCACACTTGGGAAAACGTAATCCATGTTGGAACAGGGCACAGTTTATAGGAAAGAGTGTTACCCAGACTGCCGCATCCTTTCAGCAAGATCAGAAAACAAAACTGGAAGAGGTAACTAGAACTGTCAGTGTATTTCAGATTCAAGATCTGATGAGCAAATTCCACTAAATTCTGTGGGAGTTAAGGTAGCTAAAGCAGACCCTCAGGTTTTAATCACAAATAGAACTGAAAACAGTGGCTGCCCTGTAAGAGAGGGCTATGCTGAAGCTATGGCATGGAGCAGCAGACCGAACAGCCGCACATCCTGCTTTCCCCTTTACCTGGTCAGCACAGAGCTGTTCTCCACAGTCAGTACTTTGTCCAGCGGAGTTTTAAGCACCTGCAGATGAGAACCTAACACCTACCCAAAGATTCAACAGATAATTGCTCTGTTAGAAGAGCTTTTGCTTAATAGTCACAACCTATATTTTCCTCTGAGCTTCATCCATTCGGCTTTATTCCCTGTCTTTCCTCAAATGCATCTCTCTGAGTAACAAACCTCTAAATAATTTGTCTTCCTCCTCTGTATTCCTATAACAATGAATAGATTACACTGTCTGAACTACAACACTACAAATTTCCGGTGCGTAGTTTTAGCAATAAGGAATTAGGTATTCTAATAAATACAAGGTTAAAACTAGGGGAAATTAATTACCAAGCTATAGATCAATGAGCAAGAGGTGAACCTGCCAAAGAGATGCTCTTATTAGATTATCAGACTCAAGGCTGATTTATAGCTTGCACTGTGCTTCCTTATCCATCATTTTTATAGTACACAGAAAGGGTTACAAAGCACAAATTGCCTTTTCTGAATTAACGTTGAAGTTTTAGATAGGCTCAGATCAGAATAACCAGACTAGGTTACATTTTTTTTCCCCAAAACATGAAAGCCGAAAACATATTTTATTGATCTGGGTGAGCTGTGACAGAATTAAATAATACAATACGCTTGTCAGCCTGCAGCTTCCTAATGTGCATGCCTGTGATTTGCCCAGAAATGACAACAAGCTGGGGAGCAGCCCGGCTGAAAAGGCCCTGGGGGTCTTGGTAAAGAGCAAGCTGCACGAGGCAGTGGTGTACCTGTTCAGCCTGGAGAAAGGAAGACTTCAAGGGGATTGAAAAGCAGCCCTCAAGTACCTACAAGGAGGTCATAAAAAGACAGAAGCAGGCATAAGCTGAAACAAGAGCGGTTCAGACTGGGTTTAAATAAAAACTTCCCCCCACCCCAGGAGGACAGTCATACATAGGAACAGGTTGCCCTGGGAGGTTGTGTAGTCTCCATCCTCAGTTTTCAATACCAGACTGGATTAAAGCCTTGAGCAGCCTCAGCTGGCCTCATAGCTGACTCTGTGCAGGAGGTTGCCCAAAAGCACTCCTGAGGTCTCTTCTAACCTGAGCTGCCTTATGAATCCAAGCCTGACTCGGGATGCAACAATTTTGAAAGCTGGCATAGAAGGGGCTTTCTGAATTGTAGTCAAACATAACTCTGCCTCTTCCACCTCCGAAAGGGATAATGACATGTAGGACAGGCTAACACAGCAGTTCCCTAAAACTTCCTTAACCTATTGGTATAGCATAACTCAACCAAGTGGCTCAACAACGCTGGCAGCCAGCTTACACGAGTGCTCCTGCCAGCGACAGCCAAGCTAGCAAGCTGTAGGAACACGTACTGATGTCGACAGCCTGGGCTGTAGGGAAGCATAAATTAAACTGAAAGTGGCAATGAAGATTGAATACTCTTCAATCTTGAATACTCTTCAAAAGAATCCCTCAGTTTGTCCAGGGCCCCTGGCAACAAAGATACAGACCGTCTCAAAACAATAATAATAAATTAAGCATGAATGTAGTCATTTTAATATAACGTGTAAATAAGTCTGCAACCTCAGAGACATGATTCACTCTTTCTGAAATACATGATTTTGCAATTATAGCCCACACTAGAGGCTTTTATAAGGAATATAAAAGTTGCACAAAAACTGAGCATGCTTTTACTAGCCATTCCCTTATCACAGTTGTAATACCGGGATAAGATCTGGACGGCAACCAGCGTTTCACTCAGTCTTGTAGCTCCATTGCTACCTCTCTGAAATACTTTGGTACATATAAGCATCTCTTCACTATTTCTAAGGGATATCACATTCTTAGAACTACCACATTACCAAAAGGAAAAAAAAAGATAAAGAAAGACTCTTTAAAAATACTGAGAATAACTTTTAAAAATCATTATTTACAATTTTCAGCACAATTTAAGTGGTTACCATAGCTGGAATGAATTACAGTGCACTGCCAGGATTTTCAGAAAAGGCCCTTCCACCCCAGGAAAAGTTCAGTTGCATCCTGCTTTAATGGCTCTTGGCAAGCTTGCACTATTGTTTTTGTACAAACAGAAGTAAATTTGATATAAATAAAAAATGGAACTTTATGTGAATGAAGCAAACATCAAATTCCTTAATCTTCAAAAGAAACTCTATCCCTGAATAATTAACTATGATATATTTATAAAACTAGAATAATTGAAAACAGAATTCTAAGTTGATTCATGTGGACTGCGCTGAAATATTTATTATTGCAAGTCCAGAAGATCTGTCTGGGCTTTGTCACTGGAAATGTCTAAACTCAGTGTCCAGATGTTTATTTAAGTTGCTCCCACATAGTTCTAATGTCAATTACCAGGGGTTATCAGAGAGCATCACTGTGTATCTTCCTTGACTAATATTCTCATTTCTTCTGCATCTTTGATGTTTTCTTTCATTAAAATTCCTGGCTCACAGCCACAAAAATCTGCCGTGCAGGCAAAAAACTGGTCTGCAGACATGACATATGATGATGCCCAATGTCTGCGCAAGGATAATATTTATCATCAGCTATCATTTAAGCAGTACTATAATCAGTACAATGCCAATTTTAAGCAGCTCAAAGAAATACATGTGAAACCAGGGAATAAGCACTTCTAACCAATATGAAATAACTTGAGTCAGTAAAGAAAATATTATTGCATATAATAAAGATTTTGTAAATCTGTTTTTGGGGGGGTTCTCCCCATCAGGAAAAAGGGGGAAAGCCAATGACAAAGTCATTTCACACATAAATGCAAATGGAATTGATGGCTCTGTAACTCTGGAAACCACAATTACATCGAGACTTTTATAGTAACCAGGAGACAACACAGGCCACTCGTAACGGGGACTTAAACAGAAAGAGCCTATCACACAGTCTCTGAACACTTCCTGCATTCAAATGCAAATAGTTGGCTAACACAACTCACACATTATATCTACATCTATATTATCTGTATCTTATCTGTTGCACAAAACCGGTTAATTCATTTGGTTTGTAGGTAAGTTCTGGAAGATTTATTTTTAAAGATTTGGAATAAAACAGAAGACCAATGCTAATTCAATATAAATGGAAGTAGAGATATAAAATGGCTGGAGAAAATAGTGCATGCTAGTACCCAAATACACCAGGTACCTCTCTTCGTGAGGAATGTCACTCATTTTAGTTCTAATCAATCAATAAGAGACAGACACCTTGCAACTTCAACGAATAATGGTCTGAGTGACTTGGAAATTTATTTCTCTCCCTCACATCTCAGCCTGGGAAGGTGCATCCAGCTTCCAGAGCCCTAACAGCTGAGCATTCAGCCTTGCTGAGCATCACTCTCCCTCACTGAGATCTTCTACAAATGATGTCACTGCACCTCCAGATTCAAATGTGATTCTGGGTGCACAGTAAAAAATCCCACAGCTTCTTGCAGTACCGCAAGTTTTGTCACGGAATTTGTGCTCATGTAGCACAGGCTGGGTGCAACCTGCATGCACTGGGAGGTGCAGGTGGCAGCTTCAATTCAGAGACGGATGCAGGAGTTCACGTGCTGTTATAAGCAGAGCCATGGTACTCCCACCACTGTCTGACTAATTTCTGAGTAAATTAAATGTATATGTTACTAGCATCAAGAAACAATTGAGAATCCATTTTTCAGAAGAAAAACAAACAAACAAGAAACCACCAAAAACCAAAACAACAGAAGGAAAACATGGACAGAAATTTGCAACTAAAACTTCTATTCAGAAGTGTACAAAGAACATCTCCTAATATGTGCTTGGCTTCAGAGACTCAGCAAAACCTTGGACTGCCACTACTTGCCACATTATATCACTGCCTTGATCTAATAAGCAACTACATTAATACCAGCTGTGTGGATAGAGGGAGGAAATATGAATATGTTCATTAAGCATTATGGCCCCGCTTATCTCCCTCATGACTTCAGTGGAGGCGTGCCAATTCGTGCATGACACAGTTATGGTCCCCAATATCAAACCTGGAAGAAAAGCAATGAGAGTGTCACTTAGTACAAATTCTTACGAATTTCCCTGTCAAGAAATCTCTCTTATGCTTACTGCTGGAGGACATGTTCACGCATATTTGGATGATTAAAAGTTAACGCTTAGTTCAATGATTCTAGCAAGTTGAAAATCAATTTGCTTGCCACACACATTTCACTGTGCTCATTTGTGTCATCTCCTCACATTCAGTAATTGGTTCACAACTCTTATTCACATATTCCCTTGCACATAAAGATGAAGCAAATCACAGAGCCAATATCCTGGTTCAACAGAGCACTTGCACATAAATGTTCCTAGAGGAATAAAACTTTGATTTCAGTACCTGCTTTCATGCTTCACCAAATCAAGGGCCAATTTAATAAAATCTTAATAACCAAAGGATCAAAACAGTTGCTTTAAACAAGAGATGAGTAAATGCCTCTAAAGCTTTGCGTACATATGGAATAATAATTACAGTATTTACAAAGGAGTCAAATGGAGTTAAGCACTCATATCCCATGGAAAGTCAACGTGAGTGTAAAATGTTTGGACTACAGTCAGCTAACATTTGCCTGTCACAATGTCAGGAGTGACACAGCACTGCAGAAGTGTGAGAATAAAACACAATCATTAGCTTACTGAAAAAGAAAAAAAATACCACAGCAAAATAAATGTTGTTTTCACACAGCTGTCTTTTCTACTTCCCTTTCCCTCCCTGAATGTGGGAGTTCACAACCCAAAAACAAACATTAGGAAACCAGGAAATCTCAGTGGTGATCTCCACACATACCACCCTAAGAGCAGTGGACTTGCAACAAAACATGAACCACAAACTCGGGAAAAATACAGTTCAGTTAGCACCTCCCTGGAACAAGACCACACCATGCAAGACCTACTCCCTGAAAAATTTGTCCTTACAAGACACTTTGGAGAAATTATGCTTCCTTCTTATACTGCTCTGAAAAAGAACCAAGGCTGGCAAAACAGAGAAAAGCCACCTTTTCCTACAGGAGAGACCACAGGTTAGGGCACAGCTTCTTCCATCGCAGGACTCCCATTCCCTGTCCCCTTTATGCCACTCATTTGATATAAAAGGCCAAAAATTCATTGCAGTTCCCCTGGCCCAATGATACTCCTTGCAGGCACTAACTTGCTAAAGGCAGTTGATGAGCCAGATGTCACGCAGATTAGGCCAGAAATGTTCTGAACGACAGATCATTTTTGCTGGCAAAACCCAGCATGGTACATAGCTGAGATTACACTCAGCCTTCTGGATCCAGGGAACTGGCTCTGTAATGGAGCTGCACAGAACAACCAGACAGACAGATCTCTACCTACAACTCAGGCTAGGTCCTACCTCCTCCACCAGACTGCTAAAGGCTGCCAGCTTGTGGTGTGTCTGTGATATGGGAATTATCTGCGAGTTGCATGCGGAAACCCCCAAACTACTGCCTGGGGCTGCTCTTGGAGCACGACCAGCTTTTGCCATGGCTTCCTGCTCAAGTTTCAATTCATCAGTCTGTAGCATCTGGATATTCTTTTCCCTGACTCCTGATACTGCGTCCCTGTGGCAGGTTCAGAAATTCCACAGCACAGAGCCATGGTTTTCAAATTCTCTCAATTTGCAGGCCAAGTTTCCTCCACACAGGAACTTGCAGCTTACTGTCGTTGACTTTTTTTTGCTCCCATGGCCCTAAGAAGCTGTCCACAAGCCACCAGATGGAAAACTACTAACAGAACTGCTGACCTATCAGCTACGTCTAACTCTAAAAACCAAGAAAAGCTTACACATCTTTTCTACCCTTAGTTACTCTTACAGTCCCCCAAAATAATTAAGTACAGCAGCATTTAAGTCTTTCTTCTTTCAAATGTTATTTCTCAAATACTTAACACAAATTTTTAGGCTGCTAAATCCTCTAGATCATGTTATCACCACAGCTGGCAAACCAGATGGCATGTTCTCTCCCCCAGGAAAGGTTACAGCTGCTAACAGAAACTCTATTGGAGTTCTTTTCTTGTGTGCAGTTTGGGGATCAGGTACAATGCAAAAAGCAAGGGACAACAGCTGCTGCTGCACAGTTACCTGCCTCATGCCACAGCTCTCACACTTAGAGCACACCATTCCACCCTGTGCCATCTTTGACTTGCACAATTGCCCAGCTTTAGGTCTTACAGATCTTTTCTCATCCATTTGCATTCACAAAAGTTTTCTTTCTCTACGTAGCAATTGTTTTCCAGCTCCATCTCCAATGTTTTCATTGTGGAGCACTGAAGCAAAAGGTTCTGGTTTTCCCCGCAATTTCTCCGTTAACTTTACATGGTCAAAGCAAAACATTACTCACACAAGGATCTTCAGACACATATTATCAATTCTTTATTTTCTACTAGCTTAACAGCCCACTCTACTAAAACAGTCCACACCCGAAATAGAGAGCAAGCTCCTTAATTCTCAGTGTACGTTTTGAAATGTTCTGGAACTGGAGAACAGTGAAATGCACAACAGCAATACCATGCTTGACCAGAAACTTAATTCAGTATGACTAAACCATTCCATGATTCATCCTCTTACTCTCTTTTAGTAACTTCTGGATTGCACACCCTCCTTAACATGGGACTCTCTTTATACCCGAGTCTTTGCTTTCTTTCACTCACAAAATCATTCAAAGTAGATACCTGTGCTCAGAACTTAGGACCAACAAGCCCCCATGAAAGCTTCCAGGTTTTGCAGTAAAACAAACCCTTTAGTAATAACTTAAAATTCATACCTTAACCTTGGTTTTGTATTCAGGCAGCACTCTCTTCCACGAGGACTCCCCCAGCGCTGTGCTAAACAGCTGCTAATCAGGTAACAAATACCTAACGCACTTCACCTGTTACTAGAGTGATTGGTTCCCCCCACCCCCTTAAGGGTGATTTTTGCCCATTCGGGGCAAAGTCCAACATATTGAATCCTATCAAAATACAGATCAAGAAAACTGCCTCTGCTTCACAAAGTTTAGAGAGCAAAAGTAAGCCTTAAAAGCTCAAGGAAAGAGCATAATTTTTGTTAGCATAAGACAGTGGTCAGCAGAAGCCTATGGTGAGCTAGATTTCAGTAACCTAGAAAACAAATTCTTAACTGTGTAGCTTTGTGTAAATTCCTTTAGCACAGAAAATCTTAAAAAAAACTTTAAAAGTGTGACAGCACAGTCAGTACAGGGACAATGGTGATGATCTTAGTGAGGGGGAGAGATGCAAACAGGCCTGGAAGTGATAGCTTGTGCTTTATGCAACAGCAAAGGGAAAGCCGACACACTTCTGGAGCCGCTTGTCCTTAAGCAATACAACAGACTGAAATAAGGGGAGGACTGATGACGAGACCCAGCTGGATGATGGTGGTAGCATGGACAAAGGTGGTCTGAGAGCTGAACTGCACCCACAAGAGAAAAGCACTCTACCGGCCTGTGGAGTCAGCCACACACTGAAGGAAGACGCTGAGGGCAGAAATACATACAGCTGAGGATGAGGTGTGTCATCAACATGGATGCTGAGGAATGAATGTGAATGACTGAAAATGTGCCAAAAAATAGTGCTGATAAAGACAAGCAATTGTGAGAAGCTGGAAGGATGAAGCAGGAACATAGAAAAGAAAAAAAAAAAACAAACAAACAAACCACTGAAAACCAGGAAAAGATGGTAAAAAATAAGATACACGGCCCAGAAGAGGCAAACACCTGAACAGTCTGAAACCAAAACAGGAAAGAAGGAAGGATAGCCTCAGTAGGAGGGCAGCTGTGGCAAAACCACAAAGGTCTCTGCAAGATGTGCAAGTGACTGAGGTCTGTAGAAGGTGCCCAGTTGCACAGTTGGTATTTAGATGGAGTTACAGAAAGCAAGAGAAGACAGCAATGGGAGGAGGATGCATGACATGTAGCAGAAGTTAAATACAGATATAGGCAGCATTATGTCCTATGAAAGGGAATGGGTGGTGCAAGGATGCGGTATATGAATTTGCTTTCAGGACAGGAGATAAGTCTTAGGAGGAAAAGGGAAGAGCAGACAGCTGATGAGAAGCCAACGAACAAGAAACCTGTGAAAGAGCACAGAAAAGAGGCATCACAGACAAGCAACAGATAGCCTATTTAAAAATACCACATATTATCTTAGCAGCAGTTCCACCTGTGAAAGTGCATTGCCAGGGTACGGACTGTGCAACAGGGACTGCCTGGGAGAGCTTGTGGAGCATGTGGAGGAGAGTTACTACCAGCTAGTAAGGTACTGTATGCATTCAAGAAGTGCCAGAGTCTGTCATCCCCCATTTCTAGATGATATTGTGCAGCTTTTTGAATGACTCGCATGTGGACCACCTTCAGTTTCCAGAGACACCATTCCTGCAGGAATATGTACACATGGGGACAAGCCTTGCACACACCGCTGCTGCAGCATCTTGGAAAACAGGTGTTGCCAGGCTGTACAAGGAATCTTTGAGGCTTGTTTTTTAGACCTGAACTGATAACAGGGCTGGAATACCCTAGTGAACAGTGGAATATTGTTGTGAAAAACTTCTCAGGTGTGTTCCTCATCACTCAAAACTCATATTAAAAGGCAGAAAATGTTATTGTAAGGAAGATGATTTTTTTTTTATCTTCAAAGAACAGCTAAAGCTGCAAAATACACAGAACATTTTCTTCAAGAAAACCAGATCTCTTAATTTACAGTATCGGACTATGAAAAAATAGTATTCCAAAGTGTGAAAGCAGTGTACAAAAATAAGGAAGAACATCAAGACCTTTAATAAAAATATTAAAGTCCTCAGATTAACTTGATCTCTTGATGTGCTTTGCAGTAATCACCACAAATGAAACAGCAGAGTCCCTTAAAGCCCAAACAGAATTTGAGTTACAAAATAACTTGAAATTCTTAATCTATTTACAACATAAGGGCAGAAAGTGTTATTTTAAGGTGCAGGCACAGAAACAAGTTCTCATGAGATAAGAAGCTAACTTACAGGCTACCTAGTGCGCATTTATTGCAGCTGTCTAGGCATGTATTTTCACCGTATGGTAAAAGCAAGATAATCGATAAAAGTAGTATCTCACATTTATACAAGAGCTTCCATACATGCAGGCAGTTCAGGGGCACCTTAGCCTACTTCATGAATGTGTGTGCCAATGCCCTTTGTAATCACATTTTTGCACAGAAGAAACCTTCTCTTGTAGATGACTCTCCATAGCCTCCAAAAGAGCTTGCTTCACTCTAGCTGAAAACTATGGGGCATTCCAAAGATGAACTGCCCCGAGTGCTCAAAAAGCAGTCCCCAAACAACACCAGGGTTACCACCTTATAACATTTATATTTATGAGGTTTACACTGAACCCTTCGCATAGCTATAATGTTAAAATTTTAAGAAAAAAAATTACTAGATCAAGCATTCTCAATATCCAGGTCTGGGTTTTAAGAAGTACTGCATAAAGATCAGTTACGTGGCTCATCCTCAGACATCCCTTCTGTCCTCTGCTGAAAATTCAGTCCTCTGCTGAAAAATAATCTTCATCTCTCACTTCTCTGTATTGCATTGAGGCCTCCCCCTCTGGTTCAAACCTGAGCATTTTTATATTCAATCTCTCTGCAAGCTTCTGTGCTGCAAGCTTGGCTTGCATTTCCTATATAAAAGAAAAAAACAGGACCCAAGTTAGAAAAATTGTCCATTTGTCATTTTTATCCTGGTCATGAAAAAAACAATAGACTAAAGTATAAACTTGACATAATATTAATAGCTCTAGAGTGATCTTAATTAGAAGCTTTAGTAACTAGCAAAGAATTTTCAGGTTTCTTTACACACTTATACATAACATGCTATTAACACTTGAAGACCTTTTTATAAGAGTTGGAAGTCCCCATGTGGCAGCCCTCACCCGTGAAACACTAATGCCCACTTTAAAAGAACAAATCAGCCCAGGCAAGAGAGCAGCCGAGCACAGTAACCACGTAGCAATAGCAACGCTTGTCTTCCAGCAACCTCAGCAAAAAATCTGACTCCATTTTCCAAATAAATTACGTCCCTTGAAGTGCCAAGATAACTAAATTAGCAAGTGCTTTTAAAACAATAAACAATAAGCAACAACAAACACTTTCACAATAGTTTCCAATTTAAACATTAGCTTGGTACTACCTGCAAAGTCAAAATCAGAATCCATTGCAACCGAATTTGTAGAAAAAGAAGTTTCTCAGAAGAAACTGAGGACTTTAATTCTTCAGACACAGCATAAATGAAGGGAAATGCAGATACTTGCATGTTTTAAGAATAACAAATACTGCTAAGCCTTCATTTATGAAAGAACCAAAAACTCTTTAAAGACTAATAGGCAAGATAAATTTTTAAATTTCTAGTCAGAGATGAAGTGAGTGCAATGAGGTTAGCAAATCAACACACCAAGAATAACACTAGATATTGTTTAATGCAGGAATAACATTTTCAGAAACAATTCATACATTATCTAATTATATAATTAAAAGAATCAAATAGAAGAAAACGTGCCTTTCCTCAAAGTCTGCGCATCTCAATTTCATCATCAAATTCATCAGTATTAAAAGATCCCTTTTATGTTTTCTTTTTCAGGAATGATCCCAATTATATAATTACTTTTCAGACTAAATCTTAAATTCATACCTCATAAGCTTCTTTTTGCTGTATTTGAATTGCTATGGATTCCTCTATGGATAACAGCTTAGCAGGGGAATGGTGAAGTGGTGGCAGCCGAGCTGCTGTTATATCATTCAAATGTTTCTTATCTCTAAGTCTTCTTTCTTCAGTAGTAATTGGAGAGCCAGATCCCCCAGGTGACTGACTGGATGAGGAACCACGTGATGATCCACTTTGCTCTCCTGATAATCTGGAAGAGATAAAACATTAAAGCTGTGACTCAAAACGCACAACGTTGAAAAGCTTCAGTTCCAAAACTTGCTCTTTTCAATATGCAATAGTTGAAATCAAATCTGAAGTGTTATGACAACATAAACAAGTAAAAAATAAGCAGTGCTTGGAAAAATTAAAAAGATTTTTCTGCAGAGAAGACAATATCCCATGTTACTCCTGACAATGAACAAAAAAAAAAAGGTATGCCAATTAATTGGCAAACATGAAATAGCACTGCTTTGGGAGTCACACAAAGTACATACTGCTACTGGTACAGAGAATGTGAATTGCAGTTTTTTTAGAGGTGCAGAAAAAGCAAAAAGCTACCTGTTATTAAAGTTCTACAGGTTCTAGAATCAATCCACAAGAAAGTTTTGCCAATTGTTAAATAGTTTTGTAGCTTAAGCTATGAAATTCTCTGAAGATTCATGACAATTGCTTCAAATGAAGAATTAGACCACAGCTAAATATTGAGATTCTATGGCACTTAATGCTAAGGAGCCAACATATTAAACTTGCATGTCATATGACATTAAATCTCTTTAATCATCACAAGAAAATAGACCCACCACACTTGTTCTGTACTATTTCCAATTTTACACCAGTCAATTACTTCACAAAAGGCTTTTCTATTCCATAATACTTACACATTTGGTTTAAATTTGCTTTTCTTTATGATTGGGTTCTTGGCTCTAGACTCCAGAACTTCAATATAATGTGGTGTCTTGGGGTGCAGGCTTCCAAAGATATTGCCCTTGTGTTTAGCCACATTCTGTTCTTTTTCCAATACTTTTTCATTACTATCCCCATCTTCAATTGTAACTTTTTGAAAGGCATCAACCAATGCGTCTTTACTGTTGTCCAAAGCAGCTGTACTTTCTGCACCATCCTCAGTATTGCTCTGAGATACCTGCTGATCATTTTTCAGTTGATTGCTCGTGGCTGACTTGGAGATGACTTCACAAGAAAGATTCTGATCTTTTGTAACAGTCTTGTCTTTATTATTTTTCCTCTGAGTCCTTTCATTTTCCAGAGCTGTATTTGTGGCCTCCTGCTCAATACATTCTGCCTCCTGCCTTTGGGAAGAAATCTCAGAAACCTCTTCAATATTAGAGTTTTTATTAAAGACTGAGGAATCTTCATGGTTTGGAGTGTCCTTGTTGAGGATAACTTCCTGTTTGCGTGTAATCATCTCCTCCTGTTTCACCTGAAACTCCAACCTGACAGCAGATAACAGCTCAGCCGTCCTTGCTAATTCTTCCTCTTGTAAAATGGCAAGCCTCAGCTTTTCAGCAAAATCAGAGATCTTCTTACCCTTATCTGGCAGCCTAGCGATGAATTTCCTAAGACAAAAAAAATTGTTATTTAACAAGATACAAACAATCCTATTTCAATGTGAGATACAAAACTGTGTTATTGTAATAGTTCATGTGGCAAGTTTCTCATTCTAACATTACATTTCTTATTTACATAGTAGTAAGCATGCAAAGCACTTGCTGCCTCAGATATTCACTGTGATAAAACAACTATTACATTTTTCTCCGCTCAAAGCTGTAGCTGCTGCTCTGAAAAGCGCAGTGTACAAATATCGTTGAGTATTTTCATCTAAGTGGAGCGCACAGATTTTTCCAGCCGTGTTCCCAGAAATAACCACCAGCTGCTGCTGTGCACGGCCGCAGCTGTACCCCCCAGAGCTGTGCCCCGGGGCTCTCCCCTGGCTGGGACCCTGGCAGCCCGGGCAGGAGGGGCTCCAGGGGGGCACAGGGCCCGCGGGGACTCCCTGAAGCGGGGAGCCCCGCATCTCCAGAGAGCTCCGCTGCTGCGGCAAGAGCCGGGGGCCCCTACGAGGGACGCGCAGCTTCATCGGCCCCTGAAAAGAGTTAAACCAGAGGAAGAGGTTTGACCGCTGCCGCCTCCCGCGCAGCCGGCGGGAGGCCTGACCCGCGCCTCGGCGCCCGCCCTCCGCCTCTCCTCACCGGTCCGCCAGCAGCCGCTCCTGCCGCCTCAGCATCTCCCGCAGCTCGGGAAGGCTCCGGCCCCTCAGGCCGGCGGCGCCGCCCGCCTCTGCCATGCCGCCCCGCACCGCCTCTCACCGGGGCAGCCGCCCGGGCCCGGCGCCGCCGGCGCCGCTTCCGCAGCTCCCCGCAGGCCGCCATCTTACCGGAAGCGACGGCAGAGCGGCAGGGCCCGACCTGTGGAAACGCAAAGGCCTTGGCGGCCGCTGCCTGAGGCGAGCGGCTCCGCCCCTCCCGCCGCTTCCTCTCAGGGAGGGCCGCGGGGGAAGAGGGGGCGAAACGGGTCTCCTCAGGGATCAGCCCCAGCGCTGGGGACTCGGTTGGATACATCCACACAAGCCCAAAATAACGTCAGGCGTTTGTTTTCCGTCAGCTCAGGCAGTTGTGGCGCGGGGTGAGGAGCCCACACCGCCTCCCCTCAGGGTGGGCGCCATTGCGCTCCCCGCACCTCCCTCACGGTCAGCGACCATCCTCTGCCACAAAATCCTCGTTCTAGAAACTGACTTAGTACTCAAGAAACGTATTTCACATTAGCCTGGGTGTGAGAAGTTGTGGAGAGCAGGGGCAGATCGCTGTTCCTGAGCTCAGCACTCTTAGTATGCTCAAAAAGCTGCAAACAGTTAAGTGTTTCTTATTTTGTATTTTCATTGGCAAAAGCCATGCCTTTTCCATGTGTTTGAGTGGCTTTACCAGAGCATCGATTCCTACATAGGACTCAAGGTTTAACTTTTAGAGGCTTGTTAAAGTTTTCTTTACGTGGTGTTTATTTTTTAACACGTTTATGATACAGAGACTGAATCTAGAAATTCAGCCCGTAGTATAACACCGGCCTGCCTGCTCCAAACGTTCCCAACTGATAGAAGCGCCCGGAGCTTTGGTGAGCCCACTCCTGGTAGTAATAAGGTCGTTAGCAGAGTGGCAGTTCCCAGGTGCCGGATGTCAGCCCTTTTAAGTTGATCCCAGTGGAGGTTTCTTGATCCAAGTACTAGTAAAGAGGCGCATTTCTCAGAGATTGTTCATAAAACAACTGTTTTAACAGGATGAGCAAAGGGCTTACCCCAGAGGGATGGGAGGAGGAAGCACTTTAAAATGGCTGCCCGCCCCTTTGTTTGCTCAGCTGGAGGGTGAATGGGAAGGCTGAGGGCCAGGGGAAATGAGATTAATGAAGTAGGCAGCTACCCATGGAAAAAAATACGACGATCAGGGTGAGAAAAGCCACGTTAAGTGACTAGTTGAAGAGGCCTGTAATGCACAACCTGGATCTGGATCGTGTCCTGTGGAAAATCCCCCAGGGCATTTTCCTTAAGAGTTCAAGGAAGAGGAAATCACAGTTTTTCTCACCAGGAGATCACCTGCTGTTCAAGGACACAGATTCCCTGAATTGCTGCCTCTGTAATGCAGGCCCAAGTCATGCCCTATGTGCCACCTATGTAATACTTCTGCATCTTGCAAGGAGGAATGCTTTATCTTGCTGTTTAGCCTCTTTCTCCTGTGCAACAGACTGGAGAAAGTGGGAAGGCTGAGCATGGAAACGTACCACTGCTTCTGCCTGTATGGAAGTGAGTCTAGAAGGAACAGTCTTATAGACGACCGCTCTGCACTTACATGGTGATGGTTCATCTCAGTTCAACTGCTGTTATTACATGTACAGGTAAGTAATGCCAGTATTGACAGCAGGTTTCAGTTTATGTGCTAAACAGCATAAACACAGAAAAATAGAGCAAAAAATTAAGAGAATAAATAACATGACTCCTATGAATCACAACTTACCATCCTGTAGCCTCACGTGGAATACCATTTACCAAGTCTGTATTTGTCCAAGCTAATTCGGAAGGAATACTGTTAGTCTTTACAGTTTGGGTGTGTTAGGTTTTAGAATGCCATAGTCTCTTTACAGGTAACACATAGTTCCAGAATGATAAACAAATTGCTGAAATTTGGAATGTGCCAGAACAAATATATTCTTGTTTATGGATAGATGGGCAGCACCTAGATACAATCCAATCTACTTAGTATCAATTTAGATACAAATGTGAAGAAGAAAAATAGATTTAAGTTTTCTCAGTCAAAGAGCAAAGGTTTGGAGTACCTGTGGGACTGAGGAAAATTACATACTTAAGCACTGCTTGCCCTGGGACAAAATACAGGTGTTTAGGTAAATCCTCACTAGCCACACTTGAACACGAGTAATCACCATCCAGCAATACCTACTGAAAGTTTAGTTTTAGGACTTTGCTCTCACTTCCTTGGAAGACCAATACACTGCCATTATTTGCAGTGCACAATCATCCAAAAGGACCTGGACAGGCTGGAGAGGTGGGCCCAGGTGAACCTCATGAGGTTCAACAAGAGCAAATGCAAGGTTCTGCACCTGGGCTGGAACAATCCTCACCACCAATACAAACTAGGTGGTGAGGTGTTGCAAAGCAGCCCTGAGGAAAGGGACTTGGGGGTTCTGGTGGACGAGAAGCTGGACATGAGCAGGCAGTGTGCAGCTGCAGCCCAGAAGGGCAATCGCATCCTGGGCTGCATCAAAAGAAGCGTTGCCAGCAGGTCCAGAGAGGTGATTCTGCCACTTTACTCTGCTCTGGTGAGACCTCACCTGGAGTATTGTGTGCAGGTCTGGAGCCCTCAATATAAGAAGGATATAGACCTGATGGAGAGGGTCCAGAGGAGGGCCACAAGGATGATCAGGGGGATGGAGCACCTCTGCTACAAGGACAGGCTGAAGGAGCTGGGGTTGTTCAGCCTGGAGAAGAGGAGGCTCCGGGGAGACCTAACAGCAGCCTTCCAGTACCTGAAGGGAGCCTACAGGAAGGCTGGGGAGAGCCTGTTTAGAAAGGCCTGTAGTGACAGGACGAGGGGAAATGGCTTCAAGCTGGAGGGGAACAGATTTAGATTGGAGATTAGAAGGGGGTTCTTTACTGTGAGGGTAGTGGAGCACTGGAACAGGTTGCCCAGGGAGGTGGTTGAGGCCCCATCCCTGGAGATATTCAAGGAGAGGCTCGACGAGGCCCTGGGCAACCTGGTCTAGTTGGGGGTGTCCCTGCTGACTGCGGGGAGGTCGGACTAGGTGGCCTTTGGAGGTCCCTTCCGGCCTGGGAAATTCTATGATTCTATGATATTTTTATTGTTTTCCTTCAGTGCATTCTTGGCCTTTTTGATTAGAGGCTTTATTTTGTATCACCTTCTTGAATATTTTGATCAGCGTTCATGTGAGCGTATAACAAAACTGGGGTTTTAATTATTTCTTATAGAATGGGCTTTCCTGTGTTTCTCACTTAGCACATTATCTCAAGAGTTATTACTAGATACAGTTTTCAGTCAGTTTCCTGTCATTAGATATCTAGAGTTAAATATAATTTATTCTGCAACAGCATGGCTGGAATTACTATGCAATTTAGTGTTATTTCTACAAGAAAATTAAATTATTAGAATGACAATGAAGAAGAAAACAAAGTATACTAACAAAAAAGAATAAACCACATGAAAAAAAAAACCAACAGAAAGCTAGGTGTGACCCAGGAGCATTCATCTTTGTACATAGTATAGCTAAAAAGAAGGGTATTCAAATAACTAAGTAACTTATTCTAGCATAGATTTTTTTAAATAGATTACACCGGTTACAAGGAATATTGCAACAGACATTTGTGTCTGAACTTCTAAGTATTTCTGTTTTATCAATGCCAATTAAGACTAAGCTGGTATATTGTACTCGTATGACATTCTGGGGGAGATGACCCTGAAATACAACTGGCTGATTTTTTTCAGATGGAAGAATGTTCAGTCAGAAGTATCTGAGTCTGCCCAAAGTCAATATTTAAAGTAAAACTAACACTGTTGCTGCTTTTTTGTTAAAGGTAAAATTTCCATTGTCCTTTTCTTCTTTCTTCAACTTTATAAATATATAAATGTTACTCATTTTCACTAGGAAAAGGGGCAAAAGAGACTTTAGAATATAGGTTTTGAGGGGGGGGGAAAAACTGCTTTTATGGCTTCTGTTCTCCTAGGTGGAAATATCGAGGGGCAGGAGGAGAGGAGTCAAGCCACATGTACAAAATAAACCACCCCCAAAATAACAGAAACAGCTGTATGAGTGTTTGGAATCAAAATCAATAATTTCATTTTTATAAAACCCTAATTAGCACAATGCACTTTTGCAATAATTCATTTTCTTAAAGATAATAACTCCTCCCTTAACCATATTTCTCAAAAAAGGCCCCGGACCCTTCAAAAACATACCTTTTTACATATGGGAAGCAACTGTCAGTTTATTGCTGCATTCCTATGCACCACACAGACTTTTATAGGTAATTGTAACATCATAGATGTTCCCTTCTACATATTTTCTCTTTAATCCACCAAGTCCCTTTTTCTTTTGAAAATTTTCACATACCTCAAGTTGTAGATGGCTGCTATCACCTTGTTTTCCTGTGTTTCTTCCACGTTCTAGTGCTTGAGGTAGGGCTGGAAGGGCCTTAACTCACCAGGTCTCTTAAGCACGTTTTTCTTTTACACATGTTCGTAGCCCCAGGTGCTGAATGAGAATGAAATATAATGTAAACGGAATGAAAGTCTCAGTACGTACATCTCCATTCTGTGGAGCAGGGATTTCCTGTACAGAACTACAGCCTTAACGATGTGGAGAGAACTTATTTCTTATCTACTTGCTCATCTGTCCAAGACTAAAAGCCTTCAGATGTCAAAACCAGGATCTGAAGCCTCCCTGGAAAGGATTAGCATCCAACTCCCGGAGCCCATGCTGTAGGTTCAGCACTGAGTACTGCTGATCTCAACAGGATTTTATGAGGTCCTTTTGGCAATCTGTACTGAATACACACACGTACACAGGGAGGCACTACTCAAGTAAAAAACTTCACATTCTTCAGCTGAGCACTGCAAACGAGTAACACCGTATTTGCTATGTTTGCATGACCTCTTCTTATTTAGTTGACATGTAGATTGTTTCATTGTGACATTCAGTCTTAGAGATAAACCTCTATTATCAGTGAGTGGATATAAACTGTATGAAAGATGGGCCACGGTCATCCCAATCTCATCAGCTGGAGCCTGGAGAGCATCATCCCAGATGTATTCAGATGTTAGCTGTGGGATCTGAAGTTGTTGGGGTATTTTTGCAAGAGCTGCACTGCACAGTTCTTGTTTATCCTGTGCAAGTCAATACTTCTTTATTTCATAAAAGAGTTCATCTACTTTTGTTACTTGGCTTTGAGCAGAGTCTTTAGTCTTTAGCAAGGGAGTGTCTTCCTGTTCTCAAGAGCCTGTCTGCCAAAGGAAACACTGACAAGAACATCAAGGCTCCAGAGGAACCGCTTTTGCATTCATACATGTTTTGAATAAACAAGACTGTATAGAGTAAGAGTTTGTAAAGTTTTAAGGTAAGTTTATTTCTACATGAATGTTGACACAACAGAATAGAAAGTTTAAATACAGCATTTATTGCAATTGATCCTTCTCAAGTCCTACATACAGGATGTATTAAAAGCATACAATGTAACTACATTATTTATACAGCATATATGAAAACTGTATCCCAAAATACTTTCCAGAGTCTCTGGAACAAATCACAAAAGAATACTTATCATGATACAAATGTAGTCAAACAATTGACTTATATTTAATGCACTTTCTGGGAGCTACCTACATAGCTTTTATTGATGTTTACAGAATTTTTACTAGTTTCTAATGTTATGATACTAATTAACCCAATCTCAAAGTGACAAAATTTATACTGAAGTGTTATGGTTTTTCAGTCAGATTTGTTATTATCTATGCTAATTTACATTGCTGGTCATTTGACTGGAAAGCTTTACATTTTCATGTAACAATTATATAAATACTGTTCCTCTCCTGTTCTTCACAGTCACCAGAGTTAGATTAGTAGTCCAACTATGACTAGTCACCCTGCTTATTGCATGTCAAAATGCTCCTAAAATATGCTCTTCAATCCTTATTTGGTTTAGAAAAAAGCCCCAACACATTATTTCATCAAATAGCAGAGACAAAATTTACACAAAAAACTTTTACAGGAAAAATTCAACATCTTGCTGCAGTCTTAGTAAAGTCTTGAGCAGAGGATCATCATTTTGCAAGTCTCAGAGTTAAAACAACTTGCAGTGTTTTCAGAGGAGATCCTCAGGAATGTATTAAAAGTAGGAAGAACTTCCTTTTGAAGTCTGTGTCAAAGCAGCATTTTGATACTTCATCCTGCCCTCTCCAACCATTGACTGAGCACCTCACAGTCATCTGTGTCTGTTTTCTGAATTGTGGTTAAAAACAGAAGGTATAAATAAAGTACATTACTTATTTAAACTTGTCAGTTAATGTCTTTTACAGCAACATGCATTTCCTTTTATCTTACACATATCACCTTATCCATTCATCTTAAGTTTGAAGGGACTATATGGGCACAAAAAATGCTAAAAGGCATTACGTAATGCACTGGAGCTGCATCCCTAATGGCCATTAATGCAGCCAGTTGGGTGTAGTTTTTAGTGTCTTGTCTTCAGGAACAGATACCGTCCAACTATTTGCTGTTACCAGCCACTAGAGGGGGATACGATTACACGAGTACAACGCTTATCCCTGAAATTTGAGTTGGATCATTACCCATCAGCTTTTGGGTTCATCAACATACGCTTCCAATTTAAATGTATTCTCTTTTAGACTTTCATTTCATGATCTTAGTTTTTCATAACCATAATTCCTTTCTTTATTGATCAAATTAACTGTTTCTTGGGAACTTTGTTCCAACTCAGTCTCCCAAATTCACTCCAGCATCAAAACTTCAATCAGAAGTACCACATGCACCGTTCAGACTGCAGCTTCTGCACGTATCAGCCATTTCTGTGTCTCTGGTATTCGGTACAAGACAATTCCTCTGCTTTGCATCATGAGAGGGCTTTGTCTGAGGACTGTTGTCAGAGGGAGCAGACTTTATTCTCAGGGACATTTGCTTCAAGCCCTTTCCCACTCTAGAGGTTTTGTACCTCTTTTCAGGAGAATCTGTTCAAGCAAATGTGTGGTATTATGCCTGTTTACTAATGTGGCAGCTGGTGGGTTTTCTTTGCCCTTTTGGTGTCTGTGAGGTCTTTTGCAGTCCCTCATCACACACAAAGTAAACAGAGTTTCCATCTAGAGCTATTAAATGAACAATGTATTTTTTAATTATTCTTTTTTAAAAAAAACCAAACCAAACATTGAGCAGCTGTCAATGTTCGCTACTTCTAGACCAGTGAAGATTACAGGCTTCCTTCACACAGTAGATAATCTACCTTTCTATTAATGGCTTTGATTGCAGTTATTTTTTTAATTTTGTGCATAATACAATCCATAATACTGTGTTTGACTTTATAGAAAGAATGACCATTTTAAGTTCTCAGGAGCTGAACAGGTCACGAGAAAAAACATAGCTTATGTGCAAACAGAAGGTGATCTGAGCACAAAAGCTTGAGAAGTTTGAGCTTCTCATTTTATTTTGTATATGCTTCGATTATATCAAGTAATTCATGTTCCTGCCAGATACCTGTACCACATCAAAACATCCTTCAATACAGGCTTCTTTATTTGGTAGTTCAACAGCACAGCAACAGAGTAAGCAAAGTTCTCTAACGAATTCAGAAAGCCCTGAAATAATACAGGAATAAGATTTGGATTATGAGGTCAATATTACTATTTTAAATACAACTCTACTGAGAATACTTAATTTGAACAGACTACTGAATTTAAGAATTTGCATTAGACTGGAGATAAAAGCAATCACTTCGTGAAGCCATGTGGCAAGGTGAGTACCTCCTGGGACTGACATTCAATGCAAGAACAATATTAATCATACAAAACTTAAGTTGTTTTCTATAGCAGTTACTGTATTAAAAAAAAATGCCCTTCATTCATGTTAATAGAACTACAAGAAAATATTCATAATTCATTTTAGCTCACTAAGACTGGGAGATGAAAACAAGATGTAAAAAAAATACCCTTTATATATATTTAAATAAGTTCAGTACTAGATACAGTCATTCCTGCTGGTACTTTGAAGTCAAAGATAAGATTTTAAGTGCTTTGGAGAAAACAAAAAAAAAAGAAAAAAGAGTACTCAAAAATCAGAATCCTGATTCAGGATTGCCTTTGCTGTAGGACCTGCAGGGACTGCTGCAGGTTGCTGTACACAAGATTCTCTTTCATGACAATGGAAAAGTAAATAAAAGAAGCGACAGGGATTTTCCTACACAATTACTGTTGAGTGTATCACCAATAGGCACTCTATCCCATGACTGAGGAAGTGCAAACCAGTGCCTCAGTCCAACAAAGCAAAATCCATTCTAATCTGCTCCATTGGTTACTGTTTGGAGCACAAACCCAACATTCATCTGCTCGTGGAGGGAACTGTTTGGAACAATTGGTTGCACCTCTCCCTCCCAGCAAGAGCCTGCTGGTTACAAGTGAACTTCTGCCAGGTGAACAGAGCCCTCAACTACACCAGGTCTGTGACAGCCGTGAACAGCCCTCACACTTCCTACAGGTTCTAGGGGGAGCTTTCAGACTAATGCCCTCTGCCAGCGCAGCTTCAGATACTGCTTCTAGTAGTAGTGGAAATAAAATACATTAGAGCTTCATTATACAAACAGAATTACAACACAATTGGAGAAAAAAAAACAACCACCTGTACAGCTGCACAACTCCTTCCTTACAGGCATTTGAAATGACACATTGCACTAGGTAGCTTCTAAAGAAGCAATACTCACTGCTATTTCACTCACCCCACTTCTTCCGTATCCCCCTCACAGTTAATGTCAGTAGTAACTTCAGATACGAAGTCACTGAAAAACTGCTTTCAGAATAAATTTAGCAAGACTCCATGCTGCTGTTCTTCTCTATGACTTGATAAAAATTTATCTAATCAAGCTGCAAAGGCGCAAGATAATTGCTCATATTTAGAAAGCACGTTGACTTGAACGCTCAAGATGTACTGTTCTTTGTACTAAATTCCAACACTCTCTTGAACGGGGTGTATGTCCTCACCGGCCTGGTGCTTTCAGGAGATCCTCTGTTCTCCGTACTTGGACTGTTGAGGAGACAAGAAAAAGCTCACAGAGTTAACGTCAGAGTATCAGACAGCTGGGCTGGAAATGCCACAGCAATGAACTTGTGCCTTGGTGCGGATATTGACAGGCTAAAATTAAACTATTCAGCGTATTTGACATGTTCAGTATTTCCTTTCTGTAATGCCACAAAGAACATTTGATAAAAACTGTGGCAGATACTGGCAAGTTTACATGCAGGCATCTGCTGGAGCTCATACTGGTATGTCCAGTACAGCTACTAGGACTAAGGATCCTGCAACAGTAAAGACAGCAATATCACATTTCAGAACACAATAATTCAGTACAGAATATTCAAAACAGAATAATTCCATAAAAATTGAAATTTTCTGTAAATTTCTGCATAGAGATAAATCTCAAAAATAGGAAAAATATCAGGTGAGTAGGGGCTGTGGTTACATGCACAGGGGCCCCAGAGAGGACAAAAAAGAGCTTTCTGTTGGCACCCTGAGGGAAAAACACTAGCTTTGAGGTTTCAAAACTTATGCCATAAAAATATGCTCTAGGCTGAACACTGAAATGAGCATATTTTTAAAATGGAAAGAAAATTTTTGTTTGCATTGCATCTTGCTGATTTCACGTGCTAATTTACATTCCTTAAACTAAATGATTCCATTTGCAGGGCAGTTAAGATGAACAAGTTTACTTGTTGATAGTAGAAAGTAACGTGCAAAGGTCCTCCTTACCTTCTGGGTTGTGTTTTGCCCTTCCCTGTGGTGACTTGTTGAGGGGAAGATTCACGTGGGAGCCCATAGCCCGGCTCCCAGGGCTCAGTGCCCTTCTCAGGGCAGAGAAAAGGGAGTAGGCACAAGACCTGCACCTTTACAAAGCCAGGCTACAGAGCCACTGGCCACCACAGACCAGCGGCAACCATTCCAGTGCAGAAGTGGTGATGTTATCGTGCTGCTTACTTGGAAATCTTCCACCTAGGGCTACGATATCTCCACAAACTGCTGCAGTTTTGCACTGTTACTGTTGGTATTACCTGCCCTTTAAAATGCTCCTGGATGTGTCTCCCTGGACACAAAGAATAAAGCGTGCTTGAAGCCAGCATTAACCAGCCTTGGGGTAGAGCTGTCCATTTTCTTCTGCTGTGCTGTCAGCAGACATATTTCATCAATATTTCTCATATTTCACAAAGTCAATTCTCTTGACTTCTAGCTTTACAGTAACGTGATTTAAGCAGGGAGTAAATAAGTGCGCCCCAAGAGTTTGCAATATGTTTGCATCATAAAAAAAATAAAATCCTACTCCACAAGTCATGGAAATACACTACACCTAGTAGATGTCCTCCTTAAGACTTAGGAAAATTTTACAAAACTCCACAATCCACTCTAAGGCTTTACTAGCACAATGGTTTACTAATACAGCATAATGTCCCAATAAGGGACATTATGAAGAAGTTTCTGATGAACAAGCAGAAAAAGTAAATACCTGTATGGAAGATCACATTCTACACCCGTATCTCTGGTTTCTATATTGGTCTTTGGTTGGTTTTCCATTAAGTAGTCCAGTTTATCTTGTAATTCTTTATTCTGGAAAACAGTAGGTTTTGCCATATGTTTATTTTATTTGAATTATATTAAACAAGGAAATAAAATTGCACATTGGCTTATCCCCACAAGAAATAATGTAAAAGTATTTATTGAGAAAATAAAGGAATCCTTACTTGTAGGGAAAAATATAAATTAAACCAGCAGTTTTATTCAGAAGTTTCTGTTTTAAGTAATTATAATACTGTTATAAAGTTGTATGTTAAGAAACTTAGCATGAATATTAAGATTTTGTATTATATACATTCCTCATGTGACTGGTTTCATGACTTTGATTTCCATACTGAAGAACAGCAAATACAGGTAGTAAACATGCATCTAGATAACATCAGGTGATATCAATTCAAAGTTTACTTTGTTTCATAAAATAATCACAACAATATCAACTTAAAAGGTAATGCCTTACCTCACATTCTAAGAAAGAGATTTTTTCTAAAAGCTGTATTATAAATAATTCCTTTTCTTTTACTTTCTTCCTTAGCATTTCAATCTATGAAGAAAAATAAAACAAAGACTTTTAATCTACTGGAGATGGGAAGAGGAGGAAAAAGACTTCAGGAAGAAAACAGGTTTCATTTTATTTTTCAGCAACAATTGAGTATCTATACATATTCACAAACTGCTTTAATCCATGGATTAGCTGTCACCCCATACAATTAGGATCATTTATATAAAAGATGCTAAAAGTATACTAACATGGCTTTTAAGAACTTGTATTTTTCTGGAAAGAGAATGGAAACTCAAACATTGTCATGTAACAAAGCAGATTAGGAAAAATTCCATCTTTGATTAAAAGGCCTCTGCTCCAGGCAATTCAAACTACACCCAAAAATACGTTCCATGTTTGCTAGTGTCTTGAAGGTCTTATTTGTTCAGTTATTTCTTGGCACACCAGACTCCTTGAAAAAAAAGAAGCATTTTCATTTTACATCTAGGGAATGGAAAGAAGTTATTTACAAATGTTCATGAAAATTAAATGAAGTTAGCTGCACCAGAAGCATTGCACCTTAATACTTTTCTATGTGGAACAGAAGACAGTCTTCCTTATATTGTGGGATTTCTGCTGGTTATAGAGCTATACAACAAAAAACTTTATATTAAATTTTTCCCTGTTACCAGCACAAGCAGGGATGACCAGAGAAACAGAGTATGACCCAGATTTCATACCAGTCCCTTGCTGCTGGCCCAAAGTTGTTCTGATTGCGTGGAAATGGTTTTCTAAAGCTCCTAAAGCCACAGTTTTCCATTATTCTGAACCCTTTGGTTAATGCTGGATTTGGGGTGTGAGGTTCACCCTGTTATCAGCAACAGTCTAAGAGGCCTGTTGACTGGCACGGAGGTCAGTTCCTTTCAGATGACTGCGTTTAGAAGACGAGCATCTTGTGCAAACAAACTGAATTTTCTCCTCGGACCAAATGAAAAGTCACTTATTACTCCCTCTCAACCCCTGCTGGCTGCACCTACTAAAATAGCGACTAATAAAATGGGCAAAGCAAAACAATAGCTAAATAACAAGTTCAATTGTTACTGCTTCCCCAGGAGGCAGTTCAGGTTATTGCTCATAGACAGCTGTAGACACCCACCACTTTACAAGCACAGCAGACAAGGTGCTTCCTATCTCTGTAGTCAGTCTACTCCAGATGCAGAAAGCAGCATTAAAAATATTTCTAAGGAGAATTATCAGAAGTGCACTGAAAGATTAGTTTGAGAGAGAAAAGGTGTTCTGCATCATGTTTGTGACAGGTGGGATCTGGGAGAAGACCGATTTCCCCATGTTCCATGCTCATGCAAGTCTTGTCCTATAGCAGCTGCAATGAAAGCTGGTAACAGCGGATACTCTTTTTGCCTTTAGTGCTAAATGCTGTCAGGTCAGTAATTTTTCCAATTACATTTCAATCCACCTTTCTTGAACAAGCTGTTTCAGGCCAGATGACATGAAAGTCAAACCCCCTATTTTCCTCCCAGTAAATCCATGGGAAGGTCTCTCTCAGCTGCGGCGCTGCGACATCATTAGCTAAACCCCTCTCCCTGCTCCAGGCCAGCTCTCTTGCCCAACCAACAGCTTATGCTTTACCAAACCCTGCATTACCTAAGGCAATTGTCTCCACTGTTCATTAAATTAAAGATATAAAAAGTTTCCAAGCTTAAGCCTGAAAGCAACACCGTAAGTAACCCAAGCTAGTAAATGGACAATCCACACCACAAATGGAATGTCAGCGCCCATCATGCACTGCTTTGAGTAAAGTCTCTATTACAGTCTATATAAAAAAAATGCACCCCTTAAAGCTGTGTTAAATAGGGAAAGATATTCAAATTGCCATTACAGCACTAGAAAAGCGTGTGTCCCACACATTCCTTCGCATTTTCGGGCAGTATGCCAACAGTGAAAAAAACAGGTCTATGCATATAGCTTTTTTATCACAAGAAAACTATAAAAATACCTATGCATAATAAAAAAAATAGGTATTTTCTATAAAACTTTCCATTAAGTGAGGTAGCTTTATTTTGACAGGTTATTGATTGGCTGCAGGCTTCACTGATACAATTTTAAGGAAAAAAGTAAAACGTATTCATTAGTAAAAAGTTTAGGGGACTTTTACTAAAGTGAATTAATTTTGTAGAACAGCCAAACTGAAATCAAGGAAAGCTCAGGATACATGAATTTTTCCTGGCAGACCTTATGTTACATCGACATGCAAGAAAGACCATTTCTAAATACTTGGGTCCAATTTTCCATGCACTCTCACCAGTCACTTTTTAACTATTTATCTTAAAATCAATTTTGTGAAAGAATATTAACAAACCCCTTCAAACCACCAGTGTAAAACTTTTCAGCATTTTTAGAAGTGATGATTAGCAGAAATATTCACATCCTGCTAAAAGAGAATGATACAATACCCAAAGGTACAATAATCAAAACAATAGTGCTATCACCCTCCCAAAAATTTACTGCTAGTTATTATGAAACATTTCAACTAAACCATACAGAATTATGGAAAACACAAAGCAAAACAAATGCATAAATTAAACCAAAAAGTGGAAAGTTATAAAGCCAACTCAACTTTGATTTAGTCTCCATGATCTTCAGTTATCACATCTCATGGACAAAATATTCAGTTATTACTTGGACAAGCTAAAATGTAGACTCCACACAGTTAAGTGTTTTCAGCTGAACAGTTACAGAATATGAGTGCTCTCATCATCCATCTTTCTCTAAGTCAGGTCTTTTATTTTAAAGTTCATGTAAAAACTATCCGCATCACCTAAAGCTATTATAATTTCAGTTTTCCAATCACAGAAACAAAAAGTATTTAGCATTTTCAGAAAATCACAGAACACATTTTGATCTTCATATTTAATTACAACTTTGTTTAACAGTATGACTAAATTGAGTCAACTGTATCTTCACTGGTTCAATAGCTTCAGTCCTGCCAATAAATTTTGCTTCAGAAAAGATAAATTGTTCTTTTAGGACTTTCAAGTGGGTCTTCTCTATTAATATTCTGTTCTCCTACTATGCATACAAAGAAATAATTTTTAACACCAGTAATCAGTAGGATGCAAAGACAACTGAAGCCAAGCCCAGCGATGTGATTGGGGAGGGTTTTACACTGACAGACACCCATCTTTGTTATTGAAGATAATATACCTCATCAGCTGCCTATTCTGGTTTTCACATCAAACACAAAATAATTCTGTTTCCAAGTTAGTGACCGAATTATGTATTATGCAAAAGCACGGCGAAATTCTTGTGTTTCACAGCCATTTACCAAGTTATATTCACTCTATAATACAAAGGCTCTAAGATGTGAAATAAACCGTGACAGTAACCATTATGCTTACCCATATTATGTATAAATAGATTAGTGTAAGATAAACTTACATTTGTTTGGTCTTCACATTGGCTACAGAGATACAAACTCCCTAAGGATGTTTCCGAGTTACTTTAACTAGAATAGTCTGAAGGCAAAAATGAGCATGGACACTTGAAGATCTAATAGAGAATACAAAATGGAAGACCCTGACAAACAGCTTCTTCCACTTCTCAAATACAAACTTTAATTCCAGAAAGACATTTTGTAATTTGGCAGGAATGTTACTGCTTTTACCTTTCCCTTTTTTTTTTTTTTTTTTTTTTTTCAGGCCAATCTGGCTCTGTTTGCTCTTGCCTCTAAAACAAAAGCAAATTAGTGCTGCAGAAGCTGAATTATATTGTTTATGTTATGGTCTGTCGGAGGACCCCACGCAATCCTTGTGCAGCTCCCTGAGCAGAGTACCAGTGAGCGAGGAGACACAATCACTCAGTCAAACCCTCCTGGCACCCTGGCTTGATCCTCAGGTTCCCAGAAGGGTCTTTAAAGTAGTTGCTTTGGAGGAAAGGAAGGCTGGGGAGAGGTCCCTGCCACCCCTCCGTCACTTGTGGTACTTCAGGCATGCTCGTAGCACACTGAATTGGCAATTTTTTTTACAGTAAATTGTAACTCACAATTCAAACTTGACAGCTGTCAATGAAATTTGCTGTAAGCGCTCTGAAAGATAAGAACATCTTTCCTGCCTCTAACCTTTCCCTTTTTTTTTTTTTTTTTTTTTTGAGAATGCTCTAAGGATTGACAGACTGAACCATAAACAACAGTACTCCCTGCCACATTTTAACATGTTCACATAGTACCAGCCAGAACCCATTAAATCAATCTACTTTGTCCCCCTGAACAATTACGCCAGAATTTTAAAATGCACCTTTCTCTTCTCCAGTATGGAGAAGAGACAATGCGGTGATGTATCACCACATACACAAAGCCTTAGTCTAGCAGTAAAATGGAATGGAATGATTAGACCATGCAGATTACAGATACGATAAGGTTGTGAACAGGGTAACTTAGGTAAAAACTTTTGGTGAATCCTTAGAACATTATGAACTCAGACACAGCCACAGAGACAAAATATATCCCAGGAGAAATAAATTAAGCGGTGGCTAAAATGAGAGGCTGTTTCAGTGCCAGGAAAAAGGTCTTGCAGTCCCTGCTCCCCAGATGCAGCAAAGCCACCTTCTGAGGCTGCTGCAGAAGGAAAGCAGGGCCAGGATGTAGCAGGACACGCTGCACCCCCAGACACATGGCCAACAAGTCGTCTCAGCAGCTACTGCAGTCTAAGGGCTGAAACAACTTCTCAAGTTATGACACACCATTAAACCTACCCACAGGCCTGACACAGATGACACATCCCACCAGAGTAGTTTACTACAAAAAAAGTTTATTTACTGAATAAGGACTGGAGTACACATCATCTTATGCCATCAACACCAGGAGTGAGCAAACCTGATCGGATTAAACCTTGAGGGGATATGTCACAGGAAACACGGGAATAACTTTAGGGGATGATATTAATATATTACTATACTAAATAAGATTCAACCTTAATTCAATACATCTATATGTCACATCACGTGAAGTAAAAGTGATGGCTTCCTTGGAGAGAGGAATGTAACAAGAACACTGGATCGTAATGCTGATACTGGGTAAAAGCATTTCAAAAATAAAATTCCTGCCCTGCTACTTAACGTCATTTTTATTTTTCCATAAAAAATGTTAGTTATGGCTAACTAAAATGATAGTACTTACAGCACCATAAAACTGTATTGCACAAACCCAAGCCTTGAGAGGGTCTCTGTTTTAAGGAGTTGCATAAAGCAAGAGGTGACACAGCAGGTGACACAGCAATAGATTTCGACTTTTGGTTGAATATAAGGCAAGAAGGAGAGGAGAAGCAAAATAGGTCAAACACAATACTGAACTGAGGACCCAGGTCACGGTCAGAATAGCCTAGAGTCTGAAACAAATCAGTGCAAGCCAAAGACTCTCAACTTCCATGGACTGTCACTTGGATCTGAGTCACTTCTGGACTGACTCCAGGACAAAATGATCACCAGGATGTTCCTACATTTTCCTTGCTCAATGCCCAAGGCCTGTAATCCACCTCATCCTTGCTGCATCTGCAGACTTCAGCATTTCAGTTCACTGCCAGTTCAGCAACTTGCTCCCAAATCTGGCTTTTGCACATCTACCTCTCAGATTTCTTCATCATCTTTTACAAGCACTATTTGGGTACATCCTTCAGCCTCTCCTCTTTCAACCTTCTCTCAAGTGCCCAGACAGACCTTCCCTAGCATTTACCTCTTGACCAGACTTGCATTGTTAGACTGACTACCCATTCTTTTCCCTCCACATTTCTACCAGTATTTCTACAACCTTCATGTCCACATTAAGCAGTCAAACAAAACTGGCAGCCTACTTAGTAGGTCATGTAAAATGATATTGCTCATTCCTTTCAAAGCAGTTCTGCTAACAGTAAAAATGTGAATTTAGCAGCCCTGGGCCACACCACAACCCTTTTTCCTATCACTTCATTTTCTCTTGCCTCCCCCCATCCCGCTGTGTTCACTGGTCCTGCTTTCCCTTCTTCTGTTGGGAAACATCTGACTATTCCAGCACTGGGAAAGGAACAGTTACAAGGCCCAAGCTACAGTTTGTAATTTATCTGGTCAGCCAGTGACAGAGGGACATCACCTGCCCTTCGCCCACCCCAGGGGCTGGGGAGCAGAGCACAATCCCCCCAGTGCTGTAACAACTATGAGGGATGAACTCCCTGGCTCGGTTGCTCAGTAAGCACACTGCTGAGGAGCTCTGCACCTGGATACGGGGTGCACGCGAGCTCAGGCCTTCGGGCACCCCACTTCAATCCCCGGAATTTGGCTGTCAGGCACAGGAAGGACACCCGATCTCTCCCCGTTATGGCAGGATCCCTGTAGTTCCCTGGAGATTGTGTTGGGTGTGCAGCTTGCATTTCACATACCCACTGCAATTTCTAATGATCTGAATCAGCACATAAGGCCCCATGTGCAACGTGAATCATCCTGAACTTATCCACTGGCTCAGCATTAATCTGGCCCCAGCGCTTCTTTTCAAGCTCCCTCCTCCTCATTTCAGTCCTACTTCTGTTATCACCTCTATGCTCTTGCCTCCTCCTGAAACCTTGAGATCATTTCTCAAACTCCCTCAGCCTCCGGATTGTCACCATATCCTGCAGCAGCTACCAGGAAAATCAATTATTCTTGTCATCAATGAAGATTTGTTTCTTTCTCACTACTTCACCTTATAGTCTCCAATACATCTCCTCAAATACAAAACAAAATTGTCATCCTACTTGAACAGACTGTGTAAATACTTTCTAGGAAGAGCTGCACTTCTGAGTTTCTCTTGCTCCCCCAAGCAACTAAACTTTGCTTCTGTGGAAAGCTAGATATATGAGTCAACAGCATTGAATTGATCTCATGGACAGAACAGTTAAGAAGAACAGTCAAGAGGAGAATCACGAGACCTAAAAGAAAGAGTCTCTAAAGAAATGCTGGAGATGCGATTAGTGATATTAGAAGGGGATTCAACAGAATTACAAAGCAATTGAAGCAGAAGGAAAAAGCACCTTAAGAGAAAATTAAAGTTGTGTCCAATTGTAGAGCCTTTATAAAGTCTGAAATATCAAACTTTATTTTATTCTGTGTACTCAGAGTTTTGGAGGCCTGAAATACACAGTGATCTATTGGATTGGAACAAATCCAGCTGTTAGGTAAACTCAGTCAACATTTTAGCACTTGATAATATCATCCATTGGTTTAAAATATTTAATTGGAACATGACAGTGTTGATATATTTAAGTATTATATGTTATTCAAGTATTGCGTATTTTCCTTATTCATATACCATTAATGGATTGGGCACCTGTAACACTGACACAGAGACATGAACAAACTGGTCATAAATATGACTAAACACAGGACAAACACGTACTATATGATAGAAAACAAGACAGACAAGACATTGCAACATCAGCCTCAACTCTCAGAGGTAATTGCTGTACAAGAAAATTATGCAGTCCAATATTTCACTGGACCTTAAGTGGTATCTATCAGAGGCTAGAAAAGTGTTGAAATTTTTTGAGGGAACACAATACAGTAAATAGGAATGAGCACCTTTGCCTTTTAAGCCTCCTTAAATCACTTCAGCGACCTCTCAATACTTTTTGTATTTTAAAACTTGTATTTAAAGAAAAAGTAACAGCTGATTGATTTAAGTTAACGCATCAACTTACAGACCTTCCTAAACTAACAAGTTGTATGAACACAATACACCAGTCTTTGATGTACATCTATTGCTAAGGAAGGCCCACAGGGCCTAGATGTCCTAACAAGTTACAAACATTGGCACGTTGTCTAACAGTTCAACCCACCTTATTACGAGCTACCTTAGCAATGTGCAAGTTTTCTAATTAATTACTTGGCCCGGCAATCCCCAGCAGAAAGAGCTGATGATGTGCACATATAAACACTCTCAACAAACACAAGCAGCGACTCTACTTCTGCCAATAGATAAACAATGCACTGCCTTGCTCAAGTCCACCGAGGCCACTTGACTTGGGAGGTGGCAAGTTATTTATGTTCTGCCATTTGTCGTCTTCCTCCAGTCTCCCAAGGTGGGTTTCTCCTTCTACTTTTGTTGTTTTGTTTTTACTGTAGGTACTATGCAATGCAGATTTTGCTTGATACAAATTTGGCATCTGTCTGTGGCTGGTAACTCCATCTTCTCTTCCTCTGTGCTTCTGTGTGGCTTCTTTTACTCGACCTAAAATTGAAACTGGACTTCCATATTAAATCTGGGATATTTTGCTATGTATCTGGAGTTGGAGTATCTTGATAAAGAAGTTTTCAGCTGGTTATTAAGTTTTTGGTGGGAAAATTTCTTCTTTATTCCCCATTTGTGTAATACAAAGTATCTTCTGTATCTGGGATACCATTTGCTCATTAGCACTTTGTCCTTTTACGCAAGTATCTTCCACAACAGAACAGGCCACAGCTTCTCCCTGGTGTTTGGTCCCCATTTATTATCCAACGAATCTGAGACTAAAGCTGGAGAACAGCTCATGGGCCATGACCTAGAGACAGTTCAATTCAGTAGTTAGGGGAATTTCATGTGAAATCTGAGTGCTGTAGATAATTTCTTGGCATGGAATCAAACATCCTTTTGTCTTTTCAGTGCCCTTCAGAACAGCTCCCATATCCACATCAACCCTATCACCTTGCTTACAAAATGTAAATGCTTATTTCCTTCCCTCTCCTGCTTCTCAACAATGAAACAATATTACATATAAAATAAGCTTATTGTGCCATGAAATTGCAATCCATTTCAATGTCAATGCACAAATCTCCAAACTAAATCTCTCTTAAATCTCTCCAGATCTGAAATGGAGATCAAGCCAGGAAATACTTTTGTCGTTGATTTAAAATCAATGTTTTGTATTTCATTTGAAGACTTTTAGCTTGATCTTACACCAAACTCTCCTGTCTCCTACACTGGCACAAACAGGGTAAATTCATTGACCACATCAAATAGATAACTTAAAGGTCAAGCTTTCACTCCTCTCACAGAACAGCAGCAGCTTCAGCATTGAAAGAAGCAAGGTGGTATCAGCTTCCCATGCCCTCCCACAGCCCCTCTGTGCCTGTGTCTGCCTGCCCGATTCGCCTCTGCACTGGAAACTCCCTAGTGGAAGCTCGCACCTCCCACCTCTCTTGCTGTGAGGCTCCCTGCAAATTCTTCTTCTGATCGAACTGCCTCTTTCCTGGATTGTCCTTAAAAAGTCTCCCTCTGCCCAGCCATACTTTAAGATGGCTACAAAGGCAAGTGATTAAAAAAAAGTGCATGCTAATCAAGTCTACCATTATTAATGTTCATTGATTTCAACATTGAGCTCTGGATGACCCACTCTGGCCATCTGTCTCTTCTCACTCTTGTTTTGAAAGCCTGGTATGTACAAATAGAGAAAATACGAGAAAAGGGCTGGGTTTCTACACACCTGCCAAATGCAGGTCCTGCACTTTCAACTGCCAGCACTTCAAGTAAAATGTGCTGCACTAAGCAGGGAACTAACAGATTTATTTAACAAACAAGTTAATCACAGGGCAAAATCTGTCAGCCTTAAATCATCTGCAATCTCTAACAAGAACATGAGGCTTTCCGACTATGCAGGATAACTTTCTGCTCAGCTGGTGCTCTAATGGGCTGCAATCTTGGCTCTCACAGCAGAGAATCCCTACGAGGCTGAAAAATGGGTGTGCGCTGGATGTAAGACACAAAGGTGTTGAAGATCACCGATTCCAGAAAACTTCCATTTTATTTCTTCCGTTCATTTTCTGCTGAAAGTTATTTTCCATGCTCCTATTTAATTTATGGCCAGTCTGAATGGGTCAACTTGTTCTATTAATGACTGAGATGGAAGGATTTATTTTCAGAGAAAAAAATTAGAAGCAAATGATTTCTTTGCTAATGAGTATAAGCACACTGAACTGTGATTGTCCTTCTCTGCCTGGGCTCAATTCCACAGATCACACACCTACCGCACTCGGTACCAACAAGCTGGGTCCTGTGAAAAGGAAGGCTTTAATACTCTTTTCTTCCATAGCTCTCTACCTTTGCTGTTTCTCTGCCAGCATCCCCTTTCATGTGTGCCTAGATTAGGCCTGACCATAACACATTTTTAAATGCCATCCAAACAGCACTGGCGTTGTTAGGGTTGCCTACTGCATCACAAAACTCCACTATAAAGCTTCTCTTTCATCTTCTCCTGACTGCTTGCTGTTCTGTTACAGAATGCCCTGCATCTGTCATTTGTAAACTATCCATCATCTTTCCCTAAAAAGGCTTGAAGAGCCATCTATTTTGTGATTTTTCAGCCAGCAGATTCATCTCAGCACTCGTTCCATTTTAATGTTTCTCCATATGAGTCTGAAGCAGCATATCTTGTTTGTTCAGCATCCCTTTGAAATGGTGTTCATTTCTGTAGCTGCACTTTGTCTAAATTGGAGGTAACAGCATAAACCAGTTGTGGTTTACACTGAAAGAATAAAATCCTCATTTATACTTCCGATTTGTGTCCAAAAATACCAAGATTAATCCTAAATAAAGCTCATCCTGTAGTCAAGCAAGCAGAGGCTTAGCCATCAGTCTCACCTAGTTCATACAGTAGCAGCTTTGTTTCAGCTTCTAACAAAAGCACTGCAGATAATTTTGACTATATACTTTTTTTACACTTCTGAGTTTCCCAGGTGAGCCTGTTCTCAGTCTGTTCTCATGCAACAGAGAATCTAAGTGCTTCAGAAAGCAGGCTTTCTATCTGCTTTCATCATTCTTTCTCAATTACATTATTTAAATGCAAGTTATTGATCATTATAATACCCTCATAAGCCCTAAGATGGAATGTTATTTTACAAATACCAGCCATGAGAGTATTGCAATAATGAGTAACATGGCAGGTTTTCATTACAAGTTTCTAGATATTCCTAGCCATTACATTCTGCGTTCAGTTAAATTTCATGTAAAGCGCACGTGCGTTCAAATATACTCTGACAAATAAATTTTCTGAGGCTTAAATAGTAGCACAATTAGAAAATCTTCCATGTTTTCTGTAGAAAGTATGTTTAGTGCTGCTGCTCACTCTGGTTTTAACTTAGCTCCAGAACAGACCCTTCAGATAGAGTTCCTTTTCAACAGTTTACTTTTTAAGAAGTGCTTTTGTTGTTGATGTCTCAGTTTCTATGGCATAGTTACTAAGTGTTGCTTAAAGTGAGACTAAAAATACTTTTCTAATATTTACATAGAGAAGAGCACAAAATTGTGAAAAATACCACATGTGTGGATAGCTCAGGGTATGCACATCTGCAATGCTTTTTATTTTGCCCCACGGTGGATAGCTACTCTTCTCTGTACTACTAAAGCTGCTACTTTTAGGCCTTTAATTAAAAGAGTCCAGTTTAAAATAGTTCATGGCATCTATATCACAGATATTTCTTCACACACAGTACAAACACAAATCAAGAATAGAATAAAATTTAAAAAAACCACATGTGCCTAATCTATTTGGTACCATCTGACCTGATCAAACCTCTGTTACAGTCTTTAGTTAGCTCACTAGTGAAAATACAGATGTAGCTACAGGCATTCATGTAGTTTTCAAACTAAAACACACAAGGATTAAGGGAGAGAGCAAAAATATATTTCCTATGGCTATATGGCAGGATTCGTACAGAGATTTAATTGATTTTGAAAAGCAGATAGTGAGACATCATTTAAAACTCGACGTATTTGACAGCTAAGTCGCAAGTTGGTCACCTGAGATTCTACTTGTTAAATGGAATAACCAAAATACCTAGAAGGGCTTTCTGTGTAAATGAAGGCACCAGCAGAGATACATTATAAGCAATCAGCAAGCTAAACTCACCCATTAAACGTAAAACTTATAAAATAATAATCATTTGCCCAAACTTTACACATGGTTTTGCTAGAACACCCCATGGAACTGAAAGTATTTGTTATACCAATGCAGCCCACTAGAGGTCAAGTTTTATCAGCAGTTTAAAATATATTTAGTAATAAAGGGCAAAATTTAGGTTATCGTCTTCTTATATATTACTAGAATCACCTGGGTTGCCACATGTATCACAAAGTGACCGTCCTTTAGAACTTCTGGTTAGAACAAAAAAGCTCATAATATGATGGTTGGCTTACAGAGATACAAACCAAATTTAATAGTTGTTCCCATAATCCATTAATTAGATGGATCGGATTATTAGATTTTAGTAGTTTTCCTTAATAGAATACCATGGTATGAAGATTATTAGCTCAGTTTATATAATGCTTAAAAACAGTGAAAATGGCAAGCTGAACTAGGAACAAAACCTCAAGACTTCATACCAGTCTCCTATACTAAAAATATGACACAACTTTAATGCAAAGAGATTGATAACTTTTGCATCCCCTTGCATCTGTGTAAGAGACACTTGGTACCACACATCTGATCATACAGCAGGACTACATCAGAATGGTATAAAACAAAACAGATCTAGGTGGTTAGCATATTTATAAATATAGGGGGGGTTATAGATATGTGTATATATATATAGATATTTAAAAAAAATTACCACCTTCATAAAAATGGAAAAACTCCATGTGTCATCAGAAATCCTATAATAGCACATTGTGAATGCAGAAAGAATGCCTTGGGTTAGAACAGTTTCCAAACATTTGATTTTGTGAATTTGTGATGTCCAAATACAAATAAAAGATATTTCATGAATGCCTACCCTCTCTGCAGTAGCAAGGCTCAGTGTAATAGAGCTGTCCGTCTGCTTTGTAAAGCTCCAATTTAAACTTAATTTACCTATCTCCCACATCATTCTTTCATCCACTTGGAGACATAGAAATGTTTGCAATCACAGCCTTCTGACTGCTAAACAGTTTCTTGGCACATAGGTAGCCTGTAACTTAAAGCAGCTTTCCAGCAGAAAGCCACTTACAATTTTACAGGAAATTATATCAGCTAAGATGATGTCCCCAAGACCAGGGTAAAAGAAAAAAAAAAAAGTGTAGTGAAAAACTGTGTTTGCCTGCCTAGTTCTGTGAGGAACCACATTAAAAAAAAAAAGGGCACTTTTTGGCTTCCACTTCTGTACAGGAAGAAGACCCTTAATGACTAGGCTGCATTGCTTCTGCAGTTACCCTCTGAATGCTTCAAACTAAGTTGCAAGTTGTATGTTGTATTTCCAGGACTACCATGAAGAGTTCCAGAACTAGTGTCAGCCTACACATCACTGTGTATAACCCACAGCCACTGTATTAAACTGCTTTCACCTAGTCTTCTGCTTCACTAGCTCCACATGCTTAACTCATTTCTTCCGTTGTGTCTTCACATTATGTAATATAAGAAGCTGTGTTCCCAAAATGCTCAGAATTGTTTTACTAGATCTCACCTCCTCAACCATGTGCTTGACTTTCTTCTGTTGGCAGTGGACCATATCATCCAGATGTTTGATTCGCTCTCTTAGGCTAGCTGCTACCTCCTCCAAATGCTGTGACCTAGCAAAACATGGAAGAATGAAACATGTCAGTAGGGAACTACGCAGCGTGAGCAAAACAACAGTCCTGACAATCACAAACCCCACAAATGAATCAGACTAGGTCAAGAGGTAGGGCAAGTCAAATTCTACTGACAGATGTCAGTTTGTCCAAAGGACATTGTAATGGCAGTCTTCTAGTCAAAGTGTCTGTCTCCACCCAAGTTAACTCACCTTTGTCTGGCATGCTGGCATGCTTACTCAGAGCCTCAAGTGCTGACAATTAAACAATGTGACAAAGCTCATCTCTGTTTTGCCTTGAAGTGAAAGGCAGACACCTAGATCTTTATCATCAGAAAGGCACATTTATCCTGACTTATTACCACCTGCAAACCTTTAGAAATATATACTAAATATAAGCCAGGAAGCACATCTGCTGGTGTCCTTGAAAAGAAAAGCTCTCCTACGACAGGGAAGCCTTGAGTCAAGGATTTGGCATAGTTGCCAACAGTAGCAGAATGCTAACTGGAGTAATATTCAACAGTCAGCAGGAATTGTTGTGGATGTTTTAAGTTCAGACAGACTCTGCATTTCTTAAATCTGTTTAACACAGAAATGGAACACCCACAGAACTCCTGCCACAAGTTGGTTTGACAGCTTGCCAGAATGGTACATTAGCCGTGGGAGCCCTCCACTTTCACCTGCATGTACAGTTCTTGAAATTCTTCAAAAAAAGCAACTGCTTCCTTACAAAATAAACTTCTGTACTCCCAGACAGAATTTGAGAATTTGGGAAGTGGAGAAGGAGAATCAAAAACAAAAAGGCTTTTTTCATATTGGTCTGCACACAGCAGAAGAAACTGTTGAGCTGCAAATAGAACCACCAGGCAAAGCAGCAGATGGCAAACTGTATGACATGATACCAATGAATGACTGAATTGTAAGCTGTTTCCCCCCAGAAAGACACCCTATTAACAGTGAAGTACAGAACTTTGACGAGGACTCAAAAAAATCAAGGCATTGCTGCAGGTTTTTCAATCCTGCATATTAAGGTCTCGCAAAACTACAATTAAGATTTTGATTGCAATTGTGACACAGATTTGGTCTCGCACTGAAAGATTCAGAATTTTAAGTACTGAGAGCGATGGAACTAAGGTTCTTCCTCAGGTGGAACTCAAGTGTCCGGTCAGGTACAGACAGGTAAAGAGAACTTAAGAACAGACTGCAGCCTCTGAACACAGACTGCTTGCTTGCACTGCATAGATTGCCACTGTGTACTTGCTCGGACTGCACATGTTCCTGTCTGAACATTGCCTTTACCCTTTCTACTGCAGCATGACTTTTCACGCTGAGCGGTCAGGGCAGGCTTCACTGAAGTGAGGAAAGCATCTGTTATCCAGAGGTAAAGGAAGAAAGCAATCATTTTTCATCTCCATATTTTATGTTGACATCTGTTCACTTTAAATTATTATTTTAACAGGCTGCTGTGAAAAGCCATTATTACCCTGAAACTGGATAACCTGGTCACAGATCAATACAACTAGGCAATGAGATGCTCTCAGTAGGGACTTCCTTTTATGCTTCCTACAGGACAGCAGGATGCCAAAACCTTAAAACCAAATTTCTGGGTGCCACAGAAATACAAGTAATAATCAACTATAATTATTCAGTCTCTACTTGTAATTCATCTTTACCCACTCAAGTAGTGTCATATAAACCTTTGAGTGGCAGATGTAATTTTCAGTTATGCTATTTCAGTGCCAGATAGATTTCTCTTGAAACTTTGCCTCTGCTTTTGCTTCAAGCTTCCTTTTGCCTGGTCATGGTGCTCTGTCAGCCTCAAAGAAGCAGTAATGGATGTTGATGCTGCCTGTGGGCAGAAACAGCACATCCAGGTACCACCACACTACTAGATCTTTCTTCTAAGCCTCATGCTTTAGAGAACAACTATTTACAGAGGTCCCACTGCCAATAACATCATCCTCACTTTCCCCAAATAACTTCATAGCTTATTTCTGCACTGTGATGCTACACGACAGTTTTCTTCCACACCTTCCTTTTGCTCATGTGCAAATGTTAATGTGTAGACCTGCCCCTCTAAGCCTCAGACACATTCCCCACTTTCCCTCTTTTATACAAAAAAGTACCTCTGGTAGTTACAAGCAAAACTCTTGCTCTCTTCATTTCAAAGAGGATGTCCTACAGCTTAATACAAGATACAGAATGTCTTTTCTTTTAAAACTGTGTTGAGCCATCAAGAAGGAGGTAATGAAAGCATTCATAGTCGGGATCATACTGTGCTGAATTTGGAAATGCAGATTTAAGAAAAATGCAATCCACAAATATGTCACCACTTGTTCCATCTAAAATGTACTCTGCCTGATTGCAAACAATTTTTCAAGAAATGAAAAGTGGGTTTTGTTGGCAAAAATTAATCCTCTTGATATTTTATACGTAAATAAGCTTACATTCAGATGGACAATCCCTTCCAGACTGCTGTTTTAAAGTTAGAAAAAGTAAAATTCAGGTGTCTTCAAAAGCAAACTTACCCCTAAAATTTCCTAGAAATACTGGAAGTACCACAGACGAGACATATCTCACCTTTCGCTGTCAGAGTTGTCTTCAGATTTTGCTCCAGATATTTGTATTTCATGTAGTTCAAGTTGTTTTTGCAGCTGGTGACGTTCCTAAACAAGAAAAATTATCCATCAGTTCTCCATGTGTCAAAATGTAAAGGCTTCAGAAAGCATATTTCATTGCAATTCAAAAGATCATTTGTGAAATTAAAATAGAAACTGATTAAACAAAATTCATGCATTTCCTATAGCCCAGGAACACAGAATGCATAATAATAAAATCAAATTCTTAGCTCTGCATGGAAATAAGGTCAGAGTTTTCAATTTCTTATTTGAAGAAGTAAGGTTGCGCTTGCAACTGAATTTTTTTAAATAAAAAGATAAGTCATCATAATCTTTAACTACATAAATGTCAAATTTTCCATGCTATCCCTCCAAAACCACCCTTAATCCAAAGCTGAGATAAATCTCTGTTTTCTTTCCCAAAATATTCCTGTGTATTTTCAGGTGTCCATCAGCACAGTGCTCATGAAGATCTAGGAGGACTTTTTTTTCCAGTAGTGCTACCATTGTCATAAGTAGTAGATGTCTCAAAGCATTTCTGCTTTCAGAGCTTTAAAAGTAAATTGTCAAAAAAACTGCTCTCAATTACAATTTGGTAGGGAATATTTAACCAGGGAAAAGAGTAATTAAAAGTTTTTTAATGCTAGCAGAAAGGAAGAACCTAAACTTTGGATTAAAAGGCAGTAAAACATGATTAGTTTTTTTTCTTTTTCTCTCAAAATATTCTGAGCCATAATCTAAATAAGATAGGTATCTGCACAGAAAAATTAGTGGCTGCTACATACCCACAAAAAACCCTCAAAACACTTCAGTCTGAAACTTTCAGTTTAGCATTTCATCTACATGTGGAGAAATTTGGAGATACAATTCTGTTCAGGACTATAAACAGCTAAATAGTAAGCTCTATTCCTAACTAACACACATTTTAATGGACCTACCAGCAGCATTCATAAGAGACTTTGGATCATTTATGATTACTATTTCATTAGGCTTAGGAGACCTCACTGAAGGAAGACTGAATAGCCTTTTTAAACTCTTCCTTTAAAATAATGGTTAATTTACTAAATAAATTTTGACACCTTGGGTCACCTTTGACACCTCTGATTGTAAAGCCCACTAGAGAGACAAAAGCAGCACTGAATGACAGTGTTTCTGTGGTAGTCCAGGTCCATTTACTTAAATGGATACGGTAACAAAATAAGATGCAAACAGCAATGGTCTGTCACTGAGCAGCAGACAAAAAGAAATAAAAAAAAAATAAAGTTTCCTCCATGCACTTCTGCATTTCCTTTAAAGGCAGCAATCAACTCTCATACCTCTCCCATGCGTTCAATCAGCCGGTCCAGCTCACCGATTCTCTGGTCTTTTTCCTGTATGCTTGTTTCTGTAATCTGCATTTTCTTATTTGCCTCTTCAATAGCCTTCAGAAGCCGATTTGTTTCCTCCTTCAAATAAGAGGATTTACAGTAACATTAACATCCAATTTATTAATGAGGAATTATTTTTTTTAGGCTATAGAGCCATGCTAATAGCTTTTTAACAGAGCTCAAAGCTTTTCACTACCCCTGCCCAGAAGTTTGGGTGAGCTATAACCCTAAATTTGAACTGTAGAGAGCAAAAATTTGGGACTCCTTGAAGTACATGGTTATTTGTAAAGCATCATTATGACAAATCTGAAAAACAACTTTTACCCATTTCTTAGATATTTGATTTCCGTTCTGAGGATGCCGTGAATTAACAGCATAAATTAAAAAAATGCTGTTGCAGAAGACAGTACTTCAAACACCGAAGTTTGCCATGTCCAGCTTTGTACTTTTCTCACATATAAAACAATATGAATAGAAAGACACTGAGGAATCTGCCTTCCATCTCAGTCATTATCTACCTTTATCAGTTAGAAAAATGCAGTGACTCATAGAAAGGTTTTACTTGGGAGTGGAGGGAAACCAGGGGACAGGAAGAGTTCTTGCTCCAGTAGCATTCAGTGAAGTTGTTCCTCCTCCCCTTCTTAAACTATCACTAAAACTGGACATTATCTTTTCCCTTTTTTTAGGGAATCAGAAGTTAAAAAACCCAATGTACACCATTTCAAATTTTGTACTTTACATTTTCATTACTATTACTGTGTTTGAACACATTCTTTTCTCAGCCCAAAAAAGCTTGGGAAGCTTAGTAACTGTGGCATGACTAGGCACAGAGACAGGAGAGAAGGAACACATGCCAACTCCAGAGAGTTAGGTGACTAAGAAACGACACCCAAGGTAAGCACCACTCTTACAGACGGGCTGTACGTACTAGGAGGATTTCTTTCTCTGCTTTATGTTTTTGTTCCTCTTCTCGCATTTTTTCCTCATACTGACTATACAGTTTTCTTGTCATCTCTCTCATGACTTCAGCATTGGCTTCCTGTGACGATTCCACCTATGAGAGGGGAAAGTTGACCCATCAGTCAGTACAGCGCTGTTGGCAGCAGGAGAAAGAGTTCACATGATGTTAGAATAGCACTTTGAACTTCAGCTCCACCCTGTTATAAATTTGACAGATTTTCATTTGCATCAGGACCTTTCACAACATTCTGCCAATATAAAAGTAATCCGAACTTGCAGAAGTTACCACTTCATCAAGTTTCATGTTGTCTGAATTTAAGTGGTCATTACTTATCCAAGCCCAGGCTATGTCTCTTTACTGACCCCTCCTTAACAGCCTCCAAGTCCCTCAGTTTCTTTCCCAATGAAAAGATACTGTCTCTCCCAATTTTCCTCTTTACTGACCCCTCCTTAACACCCTCCCTCAGTTTCTTTCCCAATGAAAAGATACTGTCTCTCCCAATTTTTCAGGAGCATAGATTAGAAATGGGTCTAGAGTCTAGACCATCTCTAAATGACCATGAACACTCAAAGCAATGATTACTTTAAGCAGGACCTAATATGTGTTGTTAACTAGGTAACACAGCTGTATCCTCCCTCCTCTCTCTCGCTTTTTCACATACTGCTCTTTGTGTAGGCACAAGAACTGAGGTAGCCTGGAGTAAAACACATCAGGGAACAATCAGACTTAAAATTAAAATACTCAGGGGTGTGGAAGGGTTAATTTTAAACTACGGGAACAGAAACTTTACTACTGCTACAGGGAAAAGGGCAGGAATTGTAATTCAGAGACAGGATTTCCCCCTTCTGTTGGCTCAAAACACTGACTGAACCACACCTTCAGTGATTAAACATCAGATAAAACACTGACAGGTTAAACCATCTACTCCATAAACCACAATAAAAGCAAAGTAGAATAGCTAGTCCAGGACTTACTTCTCTCACTAGAGTTGCTATAAATCAGACAAGGTTATAGTGAAATGCTGCGGGTGCTAAAAAAGGTAAGGAAGAGAAGGAATATCCTGTCATTTGGAAGAAGAATAAAGCGCTCCCTGCTGACCACTACAGTTTACAGGGCTACAAAATACCTGGTTCTGATGATAAAGGGTTCGGGGTTTGGGTTTTGTTTTTATTTCAAGGACTGAAAGATTTAATAAACCCTTGTGTTTATCTTGCATGGTGGGAACAAGCTGTTTTACTACCCTGCAGGAGAACGACCGTGTATTTCATCCTTTGAAAAGGGACTGAGCCCTGAAGGACTCTGCTTGTGCTGCAGTTGCCCCTTTGGCACCTCACCAAGACCAACACTGGGGCAGAGACAGTAACCTGCACTTTGTGAGAGAGAGCAGAGTTAATTTAAGCTTCAGTACAACATGAAACCCTCCACATCTCAAGAAGCCTGAAAGAATCGTATCATTCAGACAAAGCCAACAATCAAAACCCAGAATCCCTAAGACACACTGAACTGGAATATGATCTCTGGCACTGCTTCTCCACCATTCCTTTGCTTACAGCTTGAGCAAAAAGGAGAGTAAAAACAAGCATTAAAAGGTAGACACATCGGGGCATCTATTCTAGTACTCTTAAGCAATGTCTCCAAACCTCAGTTATTGTTATGATTGTATGAATAAACTGAACCTACTTAATAAGCTACATGGGCGTGCTCTCCTACCCAGAAAATAAATCATGGCACATGGTAGTTACTGCTTTTCAATGGCTAACCTCCCAGATTCCACACCATCCGCTTACATTCACCCCTGGAATTAAATCCCACATGTCTTGGCATCTTTGATACACGATTTTATGTTTAACTTTCAAAGACAGCAATGAGGTATTGTATCCACTAACTTTGTAATAAAACTACAACTTTGAGGGCAAAATTTGAACTTTTTACTCATTAAAGCAGGGCATGTATTCTGCAGACCTTGACATGCTTGAAGATAAAACAAATCGTTAAGTATTCAGTTGAACTGGGACTTTAATTGTGGTTCTCTGTCCTTAAAAGCAGGCATACCTTTCCCTGACTTGTTGGTGCACGTCCTTAATATTTTAGTAAAGTCCAAATTTCTGTTTTGAAATCTTAGTTGCATCAGCTTTGCTTTCGAAATTGTTTTTTCCCTCTTTTTATGTCCTCCTCACAATAGCAGCTACAAAATACAGCTATTTTTACAACCTGTAAAGCTTCACTATAAGAGGAAACTGGAACATGAATTTAAAATTGAAATACATGTTATTGTTTTCTCTTTTAAGCATTCATCATTAAGCATGAATGCAAGTTAGTAGAGACCCAAAATGAAAAATCTTCTCTGACAAAATTAAGCATGAATAAACCAGCAGTCACCCTTATTTCACAGTGACAAATTCTAATCCAGTACTGTATCTAAATTAGTCTACTTTGAGCAATTTAAAGAGAGACAAAGGTTTCCAGAAGAGGGTTTGTTGTTTTGTTGTTGTTGGTTTTGTTTGTTTAAATTAAAGGAATGCATCTGGCAGATGAAGGAAGAAAACAGTCAAGCTTTCTGGCACATAAAGCCTTCCAGTTTGCATTTTATTCCCTTGCATTTCTCTGAAAGAAATAGCTTAATTCCCTTTCCAAGACACTTGCTGTATCTGGTGACCATATGCTCATAAAACTTAACAGATTACCTATTAAAAATTGTGCAATACCAAATAAACAAATTCAACATCAAGAAATTCCTATCGCACTGTGCAGAGTCATAATATTTCTTTACTAACAGCAATGGACACTAATAACTATTTAATGGTTTGAATTGTTCACCTGCCAACATCCCTGAATCCCAAGTTATGGAAAGACTGACTGCTGCCAGCTGAGATCCTTTGTCATTGAAATGGTTCTGATTCACAGGAATATGTCAGCTCTAGCAAATGATGGAGGCATGAAGAATCCTTTACAAATAAGGCCAAGGAATTCATTTAACATACCTCTAATGCCCTTACTGTGCAACATTTTTAGGGGAGTTTATATACCGCACCTTTAATTTCAGTAACTGATTTTCAATTTGTGCTGTTTCCAGTTGCTTCTGCTTCTCTCTCAGCTTTTCCATAGATTGCTCATGTGTATGTTTTAAATTCCTTATTTGTTCCCTTATATCAGTGTTCTCCAATGTAACATCCACTAGAGTTTTCTGGAAGAAAAAGACAACTCACATATTAAAAATCACAAATAATTTGGTAAACTAATATAATCAAGAGATTATGGAACAGACAGATAAATGCAGTGTGAACAGTTTTGCAATTTTTAACATTTAGAATTATGGCTTTTGTTGTACTTAGTTTGCTAGAAGGCATTTCCATGAGGAACATGCTCACTGAAATCAAGTCCTGCACCAATATTAACAAAAAACCAAAAAAATACCCACACCAAAAAAAAAATAAATAAGGGAACATGGATAGATTCCAGTATGAATGCTACTACCAGCAATCTTCCTTTCTTCTCCCCAAGGGACATGCTATACATATTAAATGCACTAGACTGAGAAACACTGTAACACACAAGAAAGCAGGAATATTAAGTTGTTCAGCTTGGATATGTGGGAATTTGGAAGTCTTTAAAACAGAAAATTCATTCCCAGCTTCTCTGTCCCCCTATATTTCACAGGTATGTAAAGTCTCACAAGTGTTTAGCATCCAATCATGCCACTTCCATTTCTGTTAACCAGTGAAGGTAGAAATAAGTCAGGAGATGTACCATTTTGCACAATACAGATCACATTTTCACCTTAGATATTTTGTAGAGACATGACTAGTGGCATTAGTCTGCTGCTGATCAATATCTCTTTGTTGTATGCTATTTTTAACAGTTTTTTTTTTTAAACATAGGTGTCAGAATTTATTTTTTTTCTTCGTTTCCTAAATTAGCTTAGATAACCCAAGACAGTACTTTATGGCCTTGTTTAGTGAAGAATCTGTGTTTTCCATCCATGTTTAATGTATGCTTTTTAATCCATGTCAGAAAAGGAAGATGTCAGCTGTCAAACAGCTATTAAAATGTACCTGCAAGTCTATTGATGCTGATGTCAAGGAGCTGTTCATTTCACTAAAGCTATCTAAGGCTGCAGCCTGCACTCGCACATGATTCTCTAAGGATTCCTGATGAGCATTTGTCACCTGAGCAGGAAAAAAAAAAAAAAAAAAAAAAAAAGGTTTTATGTAGAATAATGATCAAGTTTACCTATGCTTTCAAAGTTTCAAAGGGAGCTACAGAAGAGAAAGACCCCATGGTTAATTTTCACAGTACTAGGATGCTTAAAATATACAGGCCTCAAACCGTATTCTTGCACCTTAGAAACAAGCAAACAAAACTGAGAATCCAAATATGCTAACAGATATAAGGCACAAGTACTATGTTTATTGCTAGTCTGTAATCACTGTAAAAGCTGTTCTTTTGGACAGGACAAGAGGACATTTGGCAGATGTCTATTCAGAAAGTTCATATACAGAGTGGGCAGATAGTAAGAAGTCACAGAGTGAGAAGCAGAAGAATGTAAGAAATGAGAAAATCTAGAAAGGTTTGGGCGAACTGTAAAATAGCCTTAATTAAGAAGGAACTGACTAATAAAGCATGTGAAGAAAAGCAACATCAAGACGACTTAAGGATTAAACAATATGAAACAGGTAGGAGATGCCAGCAGAGAACTCTGTTGTGTGAAAATTTATTATCTTCTATTATGTACAGACATGTACTTAAGAACTGGCGGGAAATAAAAAGGCACAAAATCACATCATTTAGGAAAAGACCAAAATCCAAACATTGTAAATAATTATGTACCATCCAATAATAAAGAGAAAAAAATGTTACTAATGAAGGCCGGCTCACATTCTTAGACGGACCAGATTTGTTTCTTGATAAATACAGAAGAACACTAGGGACTGATACGGAGAACAATGAGTGTTTAGTTATCAAGCCACACACAGATTAGGTCAGCATTGGGAACAGAAGCCAAGTAGTTAGTGTTAACCCTATATAAACATGTGCTCACATGAAAACAAGCAAACAAAAGCAGAAATGCTTTGGATGGATTAAAAAAGTTACAAGATAAGAACTTGTGTGAAGAAGCATTACTGCCCAGGGCAGGATACTGGAAGTAAAAATTTCAAACAAACTTTATGAACCAGAAGTAGTCCTGGAAACTGATGGGGGGGAAAAAGCACAGTGATTCAAAGCTGAAGCAAGGAGTATATAAAGGATTTTAAACAGGATCCCCAAATAGCATGAAAGATGGCAGTCACGTAAAACCAAAACCCAAACAAACAAAAAAGCATGTATTAGGTACTGGTGCTTTCTTTCAGGCACTCCAAAGTATTAACAACGGGGGGAGGGCATCTCATAATGTGCCATTTATATCAGAAGGAGCACTTCATAAACCACTAATTTGCTCCAGAACTAGATATTCTGTTAGAGCTGGTCAGAAACCCTTAATTGAGAGATGTTCAGGTTCAGGCAGGATTTCTACTGGCCTGACAGAAGATCTGGAAGTGCAGGCTGTAACCGTTGCTATTCAATAGGGATCAGCAGCACAGAGGACAAAGCTGCATCTGAATCAGCATTTGCCTTCATGCATACTAGGTGGGAGACTCACCTTGTTAAACAATCTTAAAGATGCCAACACAGTTTACAGAAATTCAGTTTTCTCTCCCTCCTCGTCTCAAGTTAAGGTGATTTTTGTTGGTTTTGGTTTTTGGGGGTTTTTTTGAGACTAGTCGCCACAGAATAAAAGTGCCAGTTTAACAACAAAAGGAACTGGCAGCCTCCAGATGAGGATGGCAGAAGGGCACAAGTCAGGGTCCCAGTCCCTTGAAGTCAGAATATGTTTAATTGCCAAAGCTTCATCTGAACCAGGGCTGTGAAAATCAATGTTGAATATAAAATACACAGCAAGTTTTCAGGGAGATTTTTTGGACCAGACAAGTCAGCAGTTCAATGTGAAGGATGCTTCTACAGACTACAGCAACATTTATTGCTAAAGCAGCGTTGTCAGAAGAAGGAGAGGTCATTGAATGACCATCAAAAGGTTCAATTAAGAACTAAAAGGTAAGGAATTTTTAGACCTGTCAAGCACTTTCACACTAAAGAATATTGCTACTTCTTTTACTATGATGTTTAAACAATAAATAAAACAATTTAAAACAATAAACCAGAGTAAAACAGTAATATCTGTTGAAATGTCAGCAACTAAGTCGCATGTTACTCCTAATTATGTAAGTTATTTATTCAAGTCACCTGGTATCTTACTGGTACAGACATCTCCAGTAATTACCAATACACACAGACAATGCTATAAAGATCATTCTTTTATTTCCAATGAGGCACCAATTAGTAATTTCATATGCAAAAGCATCCCTGTCCTACTTTACTCTCCTGGAGGGAAACATAAGCGAATAAATAAATAAATAAAAGTATAGATGTCACATAAAACAATGAACTGGAGTGGTTTGAAAATTATTTCTGTTCTGCTGAAGCCAAAAAAAGTTTCTAGATAACACTGGGACAGTTATTCTCATATGCTTTCCCTACAAATGAACATATACTTACTTTCAGTTCATTCGTAAGCTGCTGTATTTTTCGTTTCATTTCATCATATTCACCATACATTTTCTTTCTAACTTTTTCCAGAGTTGCTCTTACCTGGTGTCAGAAAAAAAATCAAATGCCTTTATCAAACTTACTGATGATACTGTTTATACCAGAATACGATTTTTTTTCTATGTCCTTCATTGCTACTTTCAGTAATTTCCATTAGTAATATACATTTTTCATCAACAGCAATTTATTCTTAAGAACAAGACAAAAACTTGAGTTACAAGACTTCTCTACATTGAGACGATATGATTAAACATCTGAGTAATTCTAAATGTCTCTGTACACACTTAGACACCTGTAAATTAATTTCAATTAAATTATCCATAACTCATTCTAACCTAATTACTAAAGGAATTTAAATTAATTTGACCATATAATGTTTTCTTTCTGAAAAAGACGCATCCACACATGATTTAATACACCTTCATACTTTTTGAAGTGGTTAATCAGTTTTTCCTGAGTATGTCTTGAAGATAATCCCTTTAAATTTGGACTTCTAGGCTCATATCTAGCTAAACAATTTACCAATGCAATTTCAAATGTGAAGAACAGAGAACTCGATTTTATTTAAGAACTACGGATGTAAATTATACCTTGCCTTTTCTATAAAAAAGCAACAAACAAAAACCCCACCAACAACCCCAAAAGAAACAAAGAGCTTGCTGGAAGCCAGTTTGGGTTTACATGCCATTGCAATCATGCACAGACCCAATCTTCTCAAGATCACACATTGTAAACACTAGTTAAATGTTTGCCTACAGTCTACATTCCATCTATGTAATTCAAACTCCTTCCCCCCCCTTCACCTCTATCAGGCACAGCCTGACAGCAGATAATCTGGGGCAGCAAGCTCGCCTCCTCTCTGCACAGCTTGGGGAAGGAGCGGGTGGAAAACATTTGTAGGGCCTTATACCAGAGGGGATGTTTCTAGTGGCTCTGCTGCGCTCCCGCTCCCTCCCAGAAAGAGGGACACTGGCCCCACATCTATGCACGGGGTAGGCACAAGCCTACCCCAAACTATGTACTCCCTTTAGGATGAGAAACATGGAAGAAAGCTGTCTCCTGCGGTGCAGCTCAGGAAAGCAGACCTCACCCTGTCCCTACCCACACGCACACACATTCCCTCTTGGAAAGTGCAAATTTGACTGGGATACAGAGGAACTGTCAGCAGTTCTGACGTGGCCTGTCATTTTTGGTCTATTTAAGTCAGCATGTACGTGACACAAGGTGAGGACTCTTGTTAAACTGAGCACTCTGCTTTTAAAGACAAACTTATCTGGCAGAGCAAAGTTCACAAACTAGCACAGCTGAACACAGCCTGCAGAAGATGGGAGAGCAAGGGCCAGTAAGTACGTCTCTTCCCATGTCTCTCCCACTTTTTCCTGAAAGGATCAGTACCCTGAATGCACGTACAAGACATGCAGGCCCCCCATGCACAAGCTGGCTGTGGTCACTGAAGGGCAGTGAGATGCTCCCGGTCCAGGCAATCTGTCCCAGGCACCAGAAAGCAAGAAGCTGGGAGAGCTGGACCCGCCGGGTGCCAACTCGCCCATCCCGACACCTCTCCAACCGGGCAGACAAACTACCCAGGTGGGACACCAGCAGCTCATGTCCCTCCCCTGCACCCTGTACTGACATACCCCAACGGGGTGCAGGAAGGGCAGAGCAGGGAATGCTGCGAGCTAACAAAGGGTGAGTAATAAAGCAAGTGCTGATAGCCAGAGACCAGACAGATGTGAACAGCACACGTAATTACAGTCTCTTACACTGCTGGCTCGACTCAGCGTCCCTCCCTGTTACATCAACTCAGTTTGCACTTGAATCAGTGTAACACGATAACCATTGACCAATAGCTTCCTGGGTGGTGAAGGTGGATGGAAGGAGAAGGTCAAATTAGTCGCCCTGGGTTAATTAGGGCATTATTGCCAAAGTCTGAGAGCCAAGGACTGACAGGCAAAGAGATGCTGAGTTTCAAGCACAGAAATGTTGTGGGTTTTTTTTTTTTTTCCAGGAGAGCTTCTGCAAATTATGATAAATGAGCATGGACAGAGAAAGTAGTACAAAGTCATTCTTATTAGGCTGACTATTTTAAGCCTGCCCCAAAATATACCCAGGTGATTTTTACTATGTCACCTAATTTAGGAGCCTTTTGAAAACTGGGGGGTTTGGGGACCTGGGAAGCAGAGGAAGAAAGGAGAGATATCATCCTTTCAGGTGTTAGCTTGCATAGTTTCTTCCATATCACATTTGAAATTACAAAGGCTTCAGGACAGGAACGCCAAGATCTGTTTGGAATTTTGCTTGCCCAGCTGTCGTGCAGACAGCAAGCATTAACAAGTATCACTTGGCACAGAGGCCTTGGGTCTGGACTGCACAGTTCCCAGGTATACAGCGTGCTTTTTTCCAACTTGAATACTAACAAGGCAAGCTTTTAGCTTCCGAGTATGTTCCCAACTCAAATTCAGTGTTGGCCTAGACCTCAGTCATCCCACATACACTGACAGCTCTACATAAATATATGGAAAGGATATCTGACAAATTTTGAAGCTGAAAGCATAACTCACTTCTTTAATGTAATTCATCTCCTCTTTCAGCTGATCAGCTGACCAGCCGTAAACCACCATCTCTCTCTTATGGTTGTTGTCAGTTCGGTGCACAACGCCATACACCATCCCATGGGACAGCTTCCCTGGAGACATGCCATTTGGTACATGGTTGCAATCATGCACAGACCCAATCTTCTCAAGATCACACATTGTAAACACTAGTTAAATGTTTGCCTACAGTCTACATTCCATCTATGTAATTCAAACTCCTTCCCCCCCCTTCACCTCTATCAGGCACAGCCTGACAGCAGATAATCTGGGGCAGCAAGCTCGCCTCCTCTCTGCACAGCTTGGGGAAGGAGCGGGTGGAAAACATTTGTAGGGCCTTATACCAGAGGGGATGTTTCTAGTGGCTCTGCTGCGCTCCCGCTCCCTCCCAGAAAGAGGGACACTGGCCCCACATCTATGCACGGGGTAGGCACAAGCCTACCCCAAACTATGTACTCCCTTTAGGATGAGAAACATGGAAGAAAGCTGTCTCCTGCGGTGCAGCTCAGGAAAGCAGACCTCACCCTGTCCCTACCCACACGCACACACATTCCCTCTTGGAAAGTGCAAATTTGACTGGGATACAGAGGAACTGTCAGCAGTTCTGACGTGGCCTGTCATTTTTGGTCTATTTAAGTCAGCATGTACGTGACACAAGGTGAGGACTCTTGTTAAACTGAGCACTCTGCTTTTAAAGACAAACTTATCTGGCAGAGCAAAGTTCACAAACTAGCACAGCTGAACACAGCCTGCAGAAGATGGGAGAGCAAGGGCCAGTAAGTACGTCTCTTCCCATGTCTCTCCCACTTTTTCCTGAAAGGATCAGTACCCTGAATGCACGTACAAGACATGCAGGCCCCCCATGCACAAGCTGGCTGTGGTCACTGAAGGGCAGTGAGATGCTCCCGGTCCAGGCAATCTGTCCCAGGCACCAGAAAGCAAGAAGCTGGGAGAGCTGGACCCGCCGGGTGCCAACTCGCCCATCCCGACACCTCTCCAGCCGGGCAAACTACCCAGGTGGGACACCAGCAGCTCATGTCCCTCCCCTGCACCCTGTACTGACATACCCCAACGGGGTGCAGGAAGGGCAGAGCAGGGAATGCTGCGAGCTAACAAAGGGTGAGTAATAAAGCAAGTGCTGATAGCCAGAGACCAGACAGATGTGAACAGCACACGTAATTACAGTCTCTTACACTGCTGGCTCGACTCAGCGTCCCTCCCTGTTACATCAACTCAGTTTGCACTTGAATCAGTGTAACACGATAACCATTGACCAATAGCTTCCTGGGTGGTGAAGGTGGATGGAAGGAGAAGGTCAAATTAGTCGCCCTGGGTTAATTAGGGCATTATTGCCAAAGTCTGAGAGCCAAGGACTGACAGGCAAAGAGATGCTGAGTTTCAAGCACAGAAATGTTGTGGGTTTTTTTTTTTCTTCCAGGAGAGCTTCTGCAAATTATGATAAATGAGCATGGACAGAGAAAGTAGTACAAAGTCATTCTTATTAGGCTGACTATTTTAAGCCTGCCCCAAAATATACCCAGGTGATTTTTACTATGTCACCTAATTTAGGAGCCTTTTGAAAACTGGGGGGTTTGGGGACCTGGGAAGCAGAGGAAGAAAGGAGAGATATCATCCTTTCAGGTGTTAGCTTGCATAGTTTCTTCCATATCACATTTGAAATTACAAAGGCTTCAGGACAGGAACGCCAAGATCTGTTTGGAATTTTGCTTGCCCAGCTGTCGTGCAGACAGCAAGCATTAACAAGTATCACTTGGCACAGAGGCCTTGGGTCTGGACTGCACAGTTCCCAGGTATACAGCGTGCTTTTTTCCAACTTGAATACTAACAAGGCAAGCTTTTAGCTTCCGAGTATGTTCCCAACTCAAATTCAGTGTTGGCCTAGACCTCAGTCATCCCACATACACTGACAGCTCTACATAAATATATGGAAAGGATATCTGACAAATTTTGAAGCTGAAAGCATAACTCACTTCTTTAATGTAATTCATCTCCTCTTTCAGCTGATCAGCTGACCAGCCGTAAACCACCATCTCTCTCTTATGGTTGTTGTCAGTTCGGTGCACGACGCCATACACCATCCCATGGGACAGCTTCCCTGGAGACATGCCATTTGGTACATGGTAGAGCTCCTTATGGGTACAAAAAAAAATAAAAATCAAAGGTTATTTTTAAAATCAGTACTAGAATAAAAAAAATCCAAACAAAAATACAGTAACATAGGGGTAGGAGAGACAGCCAACTACAGTGAAACCAAAACCTAAGTACCTAAGAACACTAGTTCCCAATTGTTTGGGGGCCAAACTGTCAACCTTCATGTTTTGGGAAGATCAATGATCAGTTTATAATTGATAGAGATGCTAGAGATGTCTAATTTCCACTGGCTTTAATGGAAAGGTACAGCTAGAGCCAACGGATTGGATTTGCATAAGGAGAGGTAGAAGCATGTGACAGAATAAGTCATCCTGGCTTATCTTCATTCACCAACATACTATGCCACTTTTCTGCATTCTTCCAGAGCACTGTCAGCTCTCAGTTTCCTTTAAACTTCTTGCAACCACGGAATCACCCCTCACTGTCCAAACTCCCTGCTGCAAGAAATATAAAAATTCACAAGTTTAACTTTAGAAAGTTCTCGGAAGAAACAGAAATTAAAACATTTTAGGCAAGAACCTTAAACTGAGCTCAGAAAACATCTGTTTATCTTGCAGATAAAGACTCCTCTTACTCATCAATACACTTAGTAAGAAAAATATTAATGCAAACAGTAGGAATCATTTCCTTCTGCATGTAAATAAATGTCCACAAGGTCAGATGTATCCACCTGTCCGCTCACCCTGCCTCACTTCCACCCAGAGAAAGTGAAGCATTCACATGAAATGCCTCAGTCTCCAGAAGTACTAATTTCTCTTCTTGATTACAAAGAATTTAAACAACTAGCTTAGATGAAGACATCCACATCATGACTTTTTAAAAAGAAGGGAAAAAATATTCTTACCTAATTTCAAATATTTGCAAACTAGGAACCTAAAATTAGAGGTTATTTCTGAATAGAAAGTCAGAAAGACACAATCTTGGAAACATCGCTGTTACTGCTTAGCTTTGCACATTGTTTGTGAAAGGCCGGTGCTAGGGACAAATCAGGTATAGAAAGTTCAGCAAAATTATCTCTCTCACACTAGCTATGCTAGATACAACATTTCAAGACCAGGCGGGATGGGGCTTTGCACAACCTGGACTAGTTGGCGGTGTCCCTGCCCATGGCATGGCGGTTGGAACTAGATGGGCTTTAAGGTCCCTTCCAACCCAAACCATTCTCTGATATCAGAATACAGGTAAATTTGAGAATGTTTACTACATTGACTTTAGAATATGTTTGGTTTTGTTTTGTTGTTCAGTAATGACATTGTATGAAAACCAACAAAACTTTTGAGATTGTTTACTAAATCAAGAGTCTAAGCAGCATCTAAAATCTGTTTGACACCAAACAGAGACTGGAAGAGATGAGGATCAGCATCTTATATCCATCTGCAGCTGCATCCTAGAGAGTCGCCAGTCCCCAGCATGTCAGATGGCAACGATAGCATCAGCAATCTAAAGCAGCAGCACTTTCAGTTTTGAGCAGCCAAACTAACACAACTCTGCTGGCAACGTAAGAATAAACAGTTCTTCACTTAAGGGAAAAATAAACAGGAAAATCTACTTGCATTAAGAAGAATGTGTAAAGACAGACATTTGTTTTATATTGTGCCCCTCCCACATGGTACCGACAGATTTTCTCAACATTGTTAAGTCCTACACATTTTCCTTTACCGTATCATTAATAGCTTAACCATTTTGATGAAGCTGTGGGTGTGTGTATGCAGGGCTGGGAGAGGACAATCATAGAGCAGACATCTGATAAGAAATGTTTCAGGCCAAGAACAACAAAGCTATAAAGCATCATTTAAAAATAAACCTTAAAACCATTTAATGGAATAACATTGGGCAACCAGCCCTACGTATACATGATATAATTTTGCAGTTTGAAAGCATTATATGCAAAGCTTCATATCCCGATAATCAGAATTTTCATAACTATGTATTACTGGGGGTTTTGTTTTGCTGTTTGGATGCATGCAAACAAAATCCCACACCTGATTTTTTGAGACTAAAGAAAATACAGAAACTAGGTGGGGACACGACTCAAAACTTTCTTTGTGTTTGTTTGCTTCCAGGGTTGTACAGTTTCTTTGACAGCTTCGTCACAGCTCCTCCCCTGCATCTGGATAAAGGGATTACATACAAGTTTCCATCTTCCTGATAACAGAATGAATAATCACTTCGCTTGTTTAGTGGTTACCAAGGCACCAGACACAGAATTCATAAATCCATGCCCTTTACCCATGATCATTCATTTTTTATGAGGGGAACAGCTGAATACTAGCAAGTACCAAGATCCTTTGTGCCTCCAAAACATTAGCAGAATTGTTTAAAGTGCTCTTTGCAGAGTTCTGCATGAAAATTATGACCAAGTTCCTCATGTTTAGACTATTAAAACACATTCTAAGAAATGCTTTGAAGGAATTCCCCCTCCCTTAAGAAAGGCCTAGAAATTCAGACCAGTGGGTTTGCAGCTGGAGAATCACCATGGCACTTACATATTGAACAGACGAACAGACTTAAATTTACATCATAATAGGCAGTACATGCAGGATTAAGTACACACAAAGCTAGACTGGTTACTTGCCTCTTGCAACAATGCTAAAGTTGCCTGTTATCTTTATTTGCACAAGCCTCCCAAAATGCCTTTGTCACCTCTCTCTCAGATTAAAAGAATCTCCATCATCTGTTGAGTGTTCCAGTTCTACTGTGTGCTACTTCAAATACAGGATATTGCTTTTACCCCTTCCTTATTCCTCCTCCATATCACAATCCCCATCAAGCACCTGTTAAAATTTCAGTACAGTTCTTGCTTGATTTAAAGCTGCATGAACCAACAGCTATACAACTAACTGTACCACCAAAATGCATCACCAAGTATGCATCAAGTATACTTTGTTACTTTGTCTCCTCCCTTAAGCTACTTCCACCCATCTTTGTTTTTCTCTTTTCAGTGTTTTTTCCTTCTCTGCCTCATCCTCTGTTCTTCCTCTGTCATGTCCTGTGTCTCCCATGTTTCCTCTTCCACAGATCCTGGATTTTCCACATCCCCAAGGACTACAGAATGTTTTTTAAGTCAAACACTTTTTGTTGTTTTGCTCTATGTCCCACACATAATGACTCTCGGAACTCAGACGTTTTTCTGAGAAGGTCCTCACCAGTCTCCAGTGTGGTCTGCAGTGAGGCATCTCAGTGATGGTAACAGAGTAACTAAATACATGTAAGTATTTAGAAGCAAGTAAATACTGTAGAGCTACCCAGAAAAGTGCTTGAAGATGGAAGGTTCCATAAGATTAGTTAACCATTGCTGTTTAAGTTCAAAGTATCAGCCAGCTCCAGAGTACAGGGAAGTTCTCGATCCCCACCTTCCTGTGCACTCCCTGCACTGGAACAAGCACAGTTGTTGCCCCAGACTGTGCTCAAAATCCCCTCTGATGTGAGCCACTGATCTGAAATGGCAGATGTATCTCAAGCAATTTGTGAATACTTCTTTGTACCTATAGTCAAGTTATCCAACAGTCCAGGGGAACAGCAAGAACACATCATGTTGGTGCACATGAATACTACAGCAGCTTCCAGGAACGTGCTTTGTCTATGCTGCAACAACAGTCATGTTGCACTTGGTGTGATCACACAGCACATATTAAAGAAACACAGACCGTGTTTACTTAGTTAATAAATATTTAAAGCAGAAGCCTACACCCCAAGGTTGCAAAAGTCTTGATGATTGCCATGCATCCTGTTTATGTTTCTGTCCAAGGAAGTAGCACAAGTAGGATGAAAGAGGTGAAGCAGAGACACTACAAAAACCAACCCTAAATATGAGTTGTTAGCTGCTTTTTCTATCGCCAATGATTTTACTGGCATTATGTAAATAACACTGAGGAATGAGTTGCTTCCTAATCTATGCCTATCAGTTTTTGAAATGAAAGTCAGATGCCCCCATACTTTATACTTCCCCCCACCCCAAAACTTGGAGCAGAAGCCCAGAAGATGCATCTTATTTTGAGGGAAAAGGACATCTAATGTAATGATTAGCACAATTCTAGGGTTAGTATTCATATGGTCTTAAATTTGTGCTAAATCCTGATCTTCTGTTTACCTACACCATCTAAAAATTCTTTCAACCAGAACTATATCAGTTAAGTGAAGCTTTATCTCTTCTTCAACTGCCACATTCCAGAGGTTTCTGAAATATCCAGTGATCTTTTGCTTGTTCACTAATTATACAAAGAGTAAGAACATTCACACTGTTACTTAGATTACATATTTTCTGTTCAGTAAAATGACAAATTTATGATATTGACCTCAACAAAGAAAGTTACTGTGATCTGAAAAAAGGTAGCTATCTTTTTATGTTTTTTCATATTCCTCTACAGCCCATGAAACTCATGGTCCATTTATGGATGTTTCATGTATAAATAGTATTAAAATTGGGAAAATATGCCAAGACATAGACATGAGTGTTCTTAAATTCATAATGCTAAATAAGAAGCATCATTTAACACATTCCAACTTTTAAGCTCCTTGAAAAGTAGAATTTAGGTGCCTATCTCAAAAATCTATACACTACGAAAATAAGATACAACAAATACAGCAGTAACAACAGAAGTCAGTGGTATTCCTTCTGTTTTTCGTGTATTGCTGTTTTTAATGAAGGTGTCAATTAGTACACATCAAAAATCAAGCAATCAGCGCTGGAGAAACTGAGAAAGAGTAACACCAGCCACCTGTAGCAGGTGGACCACATTTGTTATGACACAACTTCTGCTGTGCTGATGGGAGTGGGCTGGCAGCAGCAGATCAGCAGGGAAAATAGGCACTGTCCTAGATCCGAGGTGCACAACAGCCCCACGTTCATTGCACTCATTCTTTGATCCAGACCTGACACAAGTTTCTGCTTGATTTTCTCCATCACATACAGGAGCAAATTCCCTTTCTGGTTTCTTGACAGCCTACTTTTTTGCTGGGGAAAAAAATATGTTTGCTATGCTTCTATATTCCTGCTTAGGAAACAAAAAGAGTTTCGCCTCTTAATTGCGCTGCTTTAAAAACATAAATTTTTGATGATATAAAGTGTTTATTTATATATAATATATAGTATATATAATAATATAAAAATATATAATATATATTTTTATAATCTTTTAAGGTTTTATATAAATATGTATTTTTAGATATTTATTTTAAAATATTTTTAGGATAAAGAGTTTGAGGATACATACATATAGCCAAAGTACCCATTAGAGTTTAAGACTAAACACTGCTCAAACTCTGCTGAAAGCCACAAAGACAGAAAAGTGACACAAATTTCTAGAATATTATCTCATTTTCATTCTCTTGTCAGTGTGTGCAAATGAAAATGGTCTATACATGTCTCTATATTGTGCCCTCAAACACCTAACCACAGCTTCCAATGACACTTCCAAATTTAGCCACGACAGCGAAGAAAGGGACTGATGGATAAAAATAAGCCCAATCCCAAAGAGGGACAATACAATTGTCTGGTAGCCCTTTATTATGCAAGACAAGGCAGGCTTCAGGACACGCAGATTATGCATACAATCTGACAAGCACAATATTCCTTTGTATTTCAGAATGAAGTAAACAGCCTCACACTGCCCTTAGCCACTGTCTCTCATTAACAGAAGTAAGGAACAAAATCAGGATGGTTTCAGATCCTCTCTGCCTAAAGTGCTAACAATTCAGAGACATTTAGCAGTAGGCTTTTAGCCTGTAAAAAGCACACAAACCAGTCAACCAGCCTCTACTTGTGACTTCAGTTTCCATATGCTTCTTTCAAGGTATCATAGCCTAAATAAGAATATAAAAATCCTTCCTGACACACTGGAGCACAAGCTCTCTCCCCCTTCAGTTTTTGAGATCCACTTCTGACTGTGTACCATCTGCCAGCCTTTCACAAAAGACGGGCAGAGGCCATCCTAGTACAGTAATGCCTCCAGCAATTTTCTTGGAACAAAACTGCCCAGCTCCATCACTTTGTTTTTATCTCTTACACTGGTTCATTTTTATTTCATGGATGTATAGCAATAAAAGAGACAATCTAGAAACAATGCACTGATACAGACTTAATGAAATACAGCATACATTTTCTGCTAAACTCGGACCACAGTGAAAAAGGCTAAGCCCACAGCTACGAATATAATCAATAAAGAATCAGTTCTGATTTGACATCAATCTCCAAAACAAGTTATTGGGAGGACTGGCACCAGCCAGAGCTTATGTGCAGTTCACTAGCTGATTTTGCAACTGAAATGTCTCTTAATGGTACTGAGCCCCAGAAAGAGAGAGAAGAGTAACACTTAGGCAGTAAGCCATCACTATGTCACACCAGGGCAGCTCAAAATCACCTCCTTCTAATGAAAGATTTGAAAGAGGAGATTACAACCAAATGTCACGCCATGGTGTATTTATAGTTTTCTGGCATTCCCTTTCACACAGCAAGGTCTCTGCTCTCCTCCTGCAGCAGCAGCAGGCAGGGAAGGAAGTCTGTATAGTCTGTATCTCTCCAATACTTCTCCTGCCCCAACGTGAGAGCGCCTGCCAGCCAAACTCATGCTGCCTGATCTGCCTGGGTGCTCCAGCAGAAACTGTACAGTCCCACAGATTACACCCCGCAGCTCATTTCTGTAAGTCACACTAATTTATTTTAAATACCAAAAACATTTTCCATGTTCCCAATTTCTTAATATTCAGCATTTAAAAACAGCATAGAACTCTAGATTCCAACAAGAGATCTGCTGTTAAAATTGAATCTTGGTGAAGCTGTATTTTTTGATCTCAAATTGTAAAGTGCAAGGCAGAAAACCAAGAAGTTCCCTAGCTCCTCTTTATTATCCCTATTTCCAAGAAGAGGGCACAGTTCTCATAGGACTGTGTGAGGATTATTTAACATTTGTAAAACCTGTTATTCTCAAAGTTCTTTAAGTAATTTCATTAACATTGAGTCAGTTGAACATGGGTGGATCAGCAAGATACCTGATCACTGATTTTTTTTAAATTAAATATTCCAGTAAGAGAAAAGTATCACAGCAGGACTACTCAAGAATCCTGTGTGCACTGTAACTGTGTACACTGTGTTACTGTGTAACTAATTCAAATACATAAGGCTATGCATTACATAGACTATAAAAATCTAGAGGTCATATATTACCGTCTTGTTTTAGAGACATGACCCAAAAACCAGTTCACGATCAGTGATTTTTTTTGTAGCTGCTTCTATACTATACACTATGACCATACAATCTGTAGGGCTATGGTACAATTATTCTGTGTTTTTCTAATTGCTATGAAATTGACTAATTAGATCCCATCTAGCTCTGAAAGCTGTATATATGCTTTCTTGAAGTCTTAAAATTGTGTAAAGTACTGAACTTTAGAAAATTGCTTAGAACATACAAAAAGTAAATCACATACCATTTTTTTGGTCTCAACTAAAAAGGACTCATCTCTTAAAAATCACTGTGCAATATACTGGAATGTAAAATGAGCCCAATAATGTATTTATTACCTTTCATATCCTCTCTTTAACATTCTCTGATATAAAGCCTATTTGCCTTTACTTGTATTATGGGGGCAACCACAGTGCTCATTAAATACAAGGTCCCACAGAGAAAAGAAATTGGTAGCATTACAAATTGTCCAAACCCTTGTCATTCATACTTCTTTCTTATTATTACACTACTCAGCACAGTAAGGTGAGTAAGCCCTGAGTCAATATCTATCCTCCTCAAAAACAAACTGACATTACTCTTTGGCCAGTCTGAGCATTTCTGCAATCAGATGCAAACTGACAGGAGACTGACAGAGTAAGGGGTGGGGGAAGCTACTCTTAAGTGTGACAACTAAACACCTCCATATGAAACGAATTATTACGATTTAATGGTTGCCCAAATTTAGTTTGCATTAAGGCCTCTAACCCATTCTGAATAGTTTGCATTAAGGCCTCTAACCCATTCTGTAACTAAGATTCATAGATCCTCAAGGACCTATTACTCTGCAAAGGCAGGTTATGAAAAGCTGAGTGCATGCAAGATTCCAGCACAAGTAATAGCAGATACGGAATCTTTATCTTGATCATTTTAGTTTGCATTTAAATTTATCGCTTTAAAATGTTCGTCTGAGTAATTTTACAGTTACTTTTGCTTCTGATTACCATTAAGAAATTATTTCAAATAAATTCTATTATTGTTTTGCTTCCTATTGTCCCATATTGCTATTCAGACATTGGCTCTGGTAAACTTAGATAAATCAAAATCAAAAAAGAACTTGGCTAACTGTAAATGTGGTGAAGTTGTGGAGCCTGTCCAGCTTCCCTTTTTAGTCTCCATCCTTCAGACAAATTAATCACCATCTATTACTCTGAAACAGCTCTTAAAGAACACGTTCTGCACCAAAGCAACTGCAAGATTTTTTTGCATGTGCACGCTACTTGCTTCTACAAACAAATTGCTGTTCTGAACCCTTCTACACACATAACTTTCAAATCAGTTTCATGTACCAACAATCTTGAATTCTTTATTTTGTATTTCTTATTAGTACATCACTCGTTACCAAAATTAGCCAACGCAGCAAAGTATCTAAGTCCCAGGCAAGCCAGCTCCCATACACATTAAGGTTCAAATCTTGCCCACTGTTAGCCTACATGAAACATAAAATCCCCTTCAGGTGAGGATCAAGGTCCTGTTTAATCCAAGACCCTGCTCTTGATAGCAATTTCCTACTCTTTAATATATAAATATTACAGTCTTAAAGGTACCTCGGTCACAGATCACCTACAATCCCTGTGCTGTTCCTCTGCCCCCATCCTATTTCACATGCAGTTTTGCTGTCCCCAACTCCCTGGCTCACAGCTCTCAGATGACTTGCTCTGCTTCCACATGTTCTTCAGTCTTCCAAGATGACTGGGCTTTGGGAACCCAAAACAACTACTTTCAGCTTCTGTGCATGGCAACATTTACTCCTTGTTTATGGAGAATTTGATTCTTAAAACTTACGGTTTTCTTTCTTTCAACTTCCTTCACTCCCTGTTCAGGCTGTGAGCCTTCATCAGGTGGAACAGTTAAGCGTAACCTACAGACATTCATCTGAAAGAAAAACAAAGGTTTGGTTTTAGATTTAAGCATGAGAAAAAATATTTTAATAACTTCCTCTACAGAATGAGCTGTACTAACATTCAAGCTTAAATTTGCTATTTTCTACCTACTGCCACACAGCTGACAAAAAGATATTTTTTTAAATGTTGGAGGGGGTTTTTACTGTGTAACTAAGATTCATAGATCCTCAAGGACCTATTACTCTGCAAAGGCAGGTTATGAAAAGCTGAGTGCATGCAAGATTCCAGCACAAGTAATAGCAGATACGGAATCTTTATCTTGATCATTTTAGTTTGCATTTAAATTTATCGCTTTAAAATGTTCGTCTGAGTAATTTTACAGTTACTTTTGCTTCTGATTACCATTAAGAAATTATTTCAAATAAATTCTATTATTGTTTTGCTTCCTATTGTCCCATATTGCTATTCAGACATTGGCTCTGGTAAACTTAGATAAATCAAAATCAAAAAAGAACTTGGCTAACTGTAAATGTGGTGAAGTTGTGGAGCCTGTCCAGCTTCCCTTTTTAGTCTCCATCCTTCAGACAAATTAATCACCATCTATTACTCTGAAACAGCTCTTAAAGAACACGTTCTGCACCAAAGCAACTGCAAGATTTTTTTGCATGTGCACGCTACTTGCTTCTACAAACAAATTGCTGTTCTGAACCCTTCTACACACATAACTTTCAAATCAGTTTCATGTACCAACAATCTTGAATTCTTTATTTTGTATTTCTTATTAGTACATCACTCGTTACCAAAATTAGCCAACGCAGCAAAGTATCTAAGTCCCAGGCAAGCCAGCTCCCATACACATTAAGGTTCAAATCTTGCCCACTGTTAGCCTACATGAAACATAAAATCCCCTTCAGGTGAGGATCAAGGTCCTGTTTAATCCAAGACCCTGCTCTTGATAGCAATTTCCTACTCTTTAATATATAAATATTACAGTCTTAAAGGTACCTCGGTCACAGATCACCTACAATCCCTGTGCTGTTCCTCTGCCCCCATCCTATTTCACATGCAGTTTTGCTGTCCCCAACTCCCTGGCTCACAGCTCTCAGATGACTTGCTCTGCTTCCACATGTTCTTCAGTCTTCCAAGATGACTGGGCTTTGGGAACCCAAAACAACTACTTTCAGCTTCTGTGCATGGCAACATTTACTCCTTGTTTATGGAGAATTTGATTCTTAAAACTTACGGTTTTCTTTCTTTCAACTTCCTTCACTCCCTGTTCAGGCTGTGAGCCTTCATCAGGTGGAACAGTTAAGCGTAACCTACAGACATTCATCTGAAAGAAAAACAAAGGTTTGGTTTTAGATTTAAGCATGAGAAAAAATATTTTAATAACTTCCTCTACAGAATGAGCTGTACTAACATTCAAGCTTAAATTTGCTATTTTCTACCTACTGCCACACAGCTGACAAAAAGATATTTTTTTAAATGTTGGAGGGGGTTTTTACTGGCAAGAAGTAATTCAAGGCCATCCCCATAATTACATACTTGAAATAGCAAAAATCCGTTTCAATCAACAATATGCTTTTATGTACTCATAAATGACATTGAGAGCTGAGATAACAGAACAATGAACATAATTTTCTAGTTTCTCAGTTTTGTTTGGAGATTTGGCATACCTTATCTTCAAAAGGGATTACTTAAAAACACAAAGCGTATTCTGGAGTGAATGCCTCTGTTCAGTACATATCCTAGTATTTGATCCAAGGATACCTCAATACTGCAGTTCTACCAGATGTAAACAGGAATATTATTGAAACCAGATACAAGTTGTTTGTAAAAACTAAGCTTCAAAATGCTTCAGAGAAAATTTAAGAGGTGCTGTTTCCTATCTGATTTCAGAAAAGCGGTTCTCTTGCTGAGCAAACAGGCCAATAGGGCTGATACCCTTTTATTCACAATTGCAGTTCACCTTGCTTTTGGCTGAGAGATCTTTGGTGTAGTGATATTTTTAAAGCAACACATTTCATACAAAAATCTTGGTTAAAACTTTCAGTCTTAGTCCTATTTGTGAGACATTTTTGTGGAAAACAACTACAAGCCCTAAATAAAGCAGAGCAAATGATTAAATTTGTCTGTCCAAATTTGAAGCTGCAGAACACCTTCCCATGAAATCCCACCTGCCTGTTGACAACAAACAGGGCTCTTAAAGCTCTTCTTCAAAATGCTCAAAATATCTGTCACAATTCCTGCGGGCCATCACCACTGTTCTTCTATAGCCTAGTATCTCACCTGATCTAGATGTCTCCAGTTTCTCCTAGCTACTTACCTCCCGTCGTGCTGAATGTGTACCTTCCCTATGAAATACACCTTTCCATCACACCTGCCCAAGCTCACAGCTCATATCTTGGCCATTACAGCACTTCCTTTTGCCTTGAAAATGGCAATCATGTTCTGCTCATAGGCATTCAGGGCACAGCAGCAAAGTCCTTTCCTTAGATCCCAAATTTTACCATTTTGTAATTCATTTCTTCCAAGTGTCTCATATCCATTAAGCTAACTTGACTTCACTTCCCAGGCTCGTTACAACACAGCCTCCTCAGAGCATCACATTCAGCATCACAACAAGGATTCCCCTTTTTCCCCGTTTCCAAACAACGGACCTTTTTCAGCTTTTCCAACAAGCTTTAACTTTTTCTTCTTCCCAAGCAAAAGCAATTGGAAGAACTATCTGCAAATATCTGCAGCAACTTCACTGTTTTTTTTCCAGCCTTTCTTTAAATCTGTTGAGATGAGAAATCAACAGCGTTCAGACTACTGGCACGCTGACATTATTATCACAATGCTACTTTGTATTGCTTTCTATCTTCCTCTCTCAGTTTGGTCTTTTAGGTCTGCAACGCCTTCTACCAATAAGGAACCCTGTCCCGAGACACAAAAAAAAAAGTGTGAGCTGTGTCTATACAATAAAGAAAAAAAAAAGTCATCTATAGTAAGATCAAAGTGAAATATAACCTACTCTTAGGCACAACTGTAGAGGCTACTTTTTGTGCAGTGTGCTCCTCACCATTAATTCATCATTCAGCTGTAGGCTAGAAAATCTAGAACAAGGAGCTTCAGAGAAAGTGACATAAAACCCCCAAAACTTATTATAAAAGCAGGTTATGCTTGCATATTTGCTAAAGAATTCTGAAACAATTAAATGCATTTAAAAATCATGAATCCTTGCACACTGGCTTTTGACACTGATTGACTGCTATATTTGTTCTTCTGAGAACACCAGACTCTCCCCATATACTGCAGAAGCTGCAGGTGATTCCTGCTTACAAGTTAGTTATCTAGATATATTAATAATAACCTCCTCAACTCTGGAGCTTATTGCTTCATAAGGTAAATAATACACCTTTCCTCACCTATTTAATTTCTATTTTCCCCTGCTCTTTTTCCCCATTAGCTTAGCAGGGCTCTTTCCTCTTAAAACATTCCTGTTTACAAGAAGGGAAACAGAGTCTGGCATTCCTCCACGTAGGCAAAGACAGACAGACCAGACCCATAAATAGGAAATAGAACTGAATTTGTGCTGTGCAGGAAGTGACAGACAAGGCCCACTTTTTCTTACAGTGATTTCAAATGAAGGAAAACCAGACTAAAAGGAATGAAAGGATTGTTAGGAGAAAAAGAAAAAATACCTCAAATAAATAGAAACAGGTAATGACTGGCAACTCAAAGTTCAGAGAAATGGAGTTATGTATGATTCTCTGAAGCTGGCAAATGCCTTGCCTGTTAGTCAGTACGGGTCTAATTATACCAACATACTTACAGATTCACAGGGCAGTGACTGTAAATAAGTAATTATCTCTGTACCTGTATACCAGTTAGTGAATCATGACTCCCTGTCACGTTACAGCAATTGATGTGTTACAGGGTTACTATGAAGGAAATTATAGAAGCCGAGTACAGATGGCAGTCAAATCGTTAACAACTAGGTTGGAAATATAAATTATATATTAAATATATAATTAATATAACAGTACACCAAAATACCACTGTACAACCAAAGGGTTGTTATAATTTAAATTTTTTTTCTTGCCCCTGAACTGTTTTTCTTGTCCTTTTCTTTTCACATTGCCTTCTCTATTACCCCCCGGAATAACATTTTTTTCCCCCCACACTTCCTCAGGTCCACACTAGCTCCTTACTTTTAAAACACCTCAAATCAGTATCATATTTTTGACCGTATTTCTGACACAAAGTTTTAATGCTTTACTTTGCAGGTGGTATTGGCAATCAGAAGTATTCCAGCCTTGAAGTCATGCCCAGTGAGGCTTGTACAGCAGTGGCAAAGTACCACCCAATTCCTCGCTAGGACAAACTTATACAGGCTGTACTTTTGCTATTGTTTATAACAATAGGACTTCCTCACCATCCCTGGGGAACCAGCAACAAACATATAGCCATTCACTCCTGCTCCTCCTGGGCCACAGATGATGCACTCTGCCTTAGGACTGAACTATAGATCAATCTGTTGAAATTCACGAACACTATAGAGATTGGAAGGGGAAAACAACAGGCACCACTTTTTCCTCTAACCTCCAGAAGCAATTATGAATATTGTACCTATATTGGTCTTGCTATGCAGTGCTTCCTGAAGAAACAACACTCTGTACCATTTATCAGCAAGTTTACTTGACCAAATGAATGAGCAAGGCTCACATGGAAATCGCAGCAAGCCCTCCTCCAACAGCAAAACACTGCTGCAGTGATGCCTTAAAATGGAAATGAAATTGTAACAGGAAGAGCCTCAACTCAGTGCCAAACAGTGGCAGAATAATGTACAGCTGAGGATGAAGGAGTAATTAGCAGAAACAAGCTGCGTTATGCAGAGAGAAAGCGGAGAGGAGAATGAAAGAGAGCTCCCATAGCAGGAAAGAGGCTCTGATTTAATTTCCTTCAACTGCTGACTGACGGTAAGACCAAGTGAAGAAAAACAGGGACGGACATGGCTTCCATCCTACCTTTCTGCCATCAACATTGTAACTTTGTGCGCGTAACTTTTAGAAAGAAATACTGATAGAAGAAGCACCAGGTGTCAGGCTTTCTAGATTGTCAGATTTTAGTTTGATTTGCAGCATCTGTTATCTTTGGCAAGCCAACAATATAAGTAATCTTAATTGTGCCAACATTTTATGTTTGCTCCTGGCTTTTTGACAGCAACAACCCATTAGCAGTATTTCCAAAGTTCATCTGACATCATTTGTGAAACAAATACACAGACAGGAAAACAAAGACTGACAGGTTCAGCCCAGCAGCCGCCAGACAGCAAAAGTTTGTTGAGTGCAATGGAAATTAACAGGTGAAGACACGCTCTTCTATCAAATTTCTAAGAGGCCAGTGGGACAGCATAGACAAGAGCTACTACAATATGGCAGTTAAGAAAAAAGCCATTCTAGGTTAGTTAAAAATGTTAAGAATTCATGGCCCAGATCCACAATCCACAGTCATGTTTACCAGTCACCCTACTCAAATCACTGGGGTGCAACTTAAAACAAATTCAGTTTGAGTACTGTTCTTCAGCCTCTTCTTCCCCCCCTTCTAAAAAACAAAGCATCCAGAAAGGCACTGATCATAGTTAACCAAGTACTTAAATAATTACAGAACCAGCATTAAAACAAAGAGCAATGTTTTCATAAAATAACCAGAGTTACCAGTACAACAACAGAAAAACACAAGCTGTTCTACTAACAGCCAGTCCCATTCTAAGATTTTTACAGTACCCCCACAGGGAACACGTGGTTCAATATTGATCTAACTTCAAACCAACTTTAGAGTCAACATAACCAGAATTTAATATTGTTGATCTTTCTAATGTCTGATAATAAAATGGTTTGGGCATAACACTTCTATTGAGTAACTATCTGCTAACCTATCAGCTCAATGGCCAAAATTCTCTGCCTAAGACCAATGCCTAGTGTTTGTTTTAGACATTTGAAGGTGAAATCAGAAAAGAAGTGCGTGTTTAATTTCAGTCAGTCCTAAAAAGCAAAGAGGAAAATACTTTCTTTGGTCATTTATCTGTTGATTAGCCTGCTCCATTTATGAAATCTCTGCTGTGAGATTCCCCACACAATTAAAGGGCACTTTTCCTGTGACCACAAGCACAAAGGAATGTGACATGCATCTTTCATTTATTCAGCAGTTACTCTGTCTTCCTCCCCTCTTTTGACAACTCACGGTAAGGGAATCATATTTCACTACAAAAAAGGAACAGCAGTTTCCCAGTGGGTTTTATTTGCAAATTAGGTCTTCACCAGTTTCCTTAAGAGAACACATCAAATAAAGTTCACTTTCCATCATCCCTGGGAAATATATCATAGGGATGAAAATAAGAAAATTATCACTTAAACACAAGTTCTCTTAGCTTTAACTTCTTTAAGAAACACTAAAACAGGAAAACTGAGTGGGAACACAGAAGACATACAGTGAGCATAACTATGATTTCCAAATAATCTTAATTTTTCCATATATGTGAGCAATTTCATGTCAGGGATTTTTTCTATTGAAGAGCCTGACCTTCACATTACAACATAAAACATACCATACATTACATTCTTCATTGTTTTAATTATGAACTCATATTTTTGGAATATCAAAACAATTACTAAGTAATTCAAGCAGCATCATGATCACACGATTGTATTTCTGTGTAAGGACAAGCTTATCACTTATTTTGACTTATTTCACACGTGGAATGTGCCCTCACAACGACAGCAGTGTGGTTATAGCAGCAAAAAAGGGCTATTTAAAGCTGGGCGGTTGTAGAGACATTCCTGTCATACCTGCCAGAGTTTTAATAACTTTTTAGAAGCGTTCCCAACAGATTAGTTTGTCATTATTATTGAGCTCATTTATGAAATTAAAAAAAATATATATTAGTAAATCGTATTTCTGTATTTGATTATTTAATTATAAAGATAAGCAACTATTGCTATCTAAATCATTATGGTGAGCTTTCTCCTGCCAGATCGAGCCTGGAGAAGCAAGTTCTCAGTTGTAAATATGAAGGCACATTTCCAGGGGACCCCTCATGGGGGGCGAGAATCTCTAACACAAGCACACCTTCCTCACAGGTTTCCAGAAGAGCAGCCAGGCACTAGCACTAAGAAAAGCCTCGCAGACCACCCCAAAAACTCTTCCCTATTTCCCAGCTCCTGGTACGAACGCACAAGAAGATGTCCTCACGCACCGCAAGCTTCACCGGAAAATAAGCCCGAAAAAAAGCCTCCGCAGGTGAACTATACGGGAAGGGTGGGAGGGGGGGGTGTCAAACCGCCGCGTCGCCCCACTCCACCGCCCGCGGGACCGACCTCCCTCCCGGCCACGTCGTGTGTGTCCCCCCGCTCCCCCCTGCCCCGCGCACCTTCCGCCGGGAGCGGCCGTCGCCGCCGGCCGGCCTCCGGGGGGTGGTGGCGGTGACGGTGAGCCCGGAGCTGTAACGCAGCATCCCCGCCCGCCCGACCGACCGGCGCTGTCTGCGGTTGCCTTCGGCCGGCGGAACCGCTCCGCCCCCGCGCACATGGCCGCGGTGCTGCCCCGGCGGGGGGGGGGGGGG
>NW_015090862.1:5730192-5857580 GCF_001431845.1 Calidris pugnax
CCCGCCCCCCCGCTGGTTCTTGGTCCAACAAGGAGGTACCTTCCTCGGGAACCAAAGGAGATGCTGCTTTTATTTTTTTTTGACATAGATTATCCCCTGTCTATGTGTAATTACCTTAAAGGCCAGGCTGGATGGAGCTTTGGGGGCAACCTGGTCTAATGGAAGGTGTCCCTGCCCAAGGTAGGGGGGGGTTGGAACGTAGATGATCTTTAAGGTCCCTTCCAACCTAAACCGTTGTATGATTCATGGAAAACACAGCTATGGCTACACAATGTCCTTGCCCCTTATGATGTTAACAATCATGCCGGTTCCCCCCTTTGGAGAATGCTAAAGAGAGAGAAGTAATTTGCACTAGAAAAAATGGGAACTGCACTGAACTACCAGTGCCTCACCCTCTGTGTACAACGTGTCTATTCTGCCTCTCAGTGCCCTGTCCCCAAGGCAAGATACTGAGCTATCGACATGACAAGGATCTGAGGAAAGGAGGAAGAAAGCGCTGCCCAGGCCCTGAGGAACGAATGAAGGGTCTGCATTTAGTATTCAGCATCTGTTCTGCTGTTTTCCCAGCTACTATTCTCTTCTGCGCCTGAGGAAGATAATACAGCCTGTGGCAAATGAGATAGAACAACCACTTGTATTTGGATTTCTTTCAACTTAAGATTGGCTGCAAGTCACATGATAATTTTTTTTTGTGCAAAGGTGTGTTGTGCCTACAAACAATTGCATTTCCGTATGAATCATCCACTGTCACAACTCCTGGTTGTATTGCGGCTTTCAGAGTGGGTTTGCAGGTGGAGGGTAAGGTTGGGCTTTCAGAGTGGGTTTGCAGGTGGAGAGTAGGGTTGGGCTTTCAGAGTGGGTTTGCAGGTGGAGAGTAGGGTTGGGCTTTCAGAGTGGGTTTGCAGGTGGAGAATAGGGTTGTCTTCAACAACATGAACACATTTGACAAGTACATCCCTTAGCAGTGGTCATTGCTCCTTCCTGGTTATCCTGGTAAGCAGAAATGTCTCAGTTTAAACTCTGGTATGCAGCCAGCTGGTGGCTGTTGTGGTTTCAGCTGGGAAGGAGTTCCTATACCTGTGAGATTCTCCTGGTTAGTAAGAAGTTGTGCCTTCTGGACTTCATTCTCTTCTGGGAAAAGGTGTGTACGCAGGGCTGTCTGGTCATTGGAAGGCACAAACAGAACTGTTTTCCTAAGAACAGGCACGGAGACTAAACTTATGCCACACTATGGGAAAGGACCTTCCTTCCATATGCTAGAGCATGAGAGAGGAAGGCATGACAGCTGGATTTCTGGGACAATTTCTAAGGTCTGCAGCAACTTTGATAGTTTTGATGGGTTGGAAAAAGGAAGCTCAAGAGAAGACATGGCAGCAATATGAGACATACACAGAAGGGCCTCAAAAAAGCTCTAAGTCATAGAATTATTCTTGGATGCAGAGAGGAAGATTTGGGATCTTCAGCTTGCACAAAAGAAAGTGGTGGGGAATGGGCAACAAAGGTGTAGAAGAGCATGACCGGTATGTAGAAGTGAATGGGGAATGGCTATTCACAGAATCTTAGTGGTTGGAAGGGACCTCCGAGATCATCAAGTCCAACCACAAAAAACAAAAACAACAACAACAACAAAAAAAACCAAACAAAAAAAACCCCCACAAAACAAAAAACACCACACAACCACTTTTCTACCCTTGGGAACAATGGATTTTAAGTAAACCAGGCACCACATTTATGTGCAAAATTACATTATGGCAGAGGATACTCTGATGATGAAAAGTATATCCATCTGCTTTTTAAACTCTTAGAAGACAGGCTATAAAACATGACAATATGTCTACAACTACTGACTCAGGAGGTCCTTGAATTGTGGGTTTGCTTTCTTGATAGCTGTCCTGTGATAGGACCTCTGACCACTGTCTTTTCAGCCTCGACATGACAGACTGCCTACCAATAGTGATAAAAGTGACAGGCTTCTAGCAAGCAACAGTTCTCCTCTGGTCTGAAAGGAGCTCTCGTGCCCAGCATGTCCTTGCCAAGGGCAAGCTCTGCATGTATTTCTGGCTGCAGCTCGTTACTCCACATTTGCCATTCTCTCCCACCCCCAATGGAGACTTAAACCAAGAAGTGATAATCCATAGAGTCATTCCCTTTTACACTCCCTGAGAGATCAGGGAGAAAAGTCTGCTGGGTTTCAGCTTGTCCCTGTTTGCCAGGACCTGTGACCTTACCTCCCTGGTTCTGATACAGTCTGAAGCAGATTTGCCAGTTTACTGCTCCTTTTTCCCTGCAAGGGTCATAGTATGCTGCTGTGAGCATTTCAGGCTGTTTGTGGTTTGCACATGGCACAAGCTTACAGAAAGAGGATGGGGGAACAGAAAGTAAGCCACCACTTGGGAATTAGTTTGACTAAAACAACAGTATTCTACTGATTTCTGCCGTTGGATAGACTACACAAAAGGTATACAGGTCATACAGACTGCTCATAGACAATATACAATGTGGTGGCAGAACATAATCTGAAGGGGATGCTGAGCTTTCAGTTCAAAACCTGCCAGCGCTTTCTGAATGCAACGATCCAAAGGCACAGCAGATTAATTACAAGATGACATTACAGTATGAGTATCTGGAGTAATAGTTGCCCATATAATTACATAGGAACTGCAAGAAATTTAAAGTCTAGGCACCTTGTGCATTTTTTTGCGGACTGCCTTGTTGCCCACCACCAGCATTACTGAAATCTTTTTTTCCCAGGAGGCCCAAAGATCATTATGCTGGGGGAAAAATGAAATAGGATGCCACAGAATCAACAGGCCTTTACATGAAAAGCCCTTGGTCACAAGATGGGCAAGAGAGCATACAATACATGGAGTAGGAAGTAGGTCTGCCCTCACAGAAAAACAGATTATAAAAGAAATTCTGCAGGAAAATTTCTGCCTAGTCTTACCTTAACAAATCGCCTAAATGTGGGCACAATAAAAGGCTGATTTTTTTTTGGTCAAAATCTCCTCTCCATCTTCAGGCTAACTGCTGACAGATTCCAGAGGAAGAAGGAAAGTTCCAATAACACTTGACCAACTTGAATATTAATCCTGTGGGATTTGGGAATAATTGCAGAGTTACAAATTGAACAGAACTCACACCTGTGGTCATTAAGGTTATAAAGTCCCATTTATATTGCTACAAAAATGAGATGTTATAATTAACTTCTAATAGCCTTCACTTTCCAGGGGGATTAAAATCTATTCTGCCTTCATCATCCCTAAGGCATGAAACCCATTTATAGCAGAGATTGTCAAATGGACAGGTACACATAAAATATTTCAGAACCAGACTCACTAAGACCCGTGGGCTTCATCACCTATTTTTCCTTAGAACTGTTTCTTTTCAGTGCTAGCTTTCACCCTTGTATGCTACAGACACACGCTTAGCTCAGCACCATGTAACTCTCAAGCTCTTCTTTTTGGACATTACAGAATGAAAATTTTAGCCTGCTAACGGTCATAACACAGCTTGTTAGTCGACACATACCAGAAACTGAGCCCCCAAATTCCATAGTTATAGGTCCCCTTATATGCAATATACAAACCGATATATAATATCATACAGTTCTTGTCTTGAGCACTATTTCTTCTTTCACTGGCAAATACATCTTTGCTGCATTTGGAGCTACTGTGGTTTATAGTTGCCCTTTCGAAGCAACATAACACATACAGATTTCTGAATGTCCAGCTTGTTAGCTACAAGCATCATATCCTTCTCAAACCGATTGATATAAATGTTTGCTGTCACTCAACACTCTTGGTACATGGCTGATACAGGATTACTACAGGAACTCAGAGCCTCCGCTGCTGATCTTATATATACAAATTTATAATTAGAAATTCCCATACCAGAAGTTTGAAATGCGGGATATGTCCTTAGCACCCATTTTATGTGATTATTCCAGTTCTAGTTGAATAAAAAAAGAAATTCCTGGAGCTATCTGCAATAACAGCTTGATTCCATTTTTACTGATAATGTAAAGTCACAGACTATAATTACAATAAATGTTTCTTTTAGCGTCTTCTTTTTTTTTTTAATTGTTGTCCTACTTTCTACTTAAAGTGCACCTTCCTGTTGAGGTTCTCAAAGTACTTTTTAACTACATATCAATAAAGTCACAAAATGCTAGATAGCTCAATAAATAATACAATGCAATGTGCACTACCATTTCCTCTGGAAGAGACAGAAAGGACAAAAGAGAATGGGTTCATCACGCAAAGCCATATCTGGGCAATAATGTAGAGCAAGTTCATCGAAGCCAATCAGGTAATGATAACAGGAACAGGGTTCTGCCATGTATCCTTATGCATATATATGTATGTCAATGTATTTCACACTGTTTGTGCACTTAGCAGTTAGACAAAATGAGGATTACACCTGGTAGCTATGATTTGCAGACCCAGACTGTTAAAAAGCAATTTATAGTGAAATAAAAATGACTGCTAAGATTTTAAAGAAAGCTGCAAAGCCCTGGAAGGGCATCTTTTTCAGGAAAAAGTGGTATTTCTAGCTTCATTTGCAAGGGCTTTTGATTGAGCATGTCTATAAGTCGTAATATTTACACAGCTATAGCCATGGCTTTTATTTTATTAAATAAAAAAGCTGGGACTTTACCGAAATCAACGGAGAGTTATGAAATATATCAAGACAAATATAGGACAGTTTCACTTACGAATATGTGGCCACATATGAATTGAAAAAATAGCACTGTCATTTTTCAGTCACAAATTCTTAGGGATTTAGATGGCATCACTTCAGATTTTGCTGAAGCATATAGGGCATCAGTCCAGTTCTGATTCAGCAGAAAAAGTACCACCCCTTGATTCATCTTCACCATTTCCTCTTTCATGTAGGTCTCCCACTCAGTTAACAACTGGGTCACAGCCCATAGCAATGTGGCCCGAGACACACGTGCAACACTAGAAGCCTGTCATTCATTCTTCAGCAGTAGGTTTTGGTTTAGTCAGTCTGCGCAGGACTGTTCAGCAGAAATGTCATGTAAAAATAATGCAGCACAGGAGCAGCAGCATTGTTCACCCAGGGGTGTGACCTGCCAGGTCACATAAATAAACCGGTTAAGGTAGGCAGGGGAGTAGAAAACAGGCACACCCCACCATTAGCACCACAGTTATATTGTTAGGCAGCTGCTTTTAAAATCATATTCCACTCCCTGGAGATAATATCAAAGGATAGATATCTTCCAAAAGACTGATTTCTGTATTGTCAATGTGGCAGGAAATAAGCAAATTTTAGAGGCAGAAATAAATTGTGAAATGCAAGTTCTTCTATAAGAGAAAGAAATGGACATACTTAAGGGAGTGGGAGCACTAAGGACAGGCAATCACTGCATGTATTTGACTGACTTCTTTTAGCTTACAAAGGGGAAGTCAAGACACATTTCACCTTTATTTCTCCACAGGAAAGGAAACATAGAAGAGGAAGAAGAGAAAAATCTGTATTTTGCTTCAGCCATTTTTTTATTACAGAAGCCCAGAATAGCAAGTGATGGACTTCAGTCCTGCTTCAGAGTAGAGGATGATGGAACATTTTTCTAACCAACAAAGCAACCAGGCAGTTGTCTAAAACACCTGCAGAGATGCTACTAGTTTTTCCCCTTATTTTAGATGCATTTTAGGGCCTCCATGATCCCCATCTCAGAATGGTATACATGGGAATTCAGCAGTTCTTAATGACTCTCCCAGCCCATTGCCTGTTCACACACAGAGCCGGGACAGGCAGCTGTGCATAAAAATTGTGAAGTGGAAGATCTGGTTCTATTATTTATTTTCTTTCTCCATACTAAAAACAAGTTTACTGGAAGTCCTGCAGAAAGAAAACAAGGCAGAAGAGGAGTTATTTTAACCATAAGATATCAGGTCATACTGACTCTTGAAATCAGGGGACTTTAATCAGAAAAACTTTGTTCCCTCCAGCCGCAAAGAACATTCCAGCAGACCTATCTGTATCTACAGTACAATGACGTTTTCTTATCCTGACACCAAGAATTGCCTCATTTTCTCTGTGCATAAGTCATTACAATAACAGAAAAAGAAGTAAAGTTATGAATCAATACAGAAGATACTGATGGGCCTAACCAAACTAAAGTTATTAGGAGGGAGTGTAGGGAGGACTAAATAGTTAAGGGGACTTACTAATAGCTCAGCCACAATGACTAAATATTACTTAGGGAAATGCCCCTCTAACGATAGACCTAGTCGTAGGAAGGAAATGGATTCACACATCTAACCACTTACAGACTGGTCGCACACTGTATCTCTGAATCTGGCTGGCCACTCCCCACATTTCCAGTGTGTCATCCTCCAGGCCACTTCAGCCCAGAAGAAGGAAGGAGTATGTTTTTCCTTCACCTGCATCTGGTGCATCATGCAGTTAGCAAGGGTTCTGATCACAGAGCAAGAGATTTGAACTATTCCAGGAAGGCACTTTCAAGAAATATTACAGACAGAAAACAGATCAAACAGGTGTCAGTGCCTTGGACAGCAGAGCAGGATTTCCTGACATTCTGCTTGCTTGATGATAACGTGAAAGCTAAATAAATCTGTGGCTTTTGAGTGACAAAGGCTGGTCTACAAAAGGAAATAAACCAGTTTGTAAGTTCACTCATAATTCAAAAATTAAAGTTTCTACTATGAAATTGTTTCTGCAGTGGAACTATTCCCATTGGGTTTCTCTCTCCAGAAAAAACAACAGAAAAAAAAGTGAGTACTTGAGCAAAAAGACCTTTGAAATGACTTGAAAGACCCATTCACTTCTGCTGGGTTGTGACTTATGCCATAAATTTATTCCAATCAGGAAATTTGGATGGCATAAGTCTCCATAAAATTCTTCTGCTTTCCCTCCATTTCAGAATATGCCTAAAATAACTACTTGAATTCAAGGGAAATGTAGAAAAAAAAAATACACAGAAAGCCATGCACAGTGACTATGTTATGACAAACTCTTTGCAGGCTCTGGGGAAGGCTGGTTCTCTTTCGTATCACTCAACTGCATTTTATCTTACTCTTTCTATTGAAATGCCTGGCACTGTTTCTAGTGCTTCAGACATGCCTTTGAAAAATATTTCAAACCACGCCTGTTGATGAAGTCTTTAGTTGCCCAAATTAATTGTAATAATATATATATTTAATTTTGTAGATACAGATTTCTAAAAGGTGTTATTAGCATTAACTTATAAATTTAATTTCCCTCAGTGATTAACCGCTACTCTTTTTCATAATTTCACCATACTTAGGCATTTTGCTGCACTTCTGGCCTACCCAGATTACTTCTTCAGGAATTTTATTTATTATAGGTTAATAGAGCACCATTCCCACCTCTGGAAATCTCTGAGAGAAGTTACCTGAAAGTTTAAAAAGCTACCGTAGCTACTGGAGTGGCTAGACTGAGAAACACATGAGATTCCATCAGGCCTCCTTGAGTCAGCCTAATAGAGCACACGTCCCACAGCTTGCTTGGGCAGAATCTCATCTCCACCTGACAGGGAGAAACAGAAACAGCACATCTCAAGAGCTGTATTTAAATTCTTCCCTGTTGCAGGTTTGTTTTTTATGTAAGTATTTCAGCATGGGAAGTGAACACTATAGGGCTGCTGTAGTTATCCCAAAACACTGCTTCTGCAAGGGATATTCTTTTCCCATTCCCAAAGCTTTTGTTAAATGCACACAGTTACATGCATGACATTCGATTAACAATGTCTTTTAATTAGTACAACTTAAATCTTGCTGATTTTAGAACTGCAGTGTTCTTCTAATGTAAGCAGAGAAAGCAGATATAAGAGGGGTATGGACAGTAATGAATGCTCAGAGCAGACCTGTCTGGAACACCTATTCTCACTGCTCCAGAACAAGAACAGAAAGACACACCAAAAAAAAAAAAAATTTCACTAAAAGACAATTGCCCTACTTCTGGTTTCGTTTTTACTAGCATCTGTCTGATAATAACTGAGAAGTAAACGGAGGTGCTCTGGATATTAATGTAGGTTAATAGAATTAAAGTAGTACAAAGGAACTATCTTGTTGTTTTTTATAATTAACCTGGAGATCCTTTGTTGCCACAGGTCACTGAACAACGAAGTTACTGGCACTGAAGGAAGAGATACATATGGGTATGTATACAGGAGCAGGTTTGGGTCAGACAAAATGGTGAGCTGGTGAATATGAAATCAGCCAGAGCTATCAGTCAGGTTCACCCCAGAGCTAGCAATGATCAGAGAGACTGACAGTAATCTCCTGTGACACAACTGACACTAGACATGGGGGAAAGGGAAGGAGGGGATCTGCCTTCCGATGGGGCTCTGGGAATTGGCCACTGTTGAAAACAGGATGTTAGACCATCACTCTGTCCCTGGAAATTTCTATCTTCCTACCTTTTAGAGAAATATTTACCAAATGATTAATATAGTAACAAAAGGCACAGTCTTCCTCCCTCTAAAATCAACGTCAAAATTCCCAGTAATTTATACAGGCATTGCACAGAGGCTATAATATCTTAATACATTCATAAAATGCACTGGATACATTGAAAAATCTGATAGTTGTTCATTTTCTAGCTCATTTTATTTGAGTAAGACGTTTGCAGGATTCGAAATCTTCAATCTGCTGTCCTATGACACACAGTGTACTTTTTTGCTAAAGCATTAGAATGAAGTGTGTCTTTTGTTTGTTTCCCCCATCTACAGAACCCATACAATTTCTTCAGTTTTTAACCTTTTGTCACTGATGTTGTTTAATAATTTTCTATCAATACTGCAGGTGTTTGGCACAGTTTCCACACATCCCATCAAATTCTCTGGAAAATATTCAGCCTGTGGTTAGATTGCTCTTTGTCTGGCAGTACCAGAAATAGCTGCAGTATTGAACTCAGATTCTTTGATTGCCTTTAAGTGAGCATGTTAGGGTACCACCAACCACTTTGCATCAGCAACACAAATGTTATAATTCACTGACTTACCGTGTCATCTAGATATGATTGAATTCCAATGTTTCTGTAACCACGTATAGTTTAGACATTTATAATTGCTATGGTTGAATTCTGAGCTGTCTTTTGGTAAATACCATCTGATCATTTTAATATAAAACCTTCCAAAAAGATCAGGGTTTCCCTGTGTAGAAATTCTAAGGTTTCCCTTGGGCTAGAAGAGCATGATTTTTTACAGAGCTTGGTAATGCAAAGTGGGGACCCTGTTCAAATAGTCTTGTTAACCTACAAAATTTTACAGATTCCTGATGACGTGGCTAGTGTAGGTCACTAGTAAATAAACCACATGCATTTCACTACAGTTCATTCTATCTTGTGCAAATTCTGGAAAAGTAGAGGAACCCTTAAGGCCCACACTGTGAAATGGTGACTGCTCGAGACTCAGTAGTCTGCAGATGTCAAATTCTGCACATCACAATCAGTATCTTTGCAACTGGGCTGGCCACTGGTGTCGATCCATATTCCAGTAATCATGTTTTCAGGGAGAGAGAGAGATACTAGGATCTTATCAAGTCAGATGAAAAAAAGGGAAACTCCTGAGAAAGATCACAGTAAGTGTAAACACTCCAGTCCCCTAATGAACATACCTGTTTATACTTTTCTTACACTGCTGACATCTTCCTAGGTCAGTGCCTGAAGTTAGGTGGAATGAATCCAGGTCTAAAGCAGTATTGAAAATCATTTTTTTGAGAATATGTTCAAATGTTGAGGCAAAAGACAACTTGGTTTCCATTAAATTCTTTCCATCAAGTCATAGTCCAGCCATAGTAATGAACCACCTCAATAACTGCCTCCCTGATTATCACTCAGTATTATGCAGAGTAGTACAAATGCCCAGGCTGCATCAGAGCTGCTGTCTATCTTCTCTGTCAGCGGCCAGCGTTTCCTGTTTCAGAAAGATAAATAAGAACTTCATAGGAGACATGTTAATTGTCCTCCCACTCCCTCCAAATATCTCCCTGGATTTCTAATCATTAGAGACTGGTTTACTTCCTGAACTATGGGATTAGTAACTCCTGCTGACACATTTTCATGAATAATGGGTATTTTGCTAGCTATGAACTTTTGTTTCCTACTAAATTATCACCATCAGCACCAGCATGTCTAATCATAGGGTATTAAAAAGTACCAATTGTGATTCTCCTTGCTTTGTTCTGGTGATTGTTTCCTTGTTACAGTGTTACTGTTTACCATTTTGTAGGTATTATCTGTCTCTTTCTGTCCCTCAAATTAATTTCTCTAGATGCAGGACAGGACCACTCAGTTTTCTGTCCTCTTGGAGTCATGCAATAGTATCCGAGTACTTCTTACCACAGCAGCACTTCTACAGGAAAGCATCATACCCCTTCTCCCATCAGTCACTTCATGCACCTTCTCATCCTGAATGCTATTTTGACTCTGGTTCTATACTGAAAAGGATCTTTGTTGAGCAGTAGGTCACTTTCTGTACAAACTACTTCTTCACTGGCAACCTGGCTGTTCAGTATTGTATTTCATCGCACGAGAACTGATATCCAAGGAAGATTAAATAATTTTCCCTATTTTCCAAGAAACTTGTGCTCTGGCAGGAGCTCAATCTCAAGATTCCAAAGCTTTGAGATACCCTTTAGCATGTCTATCTTCCTTTTAGGTTGGTTTTTACATGAACCTTCTTTGCAGAGGGAGCATCACAATTGGCTCCACACCAGTTGCTGCCTGGGAAAACAAGACAAAAGGTGCACTGTTAGGCTTTAATTAACACAAGTCAACAGGGAGGGTGCAATCCCTCAGTTGCAATGACAGCCACAGCTGGGCTCCCTGGCTGGTTAGAAGTGCAGAGGGATGAATTTTGTCATCCTCACTATATTGAAGGATTACATCAACAAAATAAGGCAGTACTGCCACTGGGCAGTCAACACCAGCTTCATGGATATAAGCATGAGATTCTTTGTAACAAACCGCTGTATTTTGGCAAAACGCATAGTCATGGTATACAGAGGGCATCGCACCATTAAACACAATTCACCATGTAGTAAAACATGCCTGCAAAATGGGGTTAAGACCCCCGTTTGCGGGACTTTTGAGAGGAAGGCACGGGCCCTCCCAGGGCTATGGCCACCAGCACCACCGCTCTCTGCTGCCACCTGCGGGCGCGCTTCCCCGGGCGCCTTCGGGGAGAAGAACAACTCAGGCATCTTGGTCAGTTCCCATGATCAAGACTTTCAAAGGTTTTTGTGGAAAAATAGTCCTCTCTCCAGAAAACTTGCACCAACTCTCCCTTTTTGTGCCCACCTTCCCCCTTTATTTTTTAATTCATTTTTTTCAAGAACCAGAAATTTCAAGCTCTGCTAAGCACAGAAAAGTTTCAGAGCAGCAAAGTTAATGGGTATCAATCTCCCTTTCTCCCTTCATATTACTTCTAAATTTGTAAAAATTACAAAGGTGATGAGAACAATGACACTGACTAGATAAAGCGCCAATCAAAGTTAAAATGTGTTCCTTTTATCTGATTCTCTGCCCTCGGTTGCAGAGCATCCTCAAAGGGCCTTGCAGCTCATCTCTGGGCACTGTGCACACCCAGGTTTGTGATCAGCAGCGTGTAGGCTTCAGGGAAGTGCAACTGCAGTTTGTGCAGTGGGTATCACCAGTGTGCTCTGTGGCTGGTTGGTATCTTTATATTATTGAGAAGAAAAGCTAAAATGACAAGACTTACTTACAAAATTTTGTGGAATCAAAGTTCAATCATCCGATATCTGATGCTCTAGGCTTGGCAGGTATAGAAGGTACAGGTCCATCTAATCACTCAGTGTGGAGACCTACTCTACCACGGAGTTACTCATCCTGCATGCTGGTGATAAGCTTGACACCATATAGAACAGATCTAGGCAGACTCCCTGCCCCACTGAATTTTCAGGTATTCAGTTCCCTTCTGCCATCTGCACAGCCCTTCAGATGCAACTGCCGACGTCATTCCTTTGGTAGCACACTGACATCTACAGATGCTGCAGTTCACACACAGGCTCCTGGGGCTTGTGTCATCCCATTTTGAGTCATAAGCACCTGCCATTCCTGGAAACAGCATTGTGAAGCTTTACAGTGAAAGCCCTCCAGGTGAATACAAACACATTGCAACAAGAAGCTAGGTAAGCGGTAATTGTACAAGTACAAAAAGCTCATTATTTTGCTCAAATAAACTGAAAGACAGGTGTTTAATGCCATGCCCACAGTGTGTCATGACATTTCCTGTACTACGAGCCTGGCAACATCACCACAGCAGACTGCAGATACCGCCTGTCTCTCACTTTACTTGTGGACACAAGGCAAGCTAAGTAAAATAAAATCCCATACATCTAGTCAAGATTTCACTCCCAAGAGAGAAGACCCAACAGACTCCTAGAGAACGCAACCAGGAGAGAAAATTCTGCAGACTGTATTGTTTGGTTGTTTTTTTCCCTCTGACCAAAAGAAAACACAAAACAAAAAACCCCAAAACTCCAAACTTTCCCCAAAAAAGCCTAATCTCCCAACAGCCACCAATCAGCCAGCCAGACCTTTCTGTCAGCACCCGGGAACCTGTGTTTCTGTGAATAAGCTAATGTTATCTCTATGGTTTCCAAACATCTGGCGGTCAGGACTCCTCACTTCTCTGCCTTCATACATTTAATGCCATGCATTGGGCCTTCCAACAGAGTGTCTGCATTTGTCACTGATGAAGGAAGGACCACAGCTGGGAAATGCAAGAGAGATCGTCAGCCAGGTACCACGTTAGAAAGCACACCACAGCACAGCACAAATTGGTACTCCTGAGATACTGACCTGCACCGTTGTAGGGTGTTAAGTAGCTGGCCCAGCTGGGATGGTGCTGGGGCTTGTTTCATGGGAGTTGTCACAGGACGACTGGTCTGATGAAAATTCAGTTTCCTCTTCAAAAAAATACTTTCATGGGACTTATTGCAAACATACACTTGTTGACCATATATGTGTCTTTAAATTGAACCTGTTTCATTTTAAAAACAAATTGTTGAGTTTGCATGCATTTTGAGTTGGTTTGCTATATATGCAGCTTACAGCTGCCTTTCTCCTGCCATGAATGACTCTAGCTTACTGAGTAGGGGTTTCCCAATGCCACAATAGCTTATTTTTTCAGTAGAGAAGCCAGCAACAGCAATAGGGACAGAAGAAGAAAGGAGGTTAAGTAGACTGCAGTTTTCCTTCTGCCATCCCCACTCTGTATCAATACTACCGTATGGTACATGGAGGCTTATCGTTGCACACCTACAAAAATTCCTTTCCCCTCATGCAGGTAGCAGCTGTAGTGGCCCTATTTCTTACTCATTCTTTTCTCTTCTGTGCTTATCCCACAATGCTTATTAAACTCAGTCCATCTGAAAAACTTTCCTAGCCAAGGGATGCCAGGCAAACTGAAGAGATGAATTCTATTGAGCTGTATAGCAGGCTTGGGCATCCAGACAAATATTTATCCTCATGCGGTATCACGTACAGCACCACACAGACCATGGTCTTTCATTGTGACTCTTAGTAATTTTTGATCTGAATTGAGGATTTGATCTTATCTTTAAAATAGCTGGATACCACACACAATATGTACTGAAATAGCAAGGCACAGTGAGCTGTGTTTAAAGTAAACATAACCTGACTCAGGAAGCTTCCTTTCTTTGGACTTTTGCAAGTTTTTGCAAGTTTTATTTGACTTACTTTATTTTTTCCTTCACTTTTTTTTCATAGCCGTTCTACAAAATAAACCATTTTCTTATTTGAAAAAAAATAAATAAATTTGGAACTCCCTACAAAGCAAGGAAATTGAGACTTAAGGCTGTTGTTCTGCAGCAAAGACACTCCAGCAAAGAGCTGCTGGTTACTCCACAGAGCTGCTGGTACTGCAGACCTTCAATCTCAGATGTGTGGCAGTTAAAAGAGCTCCCCACTTGGAAAGCACTGCAGCATGCACCAAGGCAACGGGCTAAACACAACACAGAAAACAGATATGCTGAAAAATCAGATATGCTGAGAAATCAGATCCTTGGCATTTCCTCCTAACATTTTTGTTGAGTATGTTTTAACAGCAGACACAGTATCAAGTTGTCAAGGTCTAGTTTTATGTTTTCTAGGCATGTTGACAAAAGTATGAGGAGGTCAAGGACTAAAGCAGCAGCCCAAACGGATTAGAAACCAGACTCCTACAGGTTCCCAGTGCTCTACTTCCAACTATTAGACCACCCCATCTTCTCTGGATGGGTCAGCTTCCTTTGTTTTCCTTTTGGTGACATGTTTAAAAGACAATTAAGAGGCTTGTTGGGACTCTGTCAAAAAGCTCTTCTACACAGCAGATACTCAACACCAAACTCAGATGAAGATGGTCTGTGCTGGGAAGGATTTACAGTAACCACAGTGTTACCATAGCCACTGAATTTGTGTATCAATTTTAAACAGTTGGGATTGTGTTTTCAGGCACACACCAAATCAGCTGATACTACACTTGCAGCCATGCACACCCATCTTTCTTTGCCTTCAGAGAGCGTTGTGCCTGCTCTTGCATGCTCTAGTCACGATACCCATCGAGTCCTTTTTCCTTAAATAGCATTTGCTGTACTTCAACCAAAGAACTTAAAAAAAAAAATTAAAAGTACCCCAATCTCAATCTCATCTGTAGTACAGAAATCATATGCTGCCAGCCTCAGCCAAGTCAAGTTCCAGATCTCGGTCCTTATCTCCCAGGAAAATAAATGGCCAGGCTGGGGGCTGGGCTGAGAATAGCCAGCTCCGTGGTGTGAGACGTGACTTTTTAGTCAAGAGCTCAGCTCTCCTATGCACAGTGGAACTGCTTTCTAGAGAAGTAATTTTCATTTCTGGCACAGATTGAGTTTTCTCAGGGACGAGTCCCAAATAGTCTCATCTCCCTTTCCACTCCGAGGCCAGCAATGTTTTCTTTCTCTCTCACAAAAAACTCACAGAATTAAACACATCTTTGACAAAAAGCCAAATCCAAGGGAAAGCAGAGAGCTACACACACAATTTCCTTCTGGAAAAAGTATAAAATAAAAAGTGACTCATACAAAATAAATGCTTCTGATACTTGCAGGCACTTGGGTATTTAAGGTCTGAAGATGCTGAAAGCATTTCTGCAAAACAGAACTACCTGTGCTGCACAGGGGTATGCAGCTAATCAGTCCCCACTAACACCGCATCCACAGAAATATCTGAAACACATGCTGCTCCTTTTTCAGCACTATAATTTGTCTCAGCTGGACTCTCTTGAGAATCTTTGCTGCAAATGTATACAGGAAATAGGCATTTCCTAGCACTACTTCAATGTGTTCCCTACCATCCTGATCTTGAACCTTTACAGTCTGTCCCTGGAAATAAAATCTTACATCCATCCTAACCCGAATTAGGTACCTGTAGGTTTAAGATGGCTTAAGCAATATTCAGTGCCAGGCTCTTTAAGTGGAGTGAAGAGGTGGTCAAATCAAATGAATCAGAACTGGATCCTGCATTGATCTTTGTTACTGTCTTCTCCCTTACTTCACATTATGCCATTGGTAGGTTTCACCCTAGCCAGACTGCATGCAATCAAAGCAAAAGTACTGCTTGAAACTAGTAAAAATAGATTTGTAACCCAATATAGAAAGCATAGTTCAGAAAGTCCATTCTGCTGAACAAGCAGAAGTACACAGAAAGCACAGAAAAAACTCAACTTACCTGTAATGAGTCCCTTCTCTGCACTCACGTACAAGTGTTCCTACAGTTTTCCTATTGGCAACGTGGAGAGCTTAAACTTTCATCATCCAGCTGTGCTTAGAATTTAATTTTTTTATTCCCTGTTCTTCTGCTAATGGCATGAAGCTTCAGGATCCAATTAAAACAGCAAACTGTTATTAGAAGTGGAAAAAAGACCAAATGTTCCCTCTTAAACAAAACATACAGTTTCTGCTGGCCTCAGATGAGGTTCCTTCACCCTAAGTGTTAAAGGGCTGTCACACTTCTACTGTGGTAGATGAGCCCAATTCACTACTGTACTTCTTATTAAGCCTTTCCTTTCTTACAAGTTAAAAGAAAAAACCTCTAATACCAAAACCCCCTTTTACTTATTTCTATACCTTTTTCTCAATAAAAATTTATTTCTATACCTTCTTCCCAGTGCTCATGAACAAATTTTGAAATAACAATGAAATTGTCCCCGCTATAACACAGTAGAGTCAGTGTTAAACATATGACCTAATAAGCACCTTATGTAAAAAAGAACAAATTAAACACGTTATAAACCCTGGGAATCTCTAAAAAATATTGCTCTTTCAGCAAAGTCTTTGAACATTTTGAAATATTCAAAGAAATTAAGCAGCTGAAATGTGTAGCTCCACTCATAGGATAGGATGCTCCAGTAAGCTGAAAGTATCAATATTAGATTACTGAAATATGCTGCATGATCCAGAAAAAAACCTAAAAGCTGAAGCTACTGCACTGTGTAGCCCACTCAGCAAAGCACACAGCTGGTCCACAAAAAAAATGGGGAATTCACATAGCTTCTGGAACAGTTTAGAAAATCAGCTATAAATCAGAACAGATTATTTAATCTGGAAAAGGTAAGAATTAAGTTGAGAAGAATGAGGATAAATCAGAGGAATAGGCACATTAATCAATAATTGCAGTCTCATTGCCAAGAGATTACATTGTGGGGGAGAAACCTGCCTGGTGACTGAATAATAAAAAAAAGCCTATTAGCATAGTAGAAGGTTCTCCTTAAATAAAGTGCAGTGCAGGGAAGCAGGTACAGCAGACAGCAAGAAGATGGCTTTTCCTTTTTCTTTCTCCATGCAATAAGACAACATATGATGTCTGAAAGACCTTGATGCCCTCCAAAGAGATGCCTTTCAAACTCAAGGGCATTAAAATCCACTATATGTGAAGAATATCCTTAATTTTATTACTTGGACAGTGAATGAGGAGTCTATGGAGGACAAAAGGATTTTGTTCACTTATTTGGTTTTAAATTTACACGGAATGCACAAATCAAATTACCAGTGGTTCTTCATGGCAATCAAGACCTACACTCTACCCAGACCATAGATAGCATGTATCGAGAAACAGAGCCACAACTGTTTTGAGCTGAAACACCCCTTTCATCATCTTACGATTTTCTTTTATTTCAGTCATATCATTTGAGAAATCTAAAGAGGAAATGCCATTTCCAAGTCTAAATGAACAAATTAAAGATGAGTTCTTTTTATGAAGACACACTTGGGGAGGGAAGTCTAAGAAGCAGGATCACTCTCACTAGGAGTCCACAACAATGCGTCTCCCTCCTAACTTATTGTAAGTTCAAATGAGAAAAGGAGTCTTCTAGATATTTACTCCTGCCACCTGCTTTACAAGTGACAAAGAAAGCAACTATCCAAAAAGAAACTGCATAAACTTGCTTACAGTATCAGCGTTTCCCAGATTACAGTTATTTTCTTGCTGTATTTTAAACACAAGCATCTTCCGTATGAAATTCAACTGTCGTATCAAGCTAAATGCACAAAGTAGAACTGAAAGAGCTGGCTGACTGTTTATTTTAAGTGAATCATTTTTTTTTTTTTACAGTTTAGTGTAACTGGAGGTAGATGCATTAAGTGATTTTTTTCCAGTGGTTTGAAGTAATAGTCATCTGTGAACATTAGGACAGAGTACTGGAGATTGGAACAATCTGTTTAAAGTTAAGCCTACATAAACATGCAAATGAAACAACAAAAAATAAATCACAACAGGTTATATGATGATTGTCAGTACAGTACAGTGCAGATCTTCTTGGAGGAAAGGCAGTTTCTGTGTTGTCAAAATAGTAAAGCTAGTAATGCAAAAAATTGTATGATGTATGCTACTTGAAAAGATATACAAAATTCAGAGACAGAGTATTACAACTATGCCTTTCACATTATTTCCCATATATCTCAAACCATCAAAATCAAGTTGAAGGGAATTACATGGCAAAAGAGTCTGTAATCTGCTGTGTATGAATATATTCTGATCTCGCAGGCAGGAGTTTCATTTCATATAATGGTATGAAAATGGATACTGCCCTTGTCAGGAGTTTTGCCCTAACCAAGCCTATCAGCCTCACTTTCAGAGCTGTTAAATTTGTCCTCTTCAGCAGATGCCTTTGTAGGAGTAATGGAAGCTCCCAGAAACTCCAGTTTAAAGTACTTTTACAATTACACTGTTACTTGGCCCATTCAATGAAGAAGTGTTCACTGGCCTGTAACTGGGGACAAATACTAATAATCAGACAGGACTTGGCTATAGTTTATCAACAAAATTATGTGGTAGTGCCCTTTCCTTAGAATTCTAGATTGATGCAAAGGAGCAAAAATGGTCTGCTGTAATATAAATGCCAAAAAATATAGTTTTATATTTTTAGCAATAAAATGGAAAATGCTTTTAAAATAAAATCTTAATTTTTTTTTAAAATTTCCAGCAAAGTTTATTGAACAGATGGATCACCCAAAATGCAGATACTTCTGTAAACTGAAATACTACCATCTATCTGCATATATGACCATGCTCTGCAATATAACACAAACTGATGCTCAAGAACAAATTAGAAAGTATCAGATTGTGTGCTTTGTGTTTCCTTGGTGCAATTTCTTGCTAGGTGCATGACATTTTGGGATCAATTAAAGAATAGATTTAAGCATGTACTTAATTCAAAGACCACAAGTAACTTCACTGGAACTGGTGGGACTCCTTACAGACTGTAGCCCTCAAATGAGCAGGCTTATAATGTTCTGCCCCTGGCAGTATGGAGTCCATTTCAGGAAATGAAAGATGCCAAGTAGTAACTAACTCATTCTCACCCTTCCCTACTAAGAACAGAAAGCTTCCCAAATTAAGCTTACAGGAAAGCTCTAGGCAAGCCTCACTCACCATGCAGGTACGATGGGCCTTTTAATGTCAACAGGCAGGATTAACAGTTGATCTCTAATATACAGAATACATACAATAAAACTTGCACTGGCTTTAAAATGGGAATGTACTTCCTGGCTCAGGAACCGTGAATCTGCTCTGTAATGCACAAAAGGTATTCGTTTTCATTTGTTTTCTTCTTATTTAAACCCCAAATATAGCATTCAGTATAAATTTAAGTACTTTACATATGAAGCTGATTTATATAATATTTGAAACTTTACAAAATAGTACTAGTCAATAAAAAGATCAGGTTTAAAATATTTACATTTTATACATAATTTTCCTCTACTTACAATTATTAAATAATCTTCTGTGGTTTCCTTAATTTTATGGAAAAGCTTTTAATAATTACAAACTAATTCTGAATTAATTTCAGATGTTTTTTTTACTTAAAAAGAATTTTAGCAAAATCACATTTCTAATGTAAAACATTATCCTCGTGTTTTCAGTAGCAATTATACATCTATATTCATGTTTTATAGCTGTTTTCTAATGCAGTCCTGTTTTCTATAATAAACAGAGAAGATCTAAATAAGAAAATGGCACAGTATGGATGGAAACATTATATTCCCAACTCTTAAATCCCTTTATGTCATTTGGCTTCTAGAATATCCAGTTTCTTGATAATTTATGTTATTCTTCCAGTACTTTCAAGGAATCACAGATTCAACAGTTATTTAGATTTTTGTGTCATCATCTTTTGAAAAGTTATTTCCTGAAGGTACTTCACAGAGACTATCGCCATCCGTGCTGAAATCATCATCGTCATCATCAGAATCAGCCAACACTTTACTTGGTGACTTCTTCAGTCTACTAAAACAAAAACACACACATCTTTGCTATTAAAACAGCCCATCTAGATGAAGAACACTTATGTAAAGCTTAAAAAATTGACAGGTAGGTTTTACATTTTTTAAGATGTCAAAGAAACTTGTGCTCCAATAGGCTCCAATTCATTCCATGCAAGAGAATGAACATCAGTGAATCATATTTTCAAGCACCTTTAACTGAAGTCACAGCAAAGGGAAACCATAAACTTTACACAATGAAATGTTCAAAGATGGGTGAGGAAAACTGAACACAAGATACCTGTTCCTCTCAGTCGTTAGCAGGAAGTTTTTATTACTACAAATGATAAGAGCGTTTTTCCATTTTTTATTCCCTGCCTCAATGACTTTCTTCAGCAGGCACATCTTGGAAAGAAAGTTTGGGCACCTAAAGCACCCTGAAAAGAGTTGGAGAACATTTGTAAAGAAAGAAAATGTAGAAGAGTTTTCACAGGTCTCTCTCTTAAATTCTGTCTGCTTATGACAAATCTCAAGTTTGTTAGAGGACTCAGTTCATGGACTAAAGGAGCAAGAGATCAATGTTGTGAGTGGCGGTGTGATACATAATTGTAAGGTCTGACAAGTCATCCTACCTTAATTCCTTCTTTGCAGTGTTAAGCTGTCCTTGTAATTGTTCATTTATGTCTAGTTGCTCTTCCAGTTCCCTCTGGAGTTTCTTTTTTGCACTTTCCAGTCTGTCTATTTCTTCTTCAGCTACTTCAACTTGACGTTTCATTGCTTTCAAACGCAAACTCAACTGAAATATTTACATGTCAGCTGATTAGAGGACTATTTTAATAAAGGAATTTTATTCTTCCAGCATCTATGAGAGGGAGAATAAAGACACAACTGTCGTGGTTTTGACACCAGGACAACAACTTTGCCAGTGTAGTGACACTGTAATCCTATGCTTCAGAAATATTCGAAAGTCAGCATTAGACTTTGAGAAAAGTGACAGGATACAATTTTTAAAGAAGAAAAAACAGCAACAAGTGAACATAGCTTTAGTAGAGTAAGACAGTATTATGTGATAGCAAGGCAGTTATCAATAAGGGAAGACTGGAGCTACCAGCATGTCTAAGTTAAGCAACTTTACCAGTCAGATACTATAAAATACATTTTAAAAATCAAGTGGATTTTAAAAGATTGCTCCCTTAACAAATATGTGCAATTTGAAACATACTGTTCAGTATTTGGGCAGAATATTAACTATTTGACTTATGTAGTGAAACAAACCACATTTTAAGCTGGGAATCAACAAACACCACAGGAATGGTAGAGCATATTGCTCTTAGAATATCAATGTATATCAATACTTATAGCCTATATTTAACAATAAGTAGCTTCTTTCTTTAAACAAAATTTTATGGTGGCAAAACAGTATATATCATCTGTTTGTGTATTATTTATAGGATCATATTTTGATATATATATTCATAGGATCATACACTGTCTGTTATTGGCTTAATTTCTTAAAATAATTATAGCCTTGCTTCTATATGTGCTTCAGTTTAGTACTAGACAAAAGAAAATTATCACAATGTGAACTGCAAATCTCACTAAATGGGAGGTCATAAATAATGGGGTAAACATTATCTACCTATTTCTGCTCCTATCTTTTATAAATTATTTACGCTAGTAGTATTCACATCAGGTATTTGCAATATTTGTATATTAGTCTTTCCCTCTACCTGGTCCTTTTGATCAGTCAATGAGAGATGTTCATCATCTACTTGCAACATTAACTCCTTCACTTTTCTCTCAAGTCTTCGGTTAATTAGTTGGAAATTAGCTCTATCCCTAGAAAAAACCAAAACAAACAAAAGACAGGCTTATTAAAAAAGGAACTGAAATACTTCCAAATCATGCTGACATAATTCCTTAGCAATTTTCTAAGAATTAAATAAATACTAACAGGCCCTGTTTTGATTTACTGGTTCCATGCAGCATACCAAGAAATGTGCTCAAAAGAATGGAACACTAAGTGGAATTTCTTCTGTCTTCAGAGCAACATTTAGAAAAAAACCACACTCCTCCAAGATTAAACAATGAAATGAACATGAAAATGGAAGTGTTAAATTATAGTTAGCATTTCTAAGCCTGTTACTGATATCAGACATTACAAAATAATGAGGTATGGAACCATGTTAGCACTGTGCCCAGTTTTAAATTTGTAAGGCAACTTCTAGCATGCTTTCATTTGAAAAGAAAATTCACAATACTTGTATGAAACAGGAATCATTTTAACTCGGCACTTGTGAGGAAAAAAAAAAAATCAAGTTAATTGTATTAGACACTTAGTATTAGCAAGATGCCATACTAAAAAACATAAACATGCATGTTTGATTGTAACTAGTTTCACCTCTCTTCATTTTCAAGCCGTTCTTCTAGCTCTGTGATCCTTGCTTCCATTTGAGCAACAAGTCCCTCTTTACTGGATCGGTAAGAACCCTCCAGGTGAAGGATTCGGCTCTTCAAGTCTTTGTTCTACAGTTGGAACATAACTGATTACTACAAACATGTTCATGTTAGTAAATATCACCTCAACACAAAATAAATTTCTCCATAAAAACACAAGATGGTAAGTATATTTTTAATTTAGTGAATGTGGAAAAAGACTATCAGTGAGATTATACTGTTTACTACAAATGCATCTTCTATTACTGCGCTTTATTTAAAAGTATTTAGTGCTAAGCTGAGTTAAAGTTTTAGGCTTAAATGGACCTTTGAACTTCATATGCTTGCAAATCCCTTCCAACAGCATTTTTAATAAGCCAAAATTCTTCAAATAGCATTGGATCTATCTTATTCTCCACAGAATTCTTTTGTCAAATTCTATATTCTTCCCCTGCAACTCACTTGTGTAGGATAAAACAAGTAGACAAAGAAATTACTTGCATCCAATATCGCTTTACTCTACCCAAGCTGTTACTGTGGGTTTTTTCCTTCTTTCTTGACTATTCAATGCCACTCCTACTACGTAAGTTGTTTGAAAAACTTTGCAAGCTACAGAATTTGTTGAATAAGTCAACTTTTTGCTCAGATTTACACTCAATTTTTATGAGGCTAGGTAATTTAGGTTTTCAATGGGGACCTCAAACCAGGACAGGCCTAAATATAAAGTTGCCAAAAAAAAGAGAAGAGTTACAGAACTTCAAGCCATGATCTCAGATCTCAAACACTGAAAAAGCTATGACAGGGTAGTCAGAACTAAAGTGTAAGGATGGACACGGGATATACCAGCAGGTGGCATTCTTTTTTCTCAAACAATTAAGATGGGTTCAATTTAACATAATTTAAGGCACCAAATTAGATGTCTGGTACAAACATGTTATCTAGATTCCCGTTACAACCTGTTTATGTTCTTGAGACTGTCACTAATACTATGACTTGCTAAGATAGCTTTCCTCTGGATCTCAGCTAGGGGTTATAATAGTAATCTTGCTTTCAAAGACTATTGAGCTGCAGAATAAAACCTTGCAAAAAGCTAAAAAGTATTTTTAATGTACTTTCCACCACAGATATTGAAACTTATGAGTCATATTCCTTCCTAGACAACAGAGAGCAGCATTTCTCTACCAAATCTGTATCTTTTCTTTCAGAGGCACATCATTTTTCCACTTGTTTGCTCCTACAGAAGAAAGTACTTGACTAAAATCACAATTGCTTAAAATTATGATCTACCTTCAACAGTGTTCCTCAAGTACTGTTAAGACTCTGAGGAATAGCTCATCCAAAAGTGGCCAAAGGATTTACAGCTAAACTGGATAACCATGTCTTCAACATTCTACAGTCCTTCCTGTGTTATGTGCTTTTAAAAAGTTTCTCTACTGATATCTCAGTTTTATTCTAAAACAAGTGTACCATATCAACTGTCACATTTCTTATTTTTAATGTGTCTGATGTTCCAACGTATAGACAGAATTTGTGTGGTAGAGAGATGCCTGCATTCACTACAACAAAAATGTCTTATTATATTATATAAATAGTTGTATGCATAGTATGGGTGTCTACTATATGAAATACATAAACTGTGACAAACCTCAAGCTAAAACAGGGAGTACAGAAAGAAAAAAAAATACTAAGAGAAGACAATTCAAAATTACAATATTTTCTTTTGACTACCAATATTAAGATACTCATGGTTTTTCATCTATTCTTATTAACACATACTTCCAACAGCACACCATGGTGGGATAGTAGGGCCTGTTGTGACAGGACATGGGGAAATGGTTTTGAACTAAAAGAGGGTAGATTTAGACTAGATATAAGGAAGAAATTTTTCACAATGAGGGTGGTGAGACACTGGCCCTGGTTGCCCTAAGAGGTGGTAGATCCCTGTCCCTGGAAACATACAAGGTCAGGTTGGACAGGGCTCTAAGCAACCTGATGTAGTTGAAGATGTCCCTGCTTATTGCAGGGGAAGTTGGACTATATGACCTTTAAAGGTCCCCTCCAACCCAAACTATTCTATGATTCCATGACAGTGCCAGCTGCCAACTACTGTATTCCTTAAATGCTTATTTGAATTTCCTAATGAAGGTAGATAGCCAGCCCATTATCTTGCTCGTGTGATGGTATGCCAGCCAAAAATACCTGTCTTTCCAGTGAAATTTTGTCACACTCCAAATCTTGCTTTATTGCTCTTTCCTGAAGTAGCTCTGTCCTCATTTGTTCAATCTATTATAGAAAGAAAAGACAGACATTTAAATAAAAGATTTCATTTACATTTACCTATATGATACTGTATGTAGCTATACATACATATACATGAAGAACATATAGACAATGAGAAAAAAATGTGCTCTTTCTTAGAACTCAAGACACATGCATGATTTCAAATGTAGTTTACAATTACAATCTTGAAGAGAATTTTCTGCTTTGTGAAGCCCACCTTATTCCCAGTGGTTATTATATGTATTTTCTGGCCATACTGGCTATTACTGATGTTTGGTATATATATTCTGTAGCAGGGAACTGAATTCTAAGATGTTGCACGAGAGACATAACATGTGGCAAGCAACTGAGTTCTGGAACATCACATCAGTCTTCAAACACCTTCTACAGTTGTTTTCTTCGCACTTCAAGTCTGGAGCTCTGAAATGGCACCTTACCTTTACACTGCTCGCTAGTCTACTTTGAAGTTTCACATCATGGAACACAAACAGGTAACTGCAGAGAAGTGCCTACAGCTCAGTGAGAAACTCTAAAGGCAATTACAGTTTTCTATGCTCATGAGAATAGCAAAAGCTCTTTTTCAACAGGCTCTGATGCATGCTAGATATGAACATTCCTTCTCTCCTGCAGTCAATTTTATGCCTGTCGTGCCAGGACAGCACTGACTTCTGGATCTGAGGAGAGGTGGGTTTTGTTTGTTAAAACACAACTTTTTCTGTAGTTTCTGTAAATATTTCAGTTGCATATTCAAAACACAGAATTAGCTTGGCTTATCTCACTATTGGACTTGACTGGGAAAAAAAATAATTCTGAGGATCAAGGAGAAACTCTAAACTACCTAACAGCTGCTACTGAAACTTTGGGGAATAAAGGAAAAAGTTTGCAGTGCCCAAATACTTTTCTTGCCTCTCATTCCTGTTGGGACTGCCCTCAAGGTTTTACATGTTCCTTTGCAGGCACAGCTGATGTTACCACAGCATTTGTGCTATTCCCTACATAATGTTTACTATGATGAATATCACCTGGGGAACACAGTGAACACCTATGCCAATTATTGTACCTGCAGAAAGACTAAGAAAGGTTTCTGCAGCCACTGCATTCTTCCCTACTTTACACACATTTACATATGAACTTCCATAAACACACCATCTCAGTTAAGTAACTCTAAGTTACAGATTTATCTTACTAAAGGTCTTTCAAAAGCCATTAGGAATTCTTGCATAAAAAACATCCAAAAGCAATGCTAAGAATGTGAAGGTTAAACAAGTACAGCACATGAAATTTTACCTTAGGGCTTTTTTTTTTTAAACCACATTATAATATTAAAAGATATATTTTTAGCTAATCACATGCTTAAAAGAAGTTATTTACACTGTTTCTGTAGCTTTGAAATGAATGTATGAATACAGACAATGGTAGCAACGCATGCAGTTGCATACGGTTATGTCTCAGTACGGTTTCAGAACAGTAGAAGGCATTCCTGAAAACTAAGGTCATAACAGTTACTGGACTACAAATGTTAGCACATAGCTGCGTTCTCAACAGCTGGGTAGTTTCCTAAAAGCTCTCATTGTCACATAGAAACCTAGGAATAACAAAGTTTAATACATTATATAGTAAAACATTGGCTTATATATTAAAATATGACTTTCTATATTAAAATGAGAATCACTCATGAATACAATAGCTGCATTTATTCATTAAATATATGAAAGAAGTTATAAAGCAAGGGATTACATAGAATTTATTCAGCTGTAATTGCTTTAGCCATGAAGACAGACACAGAAAAAATAAGGCAAAATTTGTAGTAAAATGAATGACTAATTAAAAATGCAACTGTTAACTGAAGAAAGGGTTTTTGTTTTATGTAGGGACTAGCTCAATGGACCACTCTAAAGTTCTACTGTGCTCAAAGGCTGTGACAAATTTGTGCAACCTTCCTAAGATCTCAAATTAAAGAAGTATTTAGAGGAGAATTATTATATTTCCAAAATGACTGCTACTGTTGTTGGATACCTTGTGGTAAAAGCAGCTTCACAGAAAAATAGTGGGAGAGAGAAGTACTATATCTGATAAGGATCAGAAAGCTACATGCAAATATATACAAGAGCTTGTAAAAAGAGAAGGGCAGAAAGACACAATTCTTCCTGGGGGAGATGGAAACTGTTTTCACTTATCTCCTTGCACTTTTCATTAGTAAACACATAATTAACATGCACAAAGAAAAAAAAAACAGTTGTATGCCAAAACGTGCTCATACTTTTCATTTATTTCACAGCAGTTAAAACAAGCTCTGGGTATGTACCATGCGGAGCTTTGTGCTTCACATTCTACCTTTCATATATTTAATATATTCTAATTATGTTAAAAGAATAAACGATTTCTGCAGCTTAAGGCAACAGTTATCACAGCTGGATTTGAAGAATGCTAACAAAAAAGAATTGAGAAAAGCAATAGTATCAGATTTTACAAAGCTTTATTAGACATAACAGTCTTTTGTGCCAGCTTTAGGATTAGAAGCAGCTGTTGAGCTCATTATTAGTGAAAACAATTTGATTTCTAATATGTTAGATGCCATCACTATTGTTTACCATCGTGCACTAGGTTCACAGCCTATGTTTCTTCCTAATACTGAAGTCGGGAAAAGGAATATATGTATGCATATGTGCGTGCCTATATAACTATATATATATATACTTATATACATACACCTACATACACAATTCTCAAGTATGTGACCAAAAAACTAATATTTAACAAATGAATAAGCTAAAGCCAAACAAACCCCTTTGATCCTTCATAACTGAAAAGCAACCTTCATGTCCACATTTTCATCTGTTTGCTTCCCACACCTGGTGCCAGCTAAAGAGGAAGTATATAGCTATCCATTGGGAACACTTTATCAAAAGCAAGTGAATGATGCAGTCAATGCAATTTTATCCTTCTATATTTATCCTAAAATTGTCATTGAAACTGACTAGTCCATTTTTCACACTTACTGTAAACAATTCTGAAGTCAATAGACTCATGTTTGCATTTTTGGAGAATATAAGAATTGATGAGGGCATCATAAGTATTTTTCAATTATGTTTCCAAAAAGAAAATGGCAAGAGATGCTTTATTTCACTTGTTTGGGGGTAAAAAAAATCATCATGTACTAAAATGTGCCCCGTCCCTGCTCACTTTAGACTCAAAGGGCAGCTGTGTGCTCTAGCTTTCTACGTGTGTGTGTTTGTTGACCATTTTGCTCTTTCCAGAGTTGCTAGTAACTTATAATTTAAAAACTAATAGGACATGATCCACCTTTTTGCCCAAACTTTTTTACTTTTTCCACTTTGTTGTGGTACTTCTTGAGAATGAGGTAGGGGAGATGAGAACAGTGTCCCATCCAGACACTGCCAGATTCAAAAGCGTGTTTAAATTAAAAAATGGTAACATTTCACGGTAAATGAGATGTGAACTGTCAGCCTTGCCAATGTTTATTCAAACATTTAGCTTTATGTAAAATAGAACCAGTTGAATCAATTGGTTTTTACTAGAAATTTGAGCATTATAGTTCATTAACAGTATATTAAAATAACACATTTATAATAATAATTAAAAAAATCCCCATTTGCAGAAATACAGACATTACCAAAACCGACCCATTATAATTTCTCATGTCATTATAAATGCTTAGCAGACCCTGAAATACTCTTCAGTAATTTGACTATTTAGTCATTCTGGCATAAAATCAAAACAAAGCAACCTTTGTAACTCATGTGTGAAATGAGAAACTCCAGAGCTCAAAATAAACACGTCTTTTGCGCATTATGTAACAATTTGGTCACCCATCTGTATTTCAGGTTTCCATTCAGTTAGCAAATTAACTCACTGTAGTACCCACTAGTGCAGCTATGGCTAAGGTTCTTTTATCCCAAGCTTACAACGCAGGCGTAAACTCTAGTATTAAAGGTTTTCTAATTTAACAGTAGCATGACCTCACATTATTATGGAACCTTTACATTCTGTTTCACCCACTGACTCACAGTCTGTACAATATCAGTGGAATAATGACAAAAAAACTATTCTGCAGCCAAATAGAACCTCAGTAACCTGAGTCCCAACAAAGTTGTAACGGTGCCTTGATGCTTTCAAGGATCATGAAAGAAAGCTGAGCTCTAACTCACTTCAGAGCTCTCTAGCTGTCTCAGTGGAATAGACAATTTCATTGAAAAGACATAGAAACTAACATTTTACTTTTCGTTCTCCCTCTGAATTACAGCTATTCAAAAGAATGCCAGCAATTCTTTTTTTCTGGAGAAAGAGAAAAATAAAACCAGAACAGACTATCGTGGGTTCTATCTCAATGCAAACTGTCTTCTGGACTTTTAGGAAATTACTAATGGTATAGTACTTCATGTAAATACAGTAGTAGACACGCCGTATTTAGTTATGCATGTTTCACATCTTTCAGAATGTAAAACTAAGGCAAAGAGCATTGTCCAGGCCATGATATTCCAAGACAGCCACATCACCATATTCCTTTCTGTGGACTAATCAAAAACTTGCATAATACTGACTACTTGACCATAGATGCTTTGGTTACTTTTTCACTCATTAGACCTTATTCTCTACTTTCCTGATTTATAATAAAACTTTTTTCCAGGACCTATTATTTCATATGTCAGTTCTTTCAGAAATCTTGAATAATATTATTAAGGCCTCTTTCTTCAGAACAATGAACTCCTAACTCTTTTAGACTTGGTGATTTCCAGGTCAATGGTCTCATTTCCATCAGCCCACTCCACTTCCCCTCACCTGCACGTTCACTTGCCTTACTGAAGAGAGAGGCAAAATATTCATTTATTTGAGGAGGCGTACCTGGATTACTTTTTATCTTAATTGATACATCATACAGTTTCTACAACTTTTTTCTTTTGCTTTAACAGAACAGTAACAGTCAAGAACCTTTTTGTTACTTGTTTGAATTATTATGATAGGTTTCACCCAGCTTGGCAAATCTCACTTTATCTTTACACTTTCTGCTGCATGACACACAACCTTGTTAATAAATCCTTCTTCCCCACTTCCTAGACTATCTACTCATATAACACTTTAATGACTTATACTTTTATGTGGAAAATGCTTTCCAACTGTCTTATCTTTGATGTACCAAATTGGTTTCTACACTTGTAATGAAAATAAAGCTTCCTCTCTGTTGAAACTGGCCAGCGTCTGCAGTTCAGCGGACTTCACTAATTAATGCCACAATTTCCTAAGCTCCTCCTCCTTTGAAATCATGACTCTATTACGCTGGCCTACTTTTCAGTACAGTTTAAAAATTGTGAGCTTTCAATCTAAGATACTTTTTACAACCTTTCTTTTCTTTGATAGTCTCACCACCTAAAACTAAGTCCAAGATAGCATCATCCCTGCATGTATGAAGCTCACTGCATCAGAAATATCAGAAGATGATACTGGTCTTCAGTCTTTATATGCAATCTGTGTCAGTTTTTCAGTTAAGAAAACAGGAAAAAATGAGCCTGTGGTGACACGAAGGAGTACTTTTAATCATGTTTGTGGAACTTGTTTTTTTGGTATATAAACCCTATTGCTAATCACTATTAAGTTAATCAATATTGTTCGAGATCCTAATAACACTTTTTCCTCATCATTATACAAGAGTTGGAAAATACCTGTTCTCTGCATCTACTGATCCTCTCAGACAACAAATCCGAATTAGTCTTTTCTTCATCAAGCTCCAGTTCCAGGTGAGATAACTTGTCCTAAGTGGAACAAACAAAAGTGATTTCAACATAATACTTTCCCATCCGCTTCAGATTGCTACCAAGACATTCTTCCTTAATCTTCAAGGACTCAAATCTGTGTAAAGAATAGGCTTGAAAAGTGAAATGCCTCTGAAAACGTACAGAATCTTGAAAGAGATGGCAGGTAGATAAGCCTTTGAAATGAATTTATTTGACAGTAATAGAACATAAGTTTGATTTCCTTGTTTAATCATTCCCACCATTTCAAGAAAATAAGATAAATTCTGTAATGTTTCTAGAGACTGTTTTTAGAACATCTAAGTTACATTATACATTTGGAAAACAAATATCTTTTCTTATGAGTACAAAAGTATAAAAGTGTTTGTTTATGAAAGTCATATGACAGCTTAGTTAAACTGAACAGTTACGAAGCTAGCCCTAGAACATAGTTAGAATAAACATGTTATTTACACTCCTGAAATGAATTTATATTAGGTGCTAAATAAAACTTATACTTCTAAATATTTTTGAAGTTTTGAGTGATGGGCCTACAAACAAAAATTATACAATGTTGCCTGATAAACTCTAGAGAAAATTAATTAAAAAGAAAGTAAATTAAAATGATGAAAGAACAACTGCAATTTAGAACACATCATCCTATAGTAGATATGCTAACAGATCACCTTTAGCACATACCAGAATAATTCCTGCAGTAGTACTACATGAATTTTCATCAACAACATGAAATTATTTTGTTTCTTCCCAGGCAGAATCCATGTGAAATAGCAAAATTATTTTAATCAGTCCTAATAAAATACCAACCCTAAAAAATGTCTTTTACCTCCATTAGTTTGATTTGTCTTGCCCGATCGTCTTTTAAGTGGTTTTTTGCTTCCAGCTCATACTCCAGGCTTCTCACAGTCTGTTCCAGTAGCTGAGTTTTTGTTATTGCCTCATCCTGAGCTCTCTGGTGGTCCCTCAAGTTTTCTTCCATAAGACGCATCTGAAATAATAAGATTATGGTAATACACTTTATACTGCACTTTCTATATAAATAAGTGATGTCAGTAAAGTGGACTAACTACAAACATGATTGATCCGGAAGTGTGTCAGGAATTACATTGAGTTATACTACTTTTCACAGTAATTTTTGTTTTATCCACAAGATGGCACCAAGAAAATAAATTTGGGTTAAATATCAGCTCTAAAGAGATGCTTCATAATACAGGTTTTATAGTAACAATTACATGTAGTGGGCCTTTTTTCATTTATTTCTTTTTACCCAGCTAAATTAAGCCAAATTTTTTTATAGCTTTCTAAATGTTTTTTTTTTTTCTTCAGCATACATTCCATATTCTTTGTCTGTTTACTGAAGTGCTTATTGTAGCAATGAAGCTAAAATAATGTATTAGCAACTGTTTACAGAAGTTGCTACCTATTGCTAAGTCCTGACAAAAAAAAGGTTGGATATCTGCATGACTTGGTGAACAGCTAGTTAAATGCTGTTAGACATCTGTATACTAATAGCATTTCATATGCACTTAATGTTTCAGAATGACTTTGGATTGACAGCTTTCAAGATTAGTATCTTTTAGGTATCCACAGAGAACTTAAAAGAGACGCAGCAATGAAGAACTCCCATACTGCACTGCAAGACTGTTTTATAATTTTTAATTTAGACCAAGATGATGATACTAATGTTGCCATGATCATTACAATCCTTGGCTTTTGACAAGTCTCAAAAAGAATGCTTTGTGCACTGTGACACCTACCCAAGAGGATTTTGACAGACAACAGACTTTGTCACTTTGAATGGAGGGCCTGTCTGTTTGTACTTCTTATTAAACACAAAAGAGGAAGCGATAATAAAGACTTTCAATTGTCCTAAATATTTAGTCTCTCTAGAAGGTCTGCTGTTTAACCTGACTACCCTATGTTTTAGATTTTGTTTCCACTTTATCAGCTAGTTATCATACTACATTTTTAAAGCCCTAGGATTTTAAATAGTGCCTCATGGAGGTGTAGAATTCCACAACCAGTAATATTTTGTCCTTTATTATATAGTGTTCGGATTATCTTTTTGTCAAATAATGGTTTATTTTGTTCTGAATTTTTTTCTTTGTATTTATTTCATAGTTGTAACAGAGAACACCAGAAATATTTTTCCTAAAAATTGTAAATACAGTGTGTATAAATATTTACATACACACATGTATACATATCTTTTATTTAAGCTGTCTATTCTCATTTATTCAACTTTAGAGCCATGTTCTCAATATCCCAGCTTTATGTTTCACATTTCATTGAGTTCTCATCCCTTCACAAAGGCTGTCCACCCCTGAATGGAATAAATATAGAAGGAAGACAGAATAATATATAAGAACTATACTTTCTTCTATTGGTCTTCTTTTAAATTGGATTTAAAGGAAGTTTATTAAGGGGAGAGGACAACATAAAGGAAGTTCTGAACTGGAAAAATCAAACTATTAAAATATTCTACATACAGAAAACATCTGTGACCAGTGTACTCTCAAAGCTTTTCCAATTGCAGAACAAGTATATGCATATCTTTAAAAGACTGGATTGCCTTTATGGCAAGATTTAGATGCTAAGAGACAGGCACTTCAAGACTGTGGTTGATTCTTGGCTGCACAGACACCTTTGTCATTTAAATCTGCAACTTGGCTCATAGGAAGAAAGGAGAACGTACGTAAAATCCTTTAGAGCCAGAATTTTCTCTTCTTTTTTTTCTAAATAACTGCTGGGTTTTTTTTTCCTAATACAAGAATATTTCCACATTCCCAATTTCTTCAGTAACAGGCATTAAAAGAGCAGCAGATCATCAATGGAATCTTTGTCATATCTTTTAAGATAAATGCAGTGCTTGACAAATGAACGTATGTCATAAACAGGAAACCCCATTTCCCTGGCAGAAGTAACATGCTGATCATCATCATGAAGAATGACACTCGAAAGCCTGCTGATGGAGATCAGTCCCTCATGATGAAGTACACAAAAGGATGATAGCAAACATTCATTGTCTTGAAAACTATCTGAGCTGAATTCTAGGTCAAAGGTTAGAATTTGTCACTGAACTTACAAGTCATTACCTCATCTTGCATTCTCATGCTTGTCAGGCGTGATTTCTCTACCTCAAGATTTTTCTCTTTTAATTGCCTCTGCACATCTGCAAGTTCCCTCTGATTTTTCTCCTTGTATTCATCAAGCTGGTTCTGAAGCTCCAGAGTTGATGTTCTTGAGACCTCTAGCATTTCAGACATCTGGGAAAAAAGTACATATACATTTTTTTTCCTAAAATAGTGCTACAAAAGGTTCCATCATGCTTAATACACCAAAAGGGTTTTTTTCTCCAGCTTCAATATTCAGCTCAGTATTTTCAAATAGAAAATTTATCAAACATGTTCCCAAGCAAATAAATTTCTATGCAGAAGTGTGAAAACACAAAACACTAAGGTTATTTTCTAATAGTATGTGTTCTCTGTCAGCAGTTCTTCCAGCTGACTGACGTAATGAACTGTACAGTCATGCTTCAGTATATCAGGATTAAGTTGTACGGTTTACACACAGATGGCAAAACAAATCTAATGCAGTAACATTTTCAGAATCAGCTGTAAAACTCTGAAATTCTGTTGCAACATACATCGGAACTGATCTCAAATCTGGGATCTTGTTTAAACAAAACAGAACTGTTTTGGAATGGTATTTTCAGATAGCGGTGTTCCAACCACTGTTCCAGCCCTGAAAGCTTTTACCGATAGTCTCTAGCTTAGAGAGACACTAATAGCTAAGTTTGCGTTTCACTTCGTTTTACACATTAAAAAAAATATATAATTATTTACAATTTGGATCATTTGCCTCTGTTATACATTTGGATTTCTCGAGCCTCTTCGGAGTGAACTCATACCTCCTCCTGTAACTTTTCAACAGTCTTGTTCAGTTGCCATCGTTCATTCTCCATTTCATTTTTTATCTGCTTTAACTGTTCTTTCTGGCGAGTTTCATCTTTTAGCTGCTGAGTTAACTGTTGCCGTTCCTGTGAAATACAACGAATGTTCTCCTGCAGTAGATTAAAAAAAGATATATAATGAAATGTAGACCCTCTTTTCCAATGCCTTAAAGGAATGTCATACACCACTCAGCAGTAATACCACCAGCTGATGTAACATTAAGAAAACTTGAAATAAGAAAAGTTTATGGAGTTACAGTCTGCTAGCATTTACAGGTTATTTTAGCAATGCAGTGCTTTTTCCTTCCTTTAAATTCCTAAAACACTGTTGCAATATTCGTAGGACCAAACGTAGACCCTTGTCATGACTCTGTCACAGGCAAAGCAGCAAATCATACATTCCTCTGCAGGTGCCCACATGTTGGCAAATCCTACCTCCGGCATGAGGTTCAATATCTATTTCAGGTTTCACATTTTTCTATATGCTCCTTAAGAGTTTTCTTAACCTTTATTTTAGGTTTAAAAAACCCAAAAACCTGTTCTTACGATGAGTGAGAAATAACTAGTGGGGACTTCTCATTTCCCTCCATTGCTGTGCTTCTACAGCACCCAGAAGCCCTATTCAAGATGATTTCTCATTGTGACAGATGCTGTGCAAACAGAACTTTGCAGGTCCTAGCACAGAAATCCCCCTTCTGAAAGAACTTTTGCCATTAATGTTCAACCAGACCTTCATTATCTGGATTAAATTTTGAATGAATGTGGAGCTATGTTGTATGCTCATCTACCAGGAGCTCCAAATGTTTCTGCTGTCACATTCAGGATGTTCAAGAACTTAACACCCTCCAACTTCTAAATACTGTCCATCAGCGGAATAACTGACTGTCACTAGTTCATTCTTCACTAGTTATCTTCCAACTGCACGTTGGGCCTCTCACCTCTTCCTTCCTGCTCCATAATAAAATACTTTAATGGCCCTACTCTAAATAGACATTACAAGACTAGAAAAAGGGTTTGTTTTTATGAAGTCTGAGAGGCACCATTAAATTGATTAAAACCAGATTATGGACAGTTTACATTGTTCCAACAGAAAAATGTAAATAATTAAAATCACCATAAATTCTAAAAAGCATTCCAAAACATTGTTTTACATTTTAATATGGGAAATATAAAATTTTGTTGAATATCTAATACCTGTGATGCTTACTTTATAACACTTCAAAAAATGTTAAATGTGAAAACACAGTAATATTTCTGTAGGCAAAATAGATTGGAATCTCAAAAAGTAATTGTTCTAAGAGAAAAGAAATAACATTGCCAAATGTTAGAAGTTAGAGATTTTTTTAGATTTGTTGTCTCTTTTATGTTCTTGTATAACCTGTCAACAAAAGACACCTCAGATACAAACAGGAGTTATGCTGGATGCATAAGAAGTGTGTAAGTAACCCTAAAACATGCTGGGGGCTAATAGATATTGTTTTGCAAAGCCTAATTCTACACCAGAATTGGTTTAGCTGACACCAAAGGATTTTAAGAACCTTGAAAAGGTTCAACTTCAGTACTTCAGTTATAAAAGCTGTTGAGGTCTTGGGACCCTGCTAATGTGCCATATTTGAACAGGTTATAAAAACCTCATGTGCACCCCCCGCCATTAGCCTTTCACAGATCATTTAACTTTACTATTTGTTTACACATCCTTGAGAAACAAACTGCACAGACACAGATCAGTGAAATACACGGTGGCAAAATAATGGTGCCAGCAGGGTGCTGTTCTGCATTTCCAATGTGCTGGAAAGGGAGGTAAACATCAGAGCAAATCTGGTCACTTTCTTTACTGCAGAGTTATCAACAACAACAAAAAGACAACCAAACAAAAATAATCAACCTCTAATGTGAGAAGAAATTTAATCTACTAACTAGGGCAATTGCCGAAGTAACAATAGATATGAAGAGTTACAATATTTAAAGACAACAGTAATAGGGAGCTTGATGCAAGCAGTGGATCACCTCAATTTTCATCAGGTCATACTGATTTTCAGATATGTAGCAGACTGAAATGTCCGATACTGAAATTTAGCTTTTTCTCTTTGAGTTTTATTCTGGCACCCTGGAAAGAAAAATCTGTACTTTTCATGTATTGCATCTCCCCACTTCCATTGATATATTTTTACTGTTTGCTACTATGTAGGATGATAGAACAAATACTAAATACACTACTAAAAATTAGAAAGTGTTTTGAAATTGTAATCATAATCATTTTTAATAGAAAATGCAATTCCTAGACAACCGACCTGTTGCAAAATTCAGTTTTGCTGAGTTTTAGTTAGTTCAACAATAAACTGATAGTGGCGTGCTGCTTCAGAGTATTATGGGAACTGAAGCTCAGATGCTTCATGCTCTCATTCTCCCCCTTAAAATTTCTCATGCCCAAGTCCCTTATGCAATATATCAGTATCTGTTGAGACATCTGACGTGCCATATGAATCACAGGACTAAGCACTTCCTGCACCCGGGAAAGGTACTATCACTTTCCAGCCTCCCCTTCTGGTAGATCCACATTTATTAGTGAATGCAGAAAGCAAAGGCTTCTCTGGGTATACATAAATTACAAGACTGAAAAAAATTTACAGCAGTGTTGCTTCTTACCAAATCAACAAGTTTTTAATGCATGATCAGATGGTTCACATGCACTGATTGTTCCCTGGACTTGATGAATTCTATTTGGCTGGAAAGGGTGGTTTTCTTACCACCATTCTGCATAATTTACTTCTCAAAAATCTTTTGATTAGGTGTTCATGTTATGATCTGTATTATTTAGCTAATAACTATGCCATAGAACCATTTCACTAAAGCATGATAAAGTCCTTGTTTTGCTAAAACATGGGCAGCAGAAAACTTGATAACTTGGGTTTAGGGTAAAAATATTCCTCCTGAAAACTGAGCATCGCAATAGAAATGATCTTTGTTTTAATAAAAACTCGGCATTACAACAAATACTACTTCATTCTTGTTATATTATTCAGAGGAAATAACACGTTACACGTAGCTTCTCATCAACAACCATGTTCCTTGGGAAACCCAAATTAGGATACGGTATTTCCCTTTTCTAGATTACCTGATAAAAGAGAAGAACACTGATAAAAATCACCATGCCTAGCATAACATTAATATTTGAGATAGACTAATACGCCATGCTAGAAACGAATGAACTTCCATTTATATCACTTTTCTTAACTCGTGTTAGAAAACATGATGCAACTATGTTGCTAGAATGTTGCTACTGACTATCCAAATGCTGCAGTTTCCTCAGCATCTAGCCTTTCCATACAATATACCAAATTTCAATATTTAAATTTGGGATTTCCTATAGGGCAGCTTCAATAGTCAGTTCAAGTATAACCTCTAATTTGAGTCTCCTTCACATACAAAAATCCTTGAGTGGTTTTCACTGGAACTGGCTGACCTGTCAGTTACACTGTAACCACAAGTCAAGTAAACAGTTTGTCAGTCGCCAATTTAAAGTCAATCTGCAGTGACAATTAATTACTTTGTGAAGAATTTTTAAGTGTTATTTCAGCACAAGTGAGCGCAACTCTACTGCAATATTTCTCAATTTCAGGTTGGTGGACAGACAGCGGTCCAAAAGAGAGAGCCATAAAATAACAATAGAACACACATTTTCACATACTCAAAAAAGGAAAGAAAACAAAATGGGGGAAAACAAGAGTAGTAACTTGTTTTCATAGAAACCTGTAAGATTATTGTGATGCTTCCTTATTTTTCCAAACCTTATTTGAGCCATTTCTTTACAAAATTAATAATTTCTCTCAACTGATCACTGAAAATTAAGAATGTATTTCACCTTACAGTGCTCTGCAACACTAGTTGTAGGTGCCTACCACTATTTACCACAACAAAAAGGTAAGTTTCATGTTCTTCCAACCATGGAAAGGATCCTGTATTCTGATTGTTTAATTTAAAAAGCACAGAATATTTGGCACTGCCATTCATAATGTTGGTATAATTTATATTTTTAAATATATTGCAGTACCCTATATGCTATGGTTAAGGTGAATAATAATTTAATTATATTATTTCCTTTTTCAAGAGAGTTCTCATGGAACTTCCAAAAGTCTTCTCAATATTGCAAAAATGTTGAGATGTGTTTCGTTTCTTGAAACAGTAAACTAGAGGAGGCTACCCTAAACCAGAGGTGATAACACAGCATGAGACACTACAAAAAATATTACTTGCCTGACCATCCATAAAGAAAATTTCAGTATATACTGAGGTTGATTTTAGACAAAAGCATTAAAACAAATTGTCTAGAATAATCAACTGTATTCCAGGTTTAACTTTTCTGAGAAGAAGTTTGGGATGGAGAAGGAATAGATTTGGCTATGTTTACAGTAACTCCTACAATTCTATTCCTATTGTCATTGTCTTCCTTATGCTGGTCCACCATTAAAAGTAATTTGTATTATGTAAAAAGCAGGATGAGTCAGTCAGGAATTAAGTTTCCACTGTGATAAGCATTATCACCATGCCAAAGTTTGTCATCTAAATTGTGAAAGGTAACACAAGGCCAAATTAGCCTACTGCACAACATTGTTTATTTAAACAAGCAAAATCTAAGGAGAGAAAGGCTACACTGTTCTAAACAAAAGGGACTGCTGATTACATCCTGAAGTCCATTACTGCTTGTATCCGGTGGACAAGAAGAGTGTAAAATCAGAAAGAGGATTAAATTTGGTGTGCCAGAAATTAGAAGTAAGTTCAAATAAAATGACAAGATGGACTCTTCTATATGTCACCTTTCCTAGATTTCTTTAATTTGAAGACCAAGCCTGAAAGCAGCATTTCTTGGCGTGATGCCCTGAAGGATACATAAACAGAAATGAAAGAACACACTTTTCAAGCATTTTGACCCAAAGCTAATCAAGATGCACGTGGTGCATTGATTCATGTTGTGCAGGAAGGTTGTGTCAGAAGGGAGTTCTTAGAGAACAGTGCAAAATGGAAGCCAGTGATGAGCAATGGGCCACCTACTGTGATTGTGCAGATTATCAGCAATACCTACAAATAAATTTTGGAGAATCAGTGAGGCAGAACAGAAAAACAGATTTAAAAGGGGAAAAATAACAACCAACCAAAAGCCTCAGATGAAACACTTATTGATGTACAAGAAACATCAATTCTTGTTACAAGAAACATCACCTTAAAAACATTATTTTGTGGAAACCAAACTTCCTTACCCATACTGTTAAAACCCTCTTGAAGCACATTCCATTTTAAAGACATTGCAGCATTTTCTTGTTGCTGTTGATTTTTCCTTTTTACCATAATTAACAGAACCATGAGAGAATGGTTAATAGAATCTTCCCTTGGTTTATAACCCACTTGTAACCAAGTTTCAGTTTCAGGTTTTCAGAGTAAAATTGGTGTTGAAAACACCACAGGAAAACATCTGTTCCATTAAAAAAGGGCCGCTAGCGATGTGCATGTACATCACTTTTGAGTCTGACTTGTTTGACAGAATCACTTAAAAACTTTGCTTCTAGAGGCAAAACTAAGAGAATTCTAAACTATCCGATACTGTAGAAATAAATGATTCCTCAGTAGATGTAAAAGGTGAATTACAAAGAGAAAAGATTAGGTATGCAACAGTTTCAGACGCAGAATATGATGACAATATGAAAAGTTTTAAGATTTATACACACTCATCTCCTTACTAAAGGGATCTGAATTTTCATCGCTTCTAAATCATTCCATTTTTACTCACACACAATATTGCCAACATCCCTTGCGACTGCTCTGAAGTAGAAGCACTCTCCATATGGTTAGTTTCTGGACTCATCGGGGAGAAAGCATATCCTTTCCTGGACACTGAGTAGTAACAAGCAAGGGGAAAGAGGACCTCGTGCAGAGTTTAAGAAGCTGCGAGTCCTGGTGACATGTGTTAAACTTCTCTGGTTTTGTGGTGAAATATACTACTTCCACGCAACATTTGCAAATAAGACAGGTTAGTAAAAAAATAAAAAGAGAAGCCAATTTCCTAATATTTGTCTACTACCAATATTTTTATTTATATCCAAGTGCAGCTTTGTATTTTTTTGTGTGTAAATACTTACACACAACCAGTGTTGAATGATCATTCAAAATAATAAAACAGATATATAAAATCTCAGGCAGTTTATTTTGCGATGCCATCTCCCAGAAATTTTGCCACATCCATGAAAGTTAAAAAAAACAATGAAAAAAAAAAACAAAACAAAGAACCCCACTACTGCAAGAAAACAATTTTAATTAAATGATGCTACGCTTTCAGGAAATATTTGAACATTTCAGTGAGTACTTTAAAACAAAGGGTACTTCAAAAAGAGTGCTACTCTCTGCTACTCTGCAGAAAACAATGGTGACTCAGATAAACAAACAGGAAATTTGAAATTTACATATTCCAAATGGCTCTTGTTCTTACCTGCATATCTTCTATCTGGCTTTCCAAAGACCTTTTTAACACTACCAATTCTTTTGCCTCCTTTTCAGCATGTTTCAAAGCTTCTTCTAGTTGCTGCTTCTCTTCCTGCAATGATAAAATTTGATGCATTTAGAAAAAGTGGCAAGGCCTTTAATCTGACAAGTAAATTAAGCTATTAAGTATGTTCACTCTGGCCTATCACTGATCTCCCCAGTTCAAGCTGTGACTTGCTTTTACACTGGTTTTCACTGGAGAAATCTTTCCTATACATGGCAGCAAACCGCATCCTGCTTCTTGAAAACCTGCTGGTTTTGCTTAGCCTTCACAATGACATTGTCCATCCTCCTCTTTATCAGTTTTTGAGCTACAACCTGTCCTTTGCAAACAGGAAGGAGACTACTTAAGGGGTTTGTTTTCTTAACTTACCTCATATTTCTTTACTTTTTCCTTAGCTGAATTTTCTTCTCCTTTCATATTATCAATTTGTTTGCGCAAATCTTCAATTTTACTCTCTAGCTCACCAATTTTTCTTTTCAACTGTTCATTTTCCTCAGTCAGCTCTTTGACTTGATTTTCTATACCATTTCGTGCCTCTTGTGCAGCGTTTCTTTCACTGGCAAGGACAGCAGCACTCTAGTGAAAACAAATTATATCATGTTTAAAAAATAATAAGAATCAATGCTGTTTTCCAACAGAAGTTTCATATGGCATGACAGCAAATATAGCTGGGATATAACATGAAAATGACAACAAAGACTTCAAATTTAAGTCTCTATGCATTACAAACATCTAATTTTTTTTTACTCATATTACTGTGTGAGAACACATAAGGAGCATTTTTTTTTCTCAGGCATACCTAGAGTATGCTTAAGTAATATACAACACCTGAACAGTCTCATGCTCGCCATCACATATTTTCATCTTAACATCTTTCTTTTTATTGCCATAAAATATTTTCATTACCAAATCCCATTGTTATGTAATTCCAATTAATCTAAAAAACTTAACAGACAGGCCTCCAAGGAAGAATATACTGACGAAGCGCAACTTCATCAAGAGCAACACAAAATCTAGGCAGTCTCACTCTACTGCTTATTCCAAGCACTACCATACCCATACAACACTCCACATCCATGCACCTATTTGTGGGACTGCAGAGTAAATCAACTTTGGGAACAATATCAACTGTAATATACGTACACATACACACACACACGCGTAAATATAAAGAGAGATATATAGTTAAATACATAATCATCACCTCAGTCTCACCACTTAACCCTCTCTAAAACATCCTACAATTTATTGTGGAAACTGTGAGTGGAAGTATGTGTCTATATTGTTATGCTATCCATACTGTTACACTGTAACACAGACCAGGTATGAACTTGTAAACATATAACTCTGGAGTAGAGAGCTGGAAGGATTTAATCTTTGCTCTTCATTGACTCGTCAGTCAGAATCCTCTCCAAAGAACATAAAAGAACACGAGATGTAATTTGTGGTTCTTGCCCTGGGGGATTCAGAGTCTGATACAAAGCAATACTCTGTACAAAGACCTGGTTCTCATGTACAGGCCCACTGCTTCTACATTAAGACCTTAAACAACAGTAAGAACACCAGAACAGACATGAGTCAACAAGTATTCTCTCTAGTGGCCATAGCTGATGCTTATGGACAAATAGAGGAAGAATAACTATGGGGCCAAATCTTTCCCTGTTACACAGTCCCAGCTCTCACTGTTTTTCCTCCATGAATGTGTGATTCATTAATTTCTCTAATCCTTTTTGAATCCATTTATACCTTTTTGACCTCTACATTATCCGGTGACAATAAGTAATTACACATAAATTACTGAAGGATAACGTTTTTGCATGTGAAACTGTATTTATCTGTGCGAGAACAAAAGAAATCCTACAGAGCAGCGTGGTAAGAAAATATTTTGTGAAATACTTTATGAAAGCATGAAAATCACTTTTCAGTTATGCTACTTTTGATTGTACCTCCTGATTTTCCCCCTCCCCGCCCCCAAAAGGAAGAAGAAAAGTTATATAAAAGGCTGTTTACAGAGTGCGCCCTCACTAGACTGTTTTCTAGCAAGCAACAGCTTTAGAATCATGCAAATTAGTTTGATAAAGCGGTAACTCAGAAAACACTCAGACTCAACAGGGTCAATGAACTTATTATACAAAAACTGGCAGCATAAGCAGGCTGACAAGTTCTGGTCTTTTGAAAATACTGAAAAAACTTGTTCTTCTAAGTACACAACTAGTTAAAAGTTCTGAAATAAGTCTCTGTTGTTGCTTTAAGTTCTCATGTAACAAAATTATATATTCCCTTACGTTTTGCTTTTTGCATACAGCAAAGCTTTGCTAATTAACAAACACTCCACCAGTGGCTGCTTTTTGTCTCATTTCCCGTTTCTGGAGCTGAGTGAAAGCAGCTGAGGCACGCTGGGGAGTTCAGGGAAAGGAATGTTGATTTGTCTGTTCTTTTTCATCCAACCGCCTACACAGGGCTGCACAGTAAGAGAGGGCTGCAGCAGACCCACGCTGTACCTGAAGATCCCACTGCCTCATCTACTATGAGGTAGCGGAATCTCTGCTTTCCCTACACAGGAAGCATTATTTACTTAGAAGTACACACACACACACAAAAGCAAACAACCAAACAAAACCCCCCAGATCTACATACATACATATAAATACATATATCTGTATATACATATCTATGTATTTAACCTGACAGGCTCAAAATTGTTCAACCTACAGTGATGCAGTCATATCTAGAGACCTGCTCCAGCCTGCTTTTTGCTGTATTTATCTTAGGATACTGTTCTAGCCACTAAAATTAAACTAAACTGGTATTCTGTCTCCTTTTTCACTATTTATTTCAGTAAGTTAGTAAGATGCTAGACAAATACATATAAAAGGTAGAGAAGTATAAAGGACAAGTTGCAAGTATTATCTTTATTAACCCAATTTAAAATCCTGGAAATAAATTGGGTATATAAGTAAAACCTGCCTAAAGTTCCAGCTGCCTGAGCGACCAGCACTTAAGCAGATCTCCACAGGTCTCTGATGACCTTGGCACCATTACAAGGGTTACACCTTCACATGAATTAACCATTCCCAAACAAATTCTCTAACATGTTAAGTACAAAATTCCTTTATTTCACCTGGAAAGGGTAGTATGTCTTAAAAAATACCAACAATAAATATATACACACACTTTTTCAAGACGGTAGGAAAACTCTCTTACTATACACAGGGAGCTTTACTGTAGTATAGTTGGAGAGTAGGCATTTTTCTTACATATCTTCTGGGCAGAGAAGGAGAAATTTTCTTCTCAGTGTACATTTCACTGTACACCATTGCTTCAACGTCTTTTCAACTTGTTTCAGACAAGATTGAAAAGAAACACAGGAATATCTCTACTGCCAGTTTACCTTATTCAATTGTACTATCCACGTAAGGCATGAAAGATCATCTTCATGATATAATTCAGGATGACATTAGAAAAAACAATACACGAGTATCTTCAATTTGATAGGGAAATTTAAGTCAAACCACACAAATACAATTTAGATCTTCTTAGAGGAGTAGAAAAAGCACACATAGCATCGCTTCTCCAAAAGAGCTGAATTACACAGCTGGGTTTAAATAGAAAAAAAGTCTATACTCATTTATCCTCAGTGTAATGAGAATCACATGCAGAGCTCTTCACTGGCATAAATGAAGCTTCTGGATTGTAATAGCTTTTGGCATTACATGCCATATCCTGTAGCATATCGCCACAGAAAATTAGGGTATCAAAAAAACTCTGCACCTCTTCCCTTCTCCTATTCTCCCCTGTTAGTCTTATCTGGTACCACACATCACCTGCTACCTCCCCTTCAGGTCTTCTCTTGGAAAGACAGGTAAACATGGTAGAAAAGAGCCTAGGTATCATTAGAAAGGATACACAAAGGAAACAAGCACTGAAGTGTTGTTCTGACAGACCTTGCAGTGACACCATTAGGGGAGAACCTGGTGGAGAGAGACTCCCATCCATATATTGAACAAATACATCAGGTTCAAGCCAGCAGCTATCAAACCATACACAGACACTGCTGAAACAAATAGGTTGTTGCATCCTTGGCTATGGAACCCTACCACACAGGCAGTGTACTCAACCAGCCCGAAACAACTAGAAAGCAGTATTACTCACGTAGAGACCATACATTAAATTTACCACTCTATCGTTACAGATGGCCCGCTATATTCTACATAAAATTCCCCTAAGAAAACATTACAGTAGAAGGTATGAAAACCACTGCACTGAAATTAGAGAAATTACTATGTACCTTGATAAATTCTGAATGCCAGTTATTGCATTTCATAGTTTAAAACTGAAAGTGGCAAAGCATAGACAGTTTAAACTGTACAACAGATGGTATTTGCTAACAGCCAGCGGTAATCCTATTCTTTTTGGTTCTGTCTACATGAGCAAGAAGGCACAGCTTTCATTTAAAATTCAGTGACTGGCTCACACATTCAAAAAAGGAGTTGAAAGCAGTTTGCAAAAGCATTAAATTAGAGTGGGTTAGAGCAATGAGGATGAAAGAAGAACTGAACACTCAGGGCTTGTTAGTACAAATGAGGAAAAAAGCCAGGGAGAACTTACATGTACAGATTGTGCTTTGGATCATATCCTTCATTCCACACATGACTTATTTGTAATGGTGCTGTACATAAACAGTGTGAGTTAATAAAAGGTCCTTAAAGCTTCATGACACTACATCAATTAATGACTCCTGTTGGTACCCATTCAGAAATCCTTTACATTGCTACATTTAATATTACGGGATGTTGGTAATGTTTTGGCAACCATTTTAACTAAGCTCATATAAATTTAACCCATAGTAACAGAACTGGGTAAAGGTCACAAAGTAATGATTTAAGCTGAATACGAAACATTAACAAACATTGTTAATATAACATGATCTTTAGTTCACAGAATTGTGGATCATCCTCTTCAGAAAGTTAAAATGAGATTATGTATGTAAAGACATATCAAGCACATAACAGATAAAACTGGTTCAACAAGATTCTTGAAGACAAAAGTTGGAATGAAATTCTCTATATTCGGACATATTTGCCATACAAAAAAAACCCCAAACCAACCAAAGAACAAAAACTCCCAACCCCCCCAAAAAACAGGGGAGAAGGGGGAAATTGTATCAAGCATTGAAGTGGGCTCTTTGGATCTTAAAATTAACATATCTCAATTCCAACAATGCATTTTCTTCCCTATGATATATAAAACATTTTTTTCTTTTTACTCCCACTTGCTAGTTGTGGCAGTATGTTTTAGTACGCCAAGTTTTTACAATATTATATTATGGAATGATATTTATGTATGGTAAAAGCCCTAAAGCATTTTCCTTGTTATATTTTGTTTGTCTGCCTTTGCTTTGTCTTTCCTTCCAATTTGTCTGTCTTCATTCTGTCTTCCAGGGCATTCAGCGCCTTCTATTCCCTACATTTAGCCCATTTCACATTCAGCTTTCCATCTCTACAATCTCTGAAGGAATAATAACTTCCTCTTAATACCCACATCCTTGCAGACTTCTTAAACACACTCATACCTTCTCATTTCTTATTTTTGAATACATTATGCTTTCTCAAATTGTATCATGTTGAAACTCATAATTTAAGACAAGCAAGCCTTATCAACAGACTTAAGCTACAGAGATTTGGTAAAAGGAGTTGGAAATGGGTTGCAAATTTCTGAAAAAAGCTGAAAAAAATAGAAGCCTGTAATGATATAGCTTTAATGACATAGCTGTAATGATGTCCCACAATACAAAGTCCTCTGTGACTACTTGGAGATAAGCTTCTGGCTGTCCCAGCAGCAGATTGAAACCACCATGAATAAAACTAGTTATTAAATCCTAAAGGAAAGGTCCACATCAAAAAAATCAGTTTCTGACCACAGAAAAAGATCACACATGGAGGAAAATAATCTATGGTGGTCAATAACCACTGATTTTTTTTAACAGTTCTCATACATTTTAATTCTGAAGCTTAAAGGATTAGTCAATCAGCTTGAGAACAAGTCAAGAGTTTACAGTGATAGAGTCTGCAGAAATAAAGGAGTGCTGCAGAAATGAGTGAGACAGTAAGAGAGCTAAGGTACTCAAACACACTCCTGGAGAACCTGGACTCTATTCTTGTCTCTGCCAAAGAGCTCCTGAGGCAAGTCACTCAACCAAAACTTTCCAGAGCGGATCAATAACTGCATGCTCCTTAATTTCCTCAGTGTTTGATTTGAAACAGTAGGGTTTGGTTTCCAAAGTCTTGAGTGCACAGCTGCAACCGAAGTCAGCAAAAATTTTACCATGAATATATCAAGGACTATTTAACGGTTAATCTTATGTTAACCCAGGCACCTCAATTTGAACATGCTTAACAGATCGTTTAGACAGTAATCTCTCTATCTCTTCTTTCCTAGGCTTAATATGAGCAATAACATTACTCGTGTGCTTGCAGCTATGCTGAGAAAAGGAATTCAAGTTTGTGAAATAATCAATATATTTCTCTCTTCAGAAGAAGTTTTTAATAGTACGTACTGAGTACAGAAACAGACCAAAGTCTGACAGACATTGATAAATGAAATATTCTAACATTGTGTTTAAGTGAGCACAAAGTTATTTTAACTCATTAACAGATGGATGAGAAAAAAGTGAGGGAATGCATGCACCTATATATATGTACTATTTGATTTGGTAGGTACACCCAATTTATGAAGTTCTACCTAGCGGAGGTCTGCTCATATGAGCTCACATAGTCACAGCTGTGGAGTTCATACGCATGTGACATTTACTTTTCAGCTTTGGGCCTAAGGAAGTTATTCTCCATAAGGGAACTTTGGCAGTGAAATTCGATTCCCTCACTTCTCATCCTGCTCCTTTCAGGTGTTTTGCCTAACAAGAAATGAATCTAATAAAGTTTGGGTGTGTGTCCTTGTATATACTTGCACATGCATCCAGAAATATTTTAAAATGTATTAAAACTAATCAAGTTTAAATAAAGTAATAAATAATGTTCCAACTCCTCTGTTGCAGAAATCTTGGTAATTTTATACATTACTCTACTCTCAGTTTTGGTGCAAGCAGTGAACAGATTTAAAGTATCAGACATAAAGCTCAGTTAGTACAAAAGGCACCAAAATCTTTCCCAACACCCATTATTGTGTAAACCCAAAGAAACTGGACAGAACACACAAACAGGATCCTCAAGATGCAAATGAAATACCCTATTTCAACCTGAATACAGCAAAAAACCTCTTGGATAAGAATGCAGAAAATGTTCCATGGTTCCACACCTTTTTTTTACCACACCCTCCACATTGGCAAAGACATGAGAGTGGTTGTGTAACTGATCATTAAAAAATGGTTTTGGCTGACTTCAGTGTTTCAGCTGGTGAAATTCCCCTTTGGCAGTGACTGCACAGTATGGAACCTTTAGAGTCCTTTTACAAAACACAGGAAGAGCTTAAGTGAGGGGAAGCTGAATCTCATTCACAGTTTATTAGAATTGTTAAATTTTGGCTAGATTCTACACTTATTCGGCACAACTCAGCCAAGTTTTCTAAAAGCCTTTACATTTCCTTTCCAAATCAAGTTCAGCTGAGTAAAACTGAATTCAGCCAATTAACTGTTTGTTCCTTAATTGCCATACTTGAAATAAAAATCTAAAGAATAAATCTCCATTCCAAATGAGCTAGAGCACAATAGGAATTTTTTAATGGAAGTAACACACTTCCAGATATTCTTTCTATACTCATACTTGTAGAATCAAGGCAAATGAGATGATAATCTTCAAAAATCTTCTGAAAAAAAGGAAATGGTGTCGCTACTCAGTTCATTCTGTTTCTGGTGTAGAACACAAGGTATCAAGGAAGATACGGTCTACTGAAACCAACTCTGAAGTCTCATGGGCTACCTTTTTAGGTTGGTGCTGGACTAGCTGTTTAACTTCTTGAACTACATGCAAAAAGTCTCATGTGGCTTCAGGGATTCAGATCTATCCCACTCCCTCACATAATCCTAAGGGGGTAGAAGGATGGAGGTATCAAGTTCCTTTCTATTGTCTTTTCCTCTCATTTTTGTATATAAGAAAATCATAAACTTAAAACAACTCAAAACATAAAACAACTAGACACTGATTTCCCTAGCTAACATGCAGGTGATTTCCAAAGAAAGAAAAAACCAAACCCAACCTACACCCAAAGACTGACACCCAAGGAAAAATGGCAAGCACACTGAGTCTCAACACAGGGACAGCCCTTTAATTGTAATCCTTATTAGCTCTTCAGTAAAGACAGCTTCTGAAATCAGTATTATTCAGGTATAGTCATCTGCTTTTTAAAGCTCATGAATGCAAATAACAGGTCTTTATTTCTGTTTGTAGCTCTGTTTGTAGTTCCGGTATTTTTCCCCACTGTGTACCTTTAGGCAAGTCTTCTAACCTCAAACACTATTTCTTAAAGCAGTTGGAAGCCCTGGGATGAATGACACAGTAACATTGGATAGCATGGATAATAAAATCTCATACCTCTAAAAAAGGACTATAAAAACTCCTTAAAAGCAAAAAGGAGTGTTAGGATACCAACCCCTCTGCCCGCCTCCCACTAAACAAAAACCCCCAAGCTTCTTGAAAAGATACTGAACAGCTTTACTTACTGTTTTTCTACCTTACACTGATTATATTAACTCTTCCCATCATCTCAAAATAAGGCCTAGCCCACTTTAACACACAGCTGTGCCTTTGAAGTTAGCTATCACTAGTTATCTGTTAAAAGGGTCAGTGCTTTTTTCTCTCTTAGTGAGGTACGCTGCCACTAACCCGAATCCTCAGCTCTACTTCAAGAGATCATTCAGTAAGCAACTGCACAAATTAGCAAGCAAGTCAGACTGCCATTCCTTCCATTTCAGCCAGAGCCATTCTATTAACTGGTTAACAATAATTCACTTGTGTCAGTTTAGAGACAAGACTTGTTTTCTTGCAAGGCCATTTTCACTGATCTGAGAAGTATCATACCCCTAATATTATTTCCAAAACTACTTAGGTTTTCATTTATGAGACGTAATGCAAGATTTAAATGCTTACATTTTAAAATTGAGAATGCACCTCTTTTTTTTTCCACATAACATATTAAACAAAATTTCCCAATATAGGCATGATCTTACATTTACACACTTCTAAAAACCAGAGCCAGGAAAGTATTAACCTCTCAACCAGTAGCTATATCAATGTCACATTATCCTCCTAGCTATGTATCATGACAGACTGGCTTATACTAATAGTTTTTTCAAGGTCAGAAGTTGTTGCAAAGACTAGAGTGAAATATTAACTAGTTCTGTGTTCACATTGTACCCTACTGAATGGACTTACATAGTCAAACACTTCACACACATACACAAACATACAGTTTTACACGACAAACTACCTGAACATACATATAGTGTCTTCTACTGATAAGGACTAGAGATCCTCCTGATGGTATTAAAGAAGTATCTGACTACACAGGCTCTTACCAATTTTCAGAAACAAAAAAACCCAAAACAAATCACAAACAACCCCTTCTTCCCAACCCGGAGTAAGTGAAATAGTCCCACTGAATAAGGCTCACAATGGTGAAATGCTATTACAGATAAAACAGATGTTTTTTTTTTTTGTCTTGTTTAGATGTGGTCAAATACAACTCAAACAGAACTTTGCAGGACAATTTTGCTCAGAGGCTTTCTTGACTCTACATACCGTATAAAAACCACTCCGTTGTAGTTTCATGGTACTGTCTGCATCCAAACAAACACATGTCCTCACTAAATAAATGGAGTAAATTGCATGGAAATGAAAGACCAGAGGAGCTGGAATTTAAAAAGCTTGCTTTTAGCACCAAAGACAAGTCACCAAGTTACATCTTCAGTGCACTTCAGAGGCATATTTATTATTCTTGTTGACAACACAGCTAGTATTCCATAATTTGTTTGGTATTTTATTTAATGGGTGCCTAAAAACATGCATGATGCTATTACCAAACAACTTCCTTTCCATGCACAGAACAGACACTTACAGCATAACAAATCAAATCTGTGTCCCAGATTTTCCATATACAGTTCTAAAATATGTGTTTCCAATAATGATGCCTATTTAAGGAGTGCCTGCAGCTCTCCTTCCACCATCACGCTTCTGTCTGTGCACCATCCCTCTCTATCCCCTACTCCATCTGTGGTTGTAGGACCACACTGGAAATCAATCAAAAACATACCAGGCTTTTAGAGGGCTGGTTAAAAGAGGGCAGCAAATGAAAAGGAGGACAGAGGGAGGCAGGTCACGAAAGAGGAAACATTGACTCAGACCAGTCACTCCACTATTCTTTGACTCTGCACACTGTTTAGATCAATTACCAACCAGCTTCTACCACCAAAACAAACAAACAAAAAAAAGTGTTGTTTCAACAAGGCAAAGGTTGCCTCAGGCAAGCAGAGGAAAGAAAAAACCCAGCAGTGGCATTTGAAATCCTGGTTCACCTTCTGTAAAGCTTTTCCAGCTGTTGTATGCCTTGTTTGAGATGAACTGACTGGGCTCAGACACAGCATTCATAATGCAGATTCAGGTAAATTATGGATGTATGTATACAAAGGCATAATGATGTTCTTATGCCCAAGTAATTCCTATCATATAATTTGTTTCATTTACTGCTATCAAGATGATGTTTTTATAGAGCTATTTACTATAACCCCAAGATTTCACCTTAGAGGGGTACAAATTAGTTCAGATCCTATTGGGTTTTTTTCCATATGTATCATTCTACTTCTATATAAATTACATTTATATATGTACCAAAGTGTGTCTGCGATGCTCCACAATCAGTTGTCTTCAGTTTACCCTGTGTAACTTGGGAAACCACTGGTGTTTGTACAGCGTTATTCCAAAATAGGTTCTCAGAGTATACTAAATTTAGTTATGTTTCATTTTACATTTAAACTATATATGCCAAGCCATTTCTACAAGAAAGGCATATGCAGTACGTATCAGTACCATTTACAAATGCTTAAGCCAGTTTTTGTTAAGCTTCTGCTCCATGTTTTTTTTATTAGCTTTGAGGAAGAAATATATTATCAGGTTAGGTAGAAAAAGGTACAATATTCACTTTCCTTTCAAAGTTCTTTACAGCTCTGTGGTAGACTCACCTAAATGCACAAACACTTCATAGAAATGGGGAAAAAACAAAACCAAAGCCTACTCTCATTTACAATGTTCAAAATTTTATATTGTTTTCTTATTTTAAAGGAATACACTTTGAGTTCATAACATGTGCAGAAGGAAACCACTGTCTTCTGCTGCTCCTACCGCTTGCTCTGGTAAAATTCCTTCTTCTCTTCAATCATATCTCATGTCTTAGTACATACATTACAGTTAAAGCTCAGATGACCGCAAGCTTCATTGAATTCTTGGATGTGTTACTAAATGAATCAGATTCTAAATTCTGAGTGCTTGTTTTATCATTTTGAGGACAAGGTCAGTAAATCAGTCAAGGTCAGGCTTCAGTAAGCCTCTTCATAATGTGATGATTGCAGCTTTTTCTGAACAAGAGAATTTGTACAGACTACTTCTCAAAGCAGGCATAAATTTGAGTGCTGTGCAGTTTGCAAGCTGACACAATTTCAGTGGAATTTGAACAGTACTAGCTGCAATTTGCTACAACCTTTTACCTACAGTATTATATTCCAAAAGTTATTTCCAAATTTTGCTGGAGCAGTGGCACTTCATCCGTAGTGACAGAGCACTCATAGTTAAGTAGTACAATTCTGGCCTGTTGTGTTGTAGGGCCAGATTAAGGAATATAAATTTTTGTACTACATTAAAACCAGGAGGGAATTCATACTCATTTCTGCTCTAGGACTTGTGACAGAGAAATCCATTTTTAATTAGAAAGACATTTTTAATTTATTATTAAATTAAAGGTAATTGTTACCACACAAAGATATGTTTAAAAAGGTAAAACTTCTACCATTGTTAAACGGAAACGGTCTGGTTTCAGTCTTAGTAAACAAGCAATGAAGTTAAGATCACAGCCATCTCTAGACCACAAGCAAAAGATGTAGCAGAAAAATGACTTTAAAAGGTAAACTGTAGCAAAGAAAATTAATATCTGAATATCTGTGGCTTTATCTAACAACATCTATTTTAAAAAAACAAGAAAACCCCAACGTACTACCACATCAGTGAGCTTGAGAACAGCATCACATGTAATGTAATAACCCCACTCTGTTCTCCTAGCAGAAAACCTTGAGTGTGTTTCTAACATGATTTCAAAACACATCTATGTGGCATTCTAATCACACAGGCTAAATGCAGTGTACATTACTTCCCAACCTATCTGATGTCTCCAGCAGCTGATGAATTCTGTTGATTTAACAGTGGCACAAAAATTACTTCCTTTCTCCCCGCAAAGATATCACAAAACACCTTTTTCAGTGTACCAATTTGGATGATATAGAAGCAGCATAGGAACTAACAACCGTGTGCATAAAGACTCCAATATACCCTGATATATCAAACATCAGCATCCATATTTTCTGTATGGTAAGCCACTGTTACAGCCATTACATACCTGTTTTCCTCATTAAATACAACAGAACGGCCCTTTCCACTAATCTTTGATATAAATTTCTTATACACCACCCACTATAAATCTTTTCATCTTGCAATAATATTAAAAAAAATAATTTAACAGGTCAAGTAGCTTCAATTGTATAAAACATGATTTTCACACACACTGTTGGGTATTCCAGATTAATTATAAGACCAGTAATTAATATGATATGTAAGATCATGGCAGATCACTGATCTAACTCCCTGCAGAGACTGGTTATACTTTCCTGATAGATATATCAAACTCAGCAACTAGTCTTAGTCAGTAGGCATACATATAATTCCAGGCTTCAAAAAAAAATTTTAAAAAATCATTAAGGGTACTAATACTTGCAAGATTAAAAAAAAAAACAAACAAACCACACAAAAACCTCCACCTTCCAATTAAGAATGATAAAAGTCTTACTTAAAACCAACAAAAATAACTTGAAGTAAAATTGGAAGAGGAGAACTGGTGCTTAGAGCAACATTAATTAATTAAATTTCACTTTTAAACATCTTATTAAATTTGCTATTAGATAGACTATGTCATGCAAGCAAATAAATGCTATTTATAACTATCTCTAAGCCACAGCAACCTAGTCATAGAGCCATTTCCCAGACTGTGTTATTGTTATGCCAAACAGACTACTCTTTCATTTCTTGTCAGTCGTAATTACAGTTCCATAATTGAAATACAGTAAATTACCACGCAGTTACTTTGAAAGATGGTTCACTGAGGTTAAGCTGTCACTACAATTACTGTATAATAAAAAATGATAATTTAAATGTTCTACTTTTCTCTCAAAGAAGAAATGAATTCATTTCAAGCAGATCGGATGAGTCAAATATCTTCATGATGATGTAAACAAAGAGAAACAACACATATAATCAAAGCTAAACAATCTCAAGTAGAAGTCCTAGGCTGCATAAACAAACCAATGTATAAAATTTTTGTAACCACTGAAGAAAATCACATATTTAAAAACAATCTTTTAAAAGAATACTCTATCAGAGTACAGTCATACAGTATCTATCCAGCATCTTCCATATGCGCTCCTACTTTATTCATGAAGTATGTAAAGCTTGAGAAACTTCTTTCAAGTTTCAAGCTTAATTTTAATGCAGTTCTACATTATGTTTTTGGCCACAACTAGTAGGATAACTGCAACTCACCTAACACCAATATGGTATGGGTAAAAGATATAAATAAGCATGGAGGTTTCTAAGCATAAAACTGGGCCTACAATTTTGACATATTGGTCAAGCACAGTTTGCCTTTAGACATTTTCGCAAAAAATTGACAGAAATAAAATGAGGGAAGGGGATACAGAACAGACACAAAAAACTGGGATTGTAAAAATAATGCTTAAAATTTTATGAGAGCTGTTTCCTTACAAAAAAATCTTTCAATAAATTCCTAGCTGCTGTCTCTGCAACGATAACTTCACAGAGGACATCTTTTGGAAAGCGGTAACAGACAGGCACAGCTGTAAACTGTTCATTCTACACCTCACAAAGACTTCCTGCTGATGCTGGAAAAGGCAATTCCTTCAGTTCCATTTTCCACCTGTCTGCTTCCAGACACCTGCTCCCTGCTTTTTCCCTTGTGCTGGCACTCATTTGACCATTCCATAAACAAGATAACCTCAATGAATGAAAAGGACACAAAATAAAATAAAAAACCCTAGTAGTAAGGAGTTCAGGGAACAAAGTGGGACAATGTAGTCAGGTAACAGGATGTGACACAAGGAGCTCAAGGTTAGAAAAGTGGGCTGCATGGAACTGTGTAAAGATACCTGTGTATTTTGCTAAGAAAATATTAGTATCTGAAAGCATCTAGTATGGGACATCTGTGAGGCATATAATTTTACCCTGCAGAGATTAATCGTAATCACTTATTTCACCTCTGTTGCTTTCTCCAGGCTCTGTTGTAGATTAAGCAATTCTTTATCATGTTGCTCTTTAAGTTTGTCCATCTCCATGTCATGGCTAGATACTTCTTCTTTTAGTGCTCCTTTTAAAGCTGTAAGCTCTCTCTCTCTTTTTCTCAAAATCTCTTCTTGTTGATCTTTTGCTATTAATACTTCTTGCAGATCCTGCTTCATTTGCATCAGCTCCTAAAGAACAAAATTAAACACAATTGCATGACAAACAGTTCCAATGGATGCTCTGTCTGTGTTTCAGAGAAGGAAAGCATCTAAGCAGAAGCTCTCCAAGGCCAACTTTATTTTGTATGACTGATGTATTTTTTGCAGCTTTTGTAGTAAGCCAAAATTTCAATAAACCCTAAAATTATTAGAAGTATAACATATACCTGATGTTTTATATAATGGATCAACATATCTGATGCTGTAAAACTATGGAAAAATGTTGATGTTGTATGTTATGTTGTCTGTAAATGAAGCGGGAGTCAAACTATGGTTGCAATTTAGCAACTCCCTCAGTCATACCTTCTGTACCAAAGAGGTAGATAGGAACAAAGAAAAACCTTTGTTTCTCACACAGCAAGAGAAGTGAACCCAATGATAATTGCTTGTTGTCATTTCTACTGGAACAAATAAAGCTGCTTCTGCAAGTGCTGAAGACAAAACAAGTGGTTTCCAACTGAGTCCATGCCTCTACACCCTTCCTCCTCCCACCATGTTTCCCCTAGAAGTCATTTCCCCTCTCCAAATTGCTGGGAAGTCAGTAGTCAGTGAATCTGAAGAATAAATACACACATTCACGTATACAAGCACAGAATAAACCAATAGCAACAATCAAAAATGTACAGCTTTAAAAATTACCTAATTCAGTATTTCTCAAGCTGTGAATAACAGCACTTTCAAAAAGAAAGTAAACTTCCCCCACGCTGACGCAGGATCAATACATCTAAACCATTCCTAACACATATAATCTATTCTGTCCTTAAAAGCCTACAATGAAAGGGATTCTACTACCATCCCAGGTAGCCATATTCCACTGTTTATTTATCCATATTGATAAAAAATGTTTTCCAACATTTACTTCAAATCTCTGTAGCTTAGTCTCTTATTTCTTACTCTATCTCCTCTATAGCAATATTACAAAAGATGTGCTTTTTGACTCTTCCCTCACTCCTCCATTCAGATTAAATTCCTTCTTCATAGGTAATGTTTTTCAGTGCTATCACCATTCTTCCAGATACCCCCCTACTTATGTACAACTTTCAACTGCAGTGCCTAAGATTTGCAGGAGTAACTTAAGAGAGTATTCAATCTCACTAGACAAAACAAAGTAGTTATTCTACTCAGCTTATCTTGCATACAAACATCTTTAATATTCCTGAGATCTACTATCTATGCTTTTGCTCCCAGTTTTGCATTTTAACATTTAGCTTCCGTTTCTTCAGCTAGTTCTTTGCACTACTATTAAGGGAAGCAAACTGTTTTGGCATCACAAAGTATTAAGATAATTCTGAATTTTAATCTTCCTCTTGAACCATTAGACACCGATATACTCTTATCAACAAATTTAATACGCAGTGTTCTCTATTTCTTCATCAGTATATTACTATAACCAGGGCTACAATCAATCGCTCTCTCATCCCAAGGTGACAGAAAACCCACAAGTCTGTTGTTCCTCTTCAGACTGTATCCCTTCTCTTCTCTCCCATCAATAGGGAATCAACAACTTAGAGACTGCTTTGGTGAGTTCTTTTCATTTTCTTAGTTGAGTCTCATCCGGTCTTGCTAGTATGCACACCTTCTTTAAACTGATCTTCCCTGTCCTGACTCAAAAATCCTATCTAATTGTTAGAACTGAGATGATTATCTGGTAATATTGAATAACGGAGCTATCCCTCAACGATTATGTTATTTGTTCTACTCTATAAAACAATGGTATGTATTCCTTTTAATGTTAATGTAGTTATTATAACATGCTTTCTTAGGGCACCTAATAATGCTATATTATTTTAGATTAATAGAATGGGAAAAGCTAAGGCATATATTTCTTCTACCTGTATCTTAGTTCCCACTTTTTATGCAATTCCTTTGATTTTTTCATCCTTCCTCTGGTACTTCATAACTAACCTCAATCAGAACCTCTTTCTCCCCTTCATCAGTATGTTTAGCGTTATCCAGTTCATCATGCATCTCAGACAGCTGGTCCTGAAGATCTCTGATCTCAGTCTGGTGTTGCTCCTGCTCCATCTTCACTTGAAAAAGCCTCATCAAGAAAAATCAGACAGGATTTTTTAATTTTCAGAAATATTAATTCATTCTTTCAAGTACTAAAAATGTACAAGTATCAATTCCCATGTTCCACACAAGGGAATGGGTTACAATGAGGCAGAAAAATGAAATGTCAGAGGGGTAAAAATGAGTACTCTTTTAAGTAGACATTAAGTGGAAAGTTACATTTTATTTTAAACCTGGTACTATATTCTTGACTAAAGTACTCAAGTGTCCTCATATTGTAAAGACTTGAATTATATATTATGACTGTGAAATATTAAAAGCAATCTGCACTAAGAGGAAGACCGTAAATTCAGCAATCTTCTCCTTCCAGACATTCTAAAAACATGCCGTTTTTAAACGGTAGAAACATTTCCTATAATAACAAATGTTACTCTGTCTGATGCTATTAACTTATTCTGAAGACACAGGTACTTTTAATGCAAAAGGTTTAAGAACACATACAAATTCCAATAAATAACTTTTCTAGAAGTAACTCACTCCTCTAGGTTTTCTCTGAGTTCCTTTTCGCTTTCTTTCAGCTGCTTTTTTAAGGCTTCTTTTTCACATATGCTTTCATCGAGTTGCAACTGAAGATCTTTCAGGCTGGCTCGTGTAGCATCTCTCTCTTCTTTGGAATTCTGCTGATTCTGAATTTTGTACACCAAGAGTTAAGCAAGATAATAGACTAAGCATAAATAAATTAAAGGCTCTTTTTTATTATATGAAAGAAGCCATTTTAATACTTTGATATTTTTCACCTGTAGAAGTGGTTATTAATTTATGAATATTAAAAGCTTGGAACATTTATTAAAGCACACAAAGCACTGCTTTTTGATTTTTATTAGAAACATGAGAAGTGAAGTCTCCTCAGTACTATCTAATCAGTTTCAAGTATATTGATTCTTATCACAGACTCAAAAGCAAACTGAAAGAAGCCAAGCTGTCCTTCTCATGTCTTCAGAGCAACACTTTGAATTCCGCAGTGTAAAAATAATGCTGTAATTAATAAACAGCAGCTAATGAGTAATACAGTTTGTCTCTCACTCCATGTGTGTCTCACTGCAGTCAACAGATTAACATTTACCTCTGAAGATGCCCAAGAAATTTTACATGCACGTGCCTAACATTTTTATTCACTGCTCCAAACTCCTCAAATACTAAGGATTTCTTAAAGAGGGTAACTATGCTATGAGCAACTACAGATAAAATAAAAAGTTTTCTCTAAAAGCACAGGAATATCTGGATTAAAAAGAATACAAAGCAAAAAAGATTCAGATGGTTGATCGGTTCTCACTTACTTGGAAAAGTATATTTGAAATAGTTAACTGCTTTATAACAACAAAGTGCCATACCCTAATTTCGAGATCCAGTTTTTTCTCTAATTCTTCTACTTTCCTTTCAAGCTCTGCTTTTTGTTCCACCAAGGCTTTTACTTCAGCTGAAGAATCTGAAACCTACAATTAAATATAGATGTTTATTCCCACAAAGTCAAGATGTTCTTTGACAATTGTTTTTTAAAATGTCGAGCAAGGCTAATAAAGTGTAGCATCAACTGCCTGAGCTTACCAGGGACTTTTCATATGGGTCAAGCCAAGCTAACATTTTCAAAGGAACCATGATTTGATTTTCATAAAACTTCTTGGTAATTGCTCAAGGCATGTTGCCAATAACACAGAAAAACCACAAACCTAAAGAAAAATTCAAATTGCGTAATAAATCACAAGTACTTGGGGCCAAATTTGACTGAGATATCACCAATTACACAAAATGGACATCAAAGGGATCCACGCTTGTATGTCAAGACAGATTTTCAACCGCTGTTTTTCAGTAGTTTCTTAAGATGTGTTTCTTATTTTCATTTTGACTAATAGCCAAGGATAAAATAATGATCAAAAGTAAGCTTTAATCCTTCTTATGCCAACACTACAACTGGGCATTTCTTCACTTTGCTGTAGAACTGAAAAAACAGTGCACCACATAGCAGGTAATAAAAACTTTTCAGTAGGAAGATCATCAAATGCTATTACCATAATATGGTTTTTAAACAATATCCTAGATTATTGCTTTTCTAAACTACAAATTACTTTCTTCATTTGTATATCTATTTACATCACTATAATGAGAAGATACTCCACCATTATTTTTAAAGTTATATTTTTTTTCATCCAACAACCTCTTTATGTTCATTAAGTTTGCATCTCTCTCCTTCTCAAGAGCAAAATGTAGAAGTTCTCATGGTAAACTCCTTTACATTCTTTTTTAATTGTTAGAAAAATATTTCCCTTAAGTCACCTCAGTGTAACTATACCACTGAGGAACTACAAGAATAGCTTAATGGAACTCAGGGAGGCAATTCAAAATTGTAAAGCCCTGTTTTAACACTATACCACTTTGAAACAAGCCAAAGCAACTTAAAAAATTGTTTACCTGTGTCTTTCCAGCAGCTCTTGACTTTAAAGTCTGAATTTTCTCAAAAACTAAGTTGACTTTCCTCTTTGTGGCATCGTCATTATCCGCACTTCTAAAACACAGACAGTACAAGTAAGAAACAACATGATCAAAGGTACTACTTTGTTAACATCAAAACAAATTTTGAGTGTCCAAACTACTGAAAATCACCACCATAAAGGAAAAAAGTTTAATATGAACCAGTCAGAAATTATCTTATTATTTCATTAAACCATTTAAAGAGAGGCTGTATATTCCAAATGTTTTCTAAAAAACAAACCAAAAAACCCAAAAAACCCAAACCAAACAACAAAACCACAAAAACCCCCACTAATACCCACTCCATCCCTCAAAAAAAAAACCAAAAACAAAAAACAAAACAAAAACCCAACAACAAAAAACTGAACTCTGTAATTGCAACTCTCTTCTACAAGACTGTAGCTGTGGAAAGACAGGTATTCAGCATGTACATTATTTAAACATACTGAAATTAGAAGTCATTAGTATTAGGTTTTTCAAGTCCTGATTACTGCACCATAATATAATATTGCTACAGCTCCCAGAACCTGCTACATCTCGCATGTAAAGAAATGTAAGCGCATCGTCTATTTTAATTCATTTATTCTTCCTTCGTCTTTCAATAAGTTATCATTAGAAAACACAAAATAAAAGAGTTACAGGTGGACAAAGGATTAAATGCAGAGCAACAAGACAACTTCTGTAAAACGTTATAACACTTTTTGTTGTTGTTTAAAAAATCCACAAGCTTAAACTCCCACGATGTACCTTCACGAACTCCATATCACATGAAGTTTAACTCCAGAAGTATTTCAAAGACAAAACATATTTTAATGCACAAATATACAGGATTAAGCAAATCCTGTACAATACCTTATGCAAATCCTGATTGCCTGGGTATTTTGAGATCCTATAATGCCTTAAAGGACACAACTGAGATACAGAATTATGAAACAGACATTTCATTTACTTATATCTTTGTTTTTACAGTTTCACTTTTTAAATGTAATAGAAAATAAACACTGAGAAAACACAATTTCCTTTCCAAAACTTAACTTTGTTTACTCACCCTTCCTTAAGGTAATTGTAAAGTATCTGTTTAGCAGTCTCTTCATTCGTTTGCTGTGCAAGATCTTGCTGCCCTTTTAAGAGATCAGGAGTTGCCTAAAAGGACAAGACAAAATGGCAAAAAATACAATCCTATGAGGGTTGTAAATACAACCTGTACAATTATGAAAAAAATTATGAACTGTGGACCTAAAGTTCACAAAGATCCTTTGGAGTTTTGGCTTAGTGCAAGAAGAAAGCATACCCCACACCAAAAGAAACAAAACATAATTTTGCATGGAGTTACATAATTTCAGCATTCTACTTTTGTGCATTTATCATCATCATAAGAAGAATCATCACAATACCATCTACAATAATCTTCTTTGGCCCCACCTTCTTCCTGCACCCATACAAGAACGAACTGTTTTACAAACCCTGCTTTCTACACCTGCAACCACCTGAATAATTTTTGTATTCACATTTCTCCCGAACAACTCTGCTATCCCATTTGCAAGTATTGTGTGATGGGAGTTTGTCCTAATGAAGAGCACAAAAGCAATATGACACTCTTAATATACCAGAGTGCAAAACACAATTTAAAGAGTAAATTCAAAATTACCTGTATATTAGAGATGGATGAAAACGTTTTTACAGAAATACTCTTCGTTCCTGAATCAGGTGGATTTGTGATTCGATTTGGCAACAATAAAGTAGAAGTTACTGTTTTAACTTCCTCTCTCTTATTCTGTCCTGGGAGCGTAGATGACCTGAACATCAAACTCTCGGTGTCAGCTCCATTTTGTTTATGGTATTGCAAAGAATTGAAATTGCTGTTCTGAGTGTCTTTATCAGGCATTTGCAGTTTTCCAATACTTCGAGCAGAAATCTTTATCTCTTTGGAAGGTGACTTTTGATCTCTGGATAACTGCTTGTGAAGGCAAACTTTAGATGGTCTGAGCAAATGCTCTGTTGACTTACCTAAGCTTTTACTGAATTCACCTAAATAATCTGAATTTACATCAAGCCCTAATGACAAGGCACTATCAACGCTTCTTGACCTTTTACGATCATCTGGATGAATTCTATTCCTTTTTCCTGACCTACCTCTTCTGTGAGGGTCAACTTTCTTATCAAACTTTTCAATTAGTTGATCCACTCCTGGAAGTGAACCAGTGTCGATATCACGGCCGGTCCCAGGCAAAAATGGGATATATCTTCTGTTTTCATGCCGATTAACATTGTCTGCATAGATGGCATACTCTTGGTCATCAAGTAAAAATCTGTATAAGGAATTTGCAGAGGTGGGAGTAGCTGATGAGGATGATGATCTTCGCGAGTTGTCCAATACTGGCCCAGCTGAATCTTGTCTGCGGAAGGGAAGAACATCTGGTCTAGGTTTTCTTGTCTCTGGATAAGTAGTGGGACTAACACATGGGGATCCTCCTGCAGATGAAAATGATTCTGAAACACACACTTCATTGGGGCTGATCGTGCTACTAGGACAATCCAACAGCTGCTTATTTTGGTTTTCTACTTCTACTGATGTGTTCAAATGTATATTTTTTGAATTTGCTTTGGCTGGCTCTGCAAGATAAGTATTTGTTTTCTGTAGGGACACTACTTTAGTTGAGGAAATCCAAGGCTTTGCTTCAATTTTATCTTCATCTGCAAAAGATTTAGATTTACTGCACACAGCAGGTTGGTATTTATCCAAGTTCAAGTTATTTTTTTCAGGATCATAAGGCTGCAAAAGTTCAGGATGTCTTTGAAAGTTCAACAAATTGGAGGATTTCATTGTTCCATCTTTAAAATCTGATATTCTTTTTTCCTCTTCATCCAGATTGGTTATCTTTAGGCTTTTAAGCATACAGGGTTGCACATGCTGTGTTTCAGGAAACTTTGGGTGTTCACTGTTTTTGTCCTCCAACTTAAAAGCAGCACTGGAGTCTGTGGTTGGCTTGCTTACATTCTGAGAAATGACCTGCTGTTCTTTTCCAGGAGGGGGATTTTCTGACAAACATCCTTCTGTATTGTTTAGTACTATGTAAGGATGTCCATCAATTCCTTGGACTCTAATACTGACACCATAAGACCCCGTCCTAGAATTTTGTGCATTTCTAGTTTTTTGAGTCTCCTCACTTGCGAGTTCAAGAGTGACTTCGTAGTCATGCTGCATGTGCTTAAAACCAGCAAAATATGGCTCCATGATTATCAGAGGATTATAGCTGAATAGAAGAAAAATTACAAAAATGTCATTGTTTTAAGTACTTTACATTATTTCATTAATTATTCCACTATTCAGTGTGACTATGAAGACTAACAGTAATATGCAGAGAAATCAATATCCAAGCTATACAAAGCCCAAAGTGAACGCATTGTGATACAAAGGTAAATGTCTGACTGAATTATTCTGGATCAATGTAATGTTATGTTATAATTGTAAAAGTTAAGAAATAACAATGGTTAAGATCACCTACACAGCGTTGGTGCCAGTTGCTTTGGAATTAAATGACTTCAAATATAAGCAATTCTAGTATGATTTTTTGAGTCAAAGCAAGTTTTATTTTGGGCATCTCCACCATATTTACTGAAAGACTGTAGCCTTCACCAATCAATGCTAATTTTATAGCCAGCACTTAGTACCAGCCATATTAACATTTAAACATAAGCCCAGGAGAGCAAAACACAACCAAACAGTTTTAGATTATGTGTTTTAGGGAACTAAAGCACTGCAATGCAGTCATTACCCTCATGCCTTTGATTTGTGCTTCTATGTACCTGGTTTTCAACATTTGTTTCTTAAGACATATGAAAATAAACTTCTTCATTTCTTATCTCATTGTCATACATAAGAGTAAACCTTCCTACAGATTAATTTAAAAATCCTTCAATTGTGGGTTTGCTACAGAAAACTCCAGTTGCTGTTTTAAAACAGATACTCTGCTGAGCAACAGAAATGGAAAAATACTACTAGTATTTCAAAGGCTGACTGTACCTTTTTCAGAAGCAACAGTAATGCTAACTCCAGCCTGTATGTACCAAAACTGTCTCACTTCTAGAAAACAATAAATTAAACCCTACCTGCGCATTTAATGTTAAATGCCTTTCTTTCTGTAAAAGCTGGCTTTGTGGGGAGTTTTACTGTACTGTCTGTTGCATATTATAAGCCAACTGTCTAGTGGCAGAGAGAATTCAGTGACAGAAAGACCTGTGTCTATAAAAGAACAGAACAGAAGACTCTGTCAGACTGATGCAAACCTGGAGGGAATAAACTTTTGAACTGAGCTGGAGAGTTGAGCAATCACTGAAGCCTGACAAAACCAAGATTACTAAACAGTGGTGAATAATCATCAAGAGGAAACTGAAACAACAGGATGTCTCACAGGAAAATAAACCTCTGCAGCCAGTTTCACTCTCCTGTGTAGATCAGGATGAACCATCTCCCTCAGACATTCTAATCAACAGCAGAATTATAATTTTTTCCTGACAGTGAATGAAAAAGTTTGGCTCAGTAGTCATAGTACCCTAGCTTCCACATTATTTTTCATTCTAGCAGCAGAGTTTCCCTCAAAAACCTCTTCCCCTCCCTATAAACCAACTCCAGATCCTCCTCAACAGTAGGCTTACTTCATCTGAAGGAATCAGCACATCGTTCTCTAAATACAATGCTAGATTACACATGATTATTTTAATGAAGAAAAAAAGCAGCTTCACTATCAAAGTATTCCTTAAATATTAAAAGATTTGGTGAACTAGTTAAATTCACCAGAAATTAATTCAGGAGTTAAATTCACTTAGAAAAGGGAAGTAAATAGACACTATGAATTTGATCTACATTTAAGACTTCCTGGAACAGGAAATGAAACAGAACAAGGGAAAAGCAAAGATGAGCGAGAGATGGCTAAGGGAAGTGGAAAAATGAAGGAGCAAGATCAGTGGAAGGGAACAGCAAGGACCAATACATTGTTATCTTGGGCCTCCATTCTATGTATTTCTACATAATTTTTTACCTTCTTTTATGAACACTCATGACATCTCACACTAATTACACCGTTTCAGTGTATAAGCCGAGATCAAAATGACAAAGTAAAAATAGCAGAAGCTGATTCTAATCACCCAGAATCAATGAAGAGATCTCCATTGATTTAGTGGATTTTTGACCAGGGTGCTGAAATCAGTTTCTGAGCTACGCTGACAGAGGCTGAAAAAGCTAAGGAGGGAAAAAAGACAGCACTGCATGGAGTTGTAACTTTGAATATACACTGTAAAGGAATCAGACCACACTAATCTAATGAATGGTTGCTGGAGGTGTGAAAGAAAACATGCTCTCCACTCTATTCTTTAAACTGTTGAGTGAATCCAGCTACATTCATCAGTGTCTCAAAATTGTTCTTTGTTTGCTTAAGGCAACAAAAAGGAAGTATTTTTAAAAGTTCAGAAGTGTTTTCAAAGAAACTCAGCATTTTGAAGCTTTTATGCTTTCCATTTTTATATTACTGTTATATGTTGATGATCTGAAGTTAGTACTAGGGGTATGCAATGAAATAATAAAATTTAAATAATTTCAAGTTTTAGCAAAATAGACATTATTAAATAAAGTTTCTCAGACTTCTAAATCAAATCTGCATGATTTGACTAGGGAAAAAGACATTAATTTGTAAGTGAAAATTACTCACAAAGAGACTTCAAACAGACCATGAAAAAAAGCAACATAATTCTATGTCTTCTAAAAAGCAAGCATTTAAAGTGTTACAATTCACGTTTTCAGAAAATACAAATGATTCAGAACTCTAACTTTATCAGAAGAAATCTAGTTGGCAGAATATAGTGTGCTGATAATACTTTTAAGTTAAAATCACTCATGACATATTTGCATGCGACCATGTAAGTGAAAAAACCCCATGATTGATACGAAGTTAGTAGCATACATCTGCAGCAGATGAATGCACAAACATCTTTTAAAAGGCTCTCTGCTTCACAATTCTAACAAGATTAGAAATGCTGCCAATAAATTTAGACAAATTACTTAGTATATGAAAGTTTACCCTACACTTTAAAGCTGTATGTATTAGCAGAGCTATAAAAAAGGGTAAAGTTAATCTGAATTTGCCAATAGTGGTAACATTTAACACAAGAAAAAGGGGTCCATAAAAATAAACCTAAAACTTACAGAAAAAGGATTTAAACCAATCAGCATAAGGAACTGATAAGCAATAAATTACAATACATCAAATTCAGGGAGACTGCAAAAGCAGCTCTTTCAAACATGTTGCAAAGTTGATAAAATACTAAATAACCAGAAAAAAAGAAAACGAAACACAAAAAAACCCCCAACAACAAAACAGCAACCCCCCTACTGTATAGTAGAAACAGTACTTAGGTTAATAATCTACCTTACATTAACCATTAATATATTTAACTTGTCTCTAAAACTACAAAGAAATAAACGTATTTGTCGTCTTCACGTGCATTATACTAATAAAACACTTAGTTTTACTATACAAAAGGATAAAACATTGTAGAATTCCAAGTGCTAAACCAACAATCTTTAAAATAAAATATTTTCTCTTTCTGGAACTGTGAAAAAAAATTATATATATAAATCCCCATTACTTCCACAAGAAAATAAGACAGCTGGCCCTACTGTTCAAATAGGCTTCATTCAGAGTTCAAATTTTATAGGATGTCAAGCCACAATTAGAATACTCCCATGAACTACATAATATCAAAAAGTTATTTTACAATACATGAAAACGCTGGGTTTATAATATTGTAAACATTTTTAAATTTAAAAAAAAGCATTGCTGGTTTTCCTGAGAGAAGGCCTTTCTGATGAGAACCTAAAATCTCTAATGATGTTAATTGTTTAATTACAGTTACAGTCATATTTCTACACACACATTGTACAGTCGGCATCCCAGGCTTTGGCAGGCTTACAGGAATAGATTAAGATGAGAGGACTGAAGTCGTTCCTCTCCCATCTGTCTGCTCCACTCCTCTGATGGACGTCACCATGTCAAAAACGACATCATCTGAACATTCTGCTGGCTGAATATATACCTCCAGCCATGATAATTTGCAGACTGGCACGATCAGGTAAAAGTATGGAACACAAGGCTGCTTGCAATTACTGACTGAAATTGTGACATCTGATAGAGTGGAGGGCTGACAGCTGGGGGCACTGACAGATACAACTGTCCAGTTTTAATCTTCTTTAAGTCTGCTGAAGTCCTCCAACGTTATGACAGAACAATTTGTTTACTCTTAAGCTTACCAAAAGAGGTTAGATATTTTAACAGTAGTTAGGAAGAGATTCTCCCTATTTGTAGGGGCTGCTTGTTGTTTCCCTGTAATTACTTATAAAAAAATGGAAGATTTTTTTTAAAAAAAGGAACAGAGAGTGATATAAATTCTAATCCCAGGTTTTCTGCCAATCTAATACTTTTAATTTTAAATAATACTGTCTTGCTAGTAATTTTGTTTGCTGTCTCAGAGGAGTTTAAAAATACAGTTTTCAGAAAACAGAAGCAATGATTCTGTATAAATTCTTAATTAGGTAGAAGACTATCATCCTATTATTTTATAAAATCAGTTCTTATCTCCTATTTATGAAGCAAATATTATCACAATGGTATATATAAATTAATCAGGACATAAGAAATAACTACTTCAATAAATTATTGTCTTTTGAAGATATTCTAAAAGGACATGAAACCATCAATATCTTTCAGAGATTAAAAGTTCAGCTGAGGTTTAAAACAGCAAAAGTATATTGACATCTTCTGAGGGGTAACTTCAGCCACTGTTCATACCAAGCCAAATTTTACTGAACAGCAAAGTTTCACCTGAAAACTTGTGAAGAGTCCAGAAAAGCAAAGTCTGATTTTCTAGTTACACCATATAAACTTAAACAGCTGGATTTACTGACCAACAAGTTCAGTAAACCCAGTCATTATCTAGAGCAAGTCCAAAACAGAACTAAAGACCCAGGAAACACAGTCAGGTACAAACAAAGCAAATTCACTCCACTAAGTAACACGTTAAGTTTTCCAGAAATCACTGGAGTGCATTCACTGTATGCCCCAGAGAAGTTACTTTATTTGAAATGTCAGCAAAAGAGTAATTTTCAATCAAGTATGTCTGTGAAAACTGTCAAGAGTTGAAAGAAACTGACTTAATGAGTTTACCATAGGCTCAGCCTGAGCATGCAGGCCTAAGTTTGTGTATCTACATAGGCCCTTCCTCACTCTGGAACCCCATGAAAACCACATGTAGTCCTTGTGTAGTCACATCCAGTTTCATCAGGCCACAGGATGAAGTTCTTTAAAACGTTCCAAATAGGTTGGTTTAAAAGATGATTACTTCACCAACTGAATAAAAAATGTAGGCCATCACACACCAACCCCAAAAGCAACAGCCCTAGCACCCCGTTATCTCAGCTTGTACAACCCTCCCTGCTCCTGCTGTGAGCCAGCAGCCATGCAGCCACACAGCCTTACTGAGCCAGCAGAAAACCCATCAGCAAGTCGGGCACCAGGGAATGATGGGATCGCCTATTTTGGCAGCAACATGGCCTTGGACTGCTCCAGGTAATCACAAAATTCCACACTGAATTTGTGTTTCAACTCCATTTTCAGAGGCAGAAACCTTTAAAAACTTCTGCAAACAAACAGACAAACAAAATTGGCACTCAAAGCTGTTGGGGCCTTTCAATCCGCAGATTTCTTATTAAAATAAGCCTTCACAAAAGTGTTTAAACACTCCTCTTAAATACTGGCCTCCTGTGGGTATGAAAAATCCCATGTTTTATCATTACTCAGAAGTGGTTTCATTTTTCTGAACAACTTACTTTTGCCAAAAATAGAAACTATGACATTTTTGTTTATACAGGGAACTTGTCAGCAGAGGTTCTCATGTCTGAAAATCTAATACTCTGCATGTTCTTCTGTCGCGGTTTGCTCTTCAGTGGTGATATGATACTTTACAAAGAACCACAGGAGAGGAATACTGAAAGTTTAACAGGTCAAAAACATTTTTTTAAAAAACGCCTCCAAAACATTTCCTTCCACAGCTCTTTCAAAGCTAGCTACCAGGAGCTACTTGAGACCTGCCTTACAAAAAAGAAAACCCCTGTAATTTGGAGCCCTGATTGCTCTCCCTGCCAAGACGAGCAGAAGAGTGCCTTTGAGAAACATGCTCCTGTGCCAGACACGGCTGTTCTTTTCAGCGGCCTTGCAGCCTTCCTAACATTACAGCATCACAAAGGCATGGAATTGTGTCCGCTCATCCATTTCAGTTCTTTAGCCAAATCTACAAGACAGACTTTTCCAAAAAATCCATTTTCCCAATCCTGTCAAATGCCACGCTCTGCATACGAAGCTTGTTCTTCTGTACCCTGCCCACACCCCCTCATTACTAAGCGTGCCTCCGACACATCTGCAATAAAGCACCTCCCGCGTTCTGCTTCCAGCATGTGAGCCGACCAGCTGCACTGGACAGACAGGGCTCCTCCAATAAAGAATACAGGCAGATGTTCACCAGAACGTGGGGGGGGGGACACCACCCCACCAGCAGATACAGTCCCTGGCCTCCTTAAAGAGTCGCAGCTCCTTCACAGGTATTGCCCTACATTATGTGTATGCTCCTTTTGCATATATCTAGTGGAGGAATATGAAAGAATAAAAAGGACCTGCCTGGCTTTTCCACTTTTCCTGTGGCACTTGGACTCCTCTCTGGCTGTCTTGATAATAAAAAAACAAGAACTCCCTCATATCCAATATCACAATCCTGATATTTCTAAAGCTGAATCAGCTGGAGATTTTTCATTAAAAGAAGATTAGGGCATATCACACTATCTTCTCTTCAGAGGAGTGAACTTTTAGAATTCTGAAAATTTCGAGCTATTAAAGGCTGACTTATCAAACTACATTTGGTTCCATGCAAGTTATTTCCCAATTTTCTTACCACAAAAAAAAAAAAAGTCACTGCCCATATTATCTAATCAGTGCCTTTTTTTAAAAGGGGGATGTAACAGTTTATGCATGTTTACTCCAGATTTTTCACACATGCACAGCAAAATGCCAGGAAGGAACTATGAAATTTGTCCTCCAGGTTTACATAACAGTGAGCTTGCTCTCCAAGCTAAATAATGGATTCTCTGTGCAGCTGACTATTCACAAAGTACCAGCAATATCACGTGAAGACAATGCGGGTGTTAGGTCAATAATAAATGACAGTGCTATGGAAAAAAAAGACAGGAAATAACTTTAGGAGAGAAGAGGAAGAAAAACTTACATATTGTGAGGTTAAAGAAAAGGAAGCAGACAGGATAATTCATGGAAAGACCAAAACTGTAATGTTTTCACACTTGGTGGCACACAATCTCACAAACATGCTCTGCAAGCTGAGGGGAAACTTTATCACTGTCAATCCTACCTACAATCTGAGGCTTCTGCAAAGGGCAAACGGGCCTGGGTTGCTATCCCTTTTAGTCAATAAGGAAGATAGCTCTGGGACAGCTGAATTTACTTGATCTACTGGTTACAGGACAGCAGAAGGGAGAAAAGTCAAATTTTAAAGTTCTAGATATGTGACTGTAAAAAGGGACAGTAATTTAAGAGCAAATTGACACTATCCAGCAACAGAAAGACATCTGAAATGGCAAGTTTGCCATCTCTCCAGCAGATTCCCCATTTAAATTTTTTTTTCTTCTTGAGGTATATTTTTTGTGTATGTAAAATTATATTTGCATCATATCTGGCAGTCACTCCTCACAATTATTAGAAGGAAAATTCCAATAGTTACAGAATACAATAAAACTTCCACAGCAATTTCTTCTTGTCCCTGTACTGTCTGTAAACTGCCACTCCCTGTCTAGTGGTCAAAATTCAGAACTTTCAGAAGGCCTAGGCAGAGGATTTTCTACAATACGTCATGTCATAATTCAGCATATGCAGGCTCTCTGCAGGCAGCAGTAGGGGGGAAAAAAATGCCCTGAAAGGGATTTATTTTATTATTGGTCAGCTTTTCTGTCAGCATCAAAGACCTACCTAAAATTTCTATAAATGAAGAACTGGAACACAGACCACCCAGTTTTAAAATATTCATTCCCTTTAAAAGCAGCCCAAAAGTTTCATGTCCCACCTCTTCTTCCTACCTGTTGGAATGAAAGAGACTGTAAAAAATTCTATGCTTGAAAAAAATCATGAGTTGCTGGGAACCTAAGCCATATGGCACGTATTATTCAGAACTCCATATACCAGTGTTACACCACAAAGACTTATGCACTGTATCACACAGACATGAGACCAAATCGACGTATCTCTTCAGCCTCCAAAACAGGCCTGACCTATTATTATAGCCAGAATGAATCTTACAGATTTCATAAAGAGTAAGCTAGCAATTTATATTCTTCCAAAACCACTACAAATAATTGAACTGCACAAGCTATTTCTAAACCTACTACTAGATCCCATCTACCACCTTAGATACAGTCTTCATAGAGTCCCTGCATGCATCTATATTACTAACTGATGCAGTGCAAAGAGAAAAGGGCCAGGTTTTTACCTGCTGCATTCCATTATGGTCCCAGGACTGCACACCCAACATTGCATTGTTACCTGCAACGAAATTCATACCTACTGCCCGTCTAAGGTGTGCATGGTGCCCATGTAGAGAAGTAAATGCTGGAGGACCACACACCCACGCTGCAACTGGGTCAATTAAGCCTCCCTTTGAAAGCAGGAATTCCAGCCTCCACACTGGTCTGTGCCTTCCATACAAGCAACATAGTTGGTTTGGTCTGGTTTTTCCCTTTGACCAAGTTGTGATTAAATATGGTAGTCATATGGCTTTGGGTGCATAATGAAAAATGAAGTCCAGCCAGGAACACTGACTGACAGAGAGGTCTGGGGACAGAAGGAAGCATGCCATCACAGTAATACATTTTAGAAGCGAGTATTTCAACATTTCTTAATCAATTACTTTCATTTCTGTTCTGTGAAAAAAATCATTCTCTGTTCCAATTTCAGACGACAGTTTAGGGATGATAAGTTAGAATTTCTTGCAGGACGAAAATTCCAAATAACACTTTTCTTTCATAGCTGTTGTTAGAAGCAAACTGCCATGCTTAGGTTAGCGTCGATTACACATAGAATTTTATCAATTTCTCCTGAAATACAGTATAGCAAAGTGGATGAATCTTGGAATTGCTGCCTTAGAGATGAGGACTTCAGTTTCAGTTCTGCCCAAATATTAAAAAACCCGATTCAGATGCTCAGCCAATAAAACAGAATATAAATAACCACCCTTTCAAGATGTCCAGGTTTGAGGAAGAGAACTGTATTTAATAAAGACTGTCAGAAGAAGGAACCATTAACAGCAGTTAGAGCAAAAGATACTGTTTGCCTGTTTACAGCTTAGTTCATACTCCCTCTGGCTGAAAAATGTTGTGTGTGAGGAGGTCTCAATGTCTCAAATATAAAACATCTTGTTAGTCCTATGAAAGTATGTGACAGATCAGCCAAATGCTTGAGCTATGTGACAACTAGCAGGTTTTGTTGGTTTATTTCTTGGGTTTTTTTTCAAAAGGAAAATCTGCTTCAATGGCTGTAAGTCAACAACAAGACATTTTGGCAGATCCTCAGGTCTCATAAATTGTCTACGTTTGATCGAAGACAAGGACATAATATATATCCCAATTTCTTAACCTGCTATGTATGAATTCATAGTCACACTTTTACAGGATTTGTCCTCAGAGGAAATATGCCATGACCCACTAACCTTGCTTACCAATTGGAAATTAAAGAACTAATTTTTGTTAGTGACAAAAATATTAAGAAATCCCCAATTTTTTCATGTAATATTTTAAACTAATACCGCTGCAATATATATTTTGTATCATTATTAAAAATCTTTTTCTTTCTCGAAGTAAATAATTTCCAGATTCTCCCAAACCATAAACAAAAGAGAATCAGAGACAAAAAGCACATTAACTAGAACAGAAGTCAACCTGTACCTGAAATACAGTTCCAAGTAACTAATTCATGTCATCTGTCTCAACTACTCCCAGGTCCTGTATACGTGGTACTAGTTAAGTCACTGGAAGATGAAGAGATAAATTTGTTTATTAATAGTTACATGGGTACAAGCTTTATGTGGACAGGAATACCTTACACCACTATACTGCTTCTTCTTCCACACAGGCTCATATACACCTGTACAAGGTCTTTTTTGCTCCTAACAGAATGCAGTCTACTGGGGTTATCTACTTACACTTTAAGTATCCTGACACCACTGGAGTACAATTAACATTTATAAACTTCAAATACAAAAAGCAAGCAAACAACAAAACTTTATAAATACTTATCTCAGAGTTAATTATATACAAGATAGGATCACACTCAAATTTTCCTCATTTTTATGACAACTTGCAAAGAAGAAGGTTAAAAAAATATGTAATAGAGTCATCAAGAGGAAATTTTATTTTATATACTCTCTTCTAGTTTATCAAATTCTAAATGTTCATTATCTGTTGTAATATTGACAGAAACAACAGCTGAGTAACACAAGGATACTTAGAGATTCTAAGAGCAGTTTGTGACTTCAAATACAATAGCTGGTTTGTATCCAAACATCTGATATGATTACACTCACTCCACAAGAGATTCTATGTTGTTTCACTACATTTTCCTCCAATTGTCAGTCGTAGAAACTTTGTATTTTGTTCCAAAGGAAATTATCTTAATACATCCCAATGATATCATTATTGTTTAAATAGAAGAGAGTATCCTGTTCGTATTTTTAGAGGCTTAGGCAAAAATCTCAAGTTTGTTAAAATAAAGAGTCTCTCAGAAAGCCCTTCTCAAAGAAATCAACACAGACTAGGGACAACCTTTGTTAAAAAGTTTTGCCAGTGCTTCAAGAACACAAAATTATTTATATTGTTATCTAAAATAAATAAATAAATAAATAAGGTTCCCCTACTCCAAAAATTATTCCTTGCCTTTAGATGTGACATATCACTCGGTCTTCTTCTCAGTATTGCCAACCCAAAAAATATAATGTTATCTACAGAAATTACAGTTACAACAACACAACAGATGCAACCAGCATAACCTTCATTATGTAAGTACAGCTTATTCCTAAATAAAATTAAGGATGAGCTACACGAGTACAACTGCATGCAGAGACCAAGGTCTCATCTATATGAAGACACAGAGAAACAGTTAATTTCTATGGAGAATCAAGTATTTAAGTACAAAAACTACACATAGAATAGACTTTAGAAGTCATATTTACACAGCCAACACAAGGCCACAGCTTCATGTGTATTCAAGCTGGTTACAGCTCCCATTTTTCTATTGTTAAACTTCATCTTAATTACATTGTACTCTTTAAACACTTGGCTTCACACCCATCTAGTTTCTTTCAACTAACTCAACCGTGCATTTTAAAATTTAAATACACAGTCAAACTGCAGGCCCAGAGCCCAACCACCACGAGACAAGATGATATCATCACACTCTGTCTGAGAGGCAGAGCTGAGTGGCAAAGACAGGCTAGATAACTCCAGAGGAAAGGAGCTTCACAGTGTGCCAGACTGCTCCACCAGGAGATACATCGCTTAGGAGGGCTTATGAAGCCTGTGCAGCCAAAGCTGCCTGGTGTGGACCCTGCCTGTACACCGAGCACAGGTTTAACCAGCTCCTACAAACCACCACTCTTCTCACCTTCGCACTGGAATAGCGTAATTACTGGGGGGAAATGAGAGAGGTGGGGCTGCTTCTTTATGAGGCTTGAAGTGTTTGTGGAATTATAATGTAACATTACATGCCAATTGTTCTTGTAAATGAAGGCCGCTACTGCTGAACATTCGTCCCTGTATATACCAGTTAATGTGTGCAAATGACTGTATGGAGGCAACCCATTGCCAGTTTCAACAAGGCCTAACAAAATTTTCTGAGCTTCACTGAAAACATTGCCCCATCTCTATATAAAAGCTCAAATTTTACCCACCACTTCTGTGTTGCACTTTAGGTTGAAATAGATCACAAATCGTTACCCACCTTTGGGTGTTTTTATGTACATAAAATACATCTTCCATTCTAATAAACTTCAACAGCCCTTAGAGATCTATTTCAGCAGAATTTAAAATAGAGTTGAAACATTCCTCATTCCTAGTGGCTGGTAACTGCTTATAAGGCTTCTGTGCCTGTGAGAGTTTACGCATACACACATACATGCATATGAGTGTGTAAGCACAGGCAGCTTAGCGAGCAAGTCTCCTTTTCATAGTATATTTATATAGTTGCCATAATGACGTTTTAGCTACATTAAAATGGTGTGTGTAATGTACATATAACTAAATAATTATGAACTTCTGCAAATGGTTGGAGCCAAACTCCTGTCGTGCTCAGACTGCTGAGAGTCATGCAGCTATCTGAAAGGCAGGAATACTCCTAGAGTGCCTGGGAACCCTCACAGAAAAGGGCTGTTGTGGTAATAACTGAGGCATCTTCCAGTCTTACCAACCTCTCTCCCTGTTGTTTTTTTTAAGTCAAGGTGCTTTCCGAGACGTTTCTCCAGTCACCTTTATTGCTCCTTGTTCTCTGTCTTTACCAAAATCAAGTAGAATGTGAAAAGGTTATAGCATAGTAATTTTAAATCTGATGCTGTCAATTTGGTTAATGCATCTCAGAAATACAAAAAATGATCTGTTTAAACCAGTTCTTTTGGCTAAAAATTTAAAGGCATTGATGGAAAAACTAGACTACGTACTTAACAATGTTTGTCTATGGATTTTGTCATCCACTCTATTTCACATAAAACAGAAGGTTATAAGCCTACATTTGGATAAACTCCTTCAAGGAGGCTGCCAGCTCTGTTGGCAGAGATGGTACAAGGTCACAGCAAATACCCTGAGCTCTAATCCCAAACAGTAGTGCCTCCATGACTACCACTTCACTAAATCTTTAGCACATGCATTCCTAACATGTTATTTCTCAGGTTTAAACATTAAATTTTCATACTTGGCTATAATGAAAACTATTACCATTTAGATTTAACTCCACTCAGGCAGTCAAGGCCAAAGCCGTTTCTGAAATGTGCTAATGTTTCCAGATAAACATGCCTGGAATAAACAGTCCCTGAACACGTGGAGTACCTTCCCTCACACAATAACCTACTGGTGTAGCATTCTCAGTGGGAGGATTCTCCATTCTTTTGCCAAGGACAGAAACAACAAAACCAACCTTTTGGGGGGTTTTGCACATCCTACCAACACAGCATTCAAGACGTTTTAAAAAACTGCCAAACCTAAGTTGAAGATGCATCAAGTCAGTACTATCTTCCTCAGTATGCAGTTGAAACCCAGCTACAAAACTGGAGAAATCCTAACATCTTCACCTCATCCCGGCCATTCAAGACACCTTCATTAATCCCTACACTGTAGAGAGTAGTTCTTTGTAAAGCCTGGCTCTGAATCATATCACTGAACTGATCAGGTAGAAGATAATCTCCTCCTACCGCAAAAATGTAAGAAGCGGGGCAGACAGAAGAAAGAAGACAAATTTCTTAAGCCTGCTTTGTCTGAATACATGGGCAATAGGGAGCTCCATCATTTCTGCTGCTGTTCAGAGTTGCATAGAGAGTGCAAAAGTGGGGAAAATGGCCCATTATTTTAGCATTCATTGCCATTTCTCTGATATCCATTAGCACCAGTTATCTTGACCAGATTCTGGCTAGTTCCCCTCTATCAACACAGGTAGACACTGCCGTAGGCTGAACATTGTTTTGATGATCAGGCTCACACACTTGGTATTAATACACACATTTTCAGATTATCAACACAGTAAAAAAGGCCAGATAATGGTGACATCATCATCATCCTCACTATGACTTCAAAAAGCAGAAAAGGTAAACCAGCAGGCTGCAGAATTAAACTCTGCTGGTCGACTTATGTTTAATTTTTGACATCAGCAGAATAATTTGGCCTCAAAATACTTAGGTAGCTATTTTCAAATAATAACCTGCCCACTACGGTTCAGGCTGAATAAAATAAATAAACATATGTTCACCTCACATTGCTCCATAACAAAGGACTTAAAAATTTGAGTCTGAGGTCATGCCATTTCACCTACACAGTTCAGATGACATTGCAGAGTCTAGACAAACCAGTTTCACCAATACTCCCAGAAAGATCAACTTCCTATTACACAAGGTAAACCAGAAGAAGGAACAGAATAATGTCACAAATTCTTTTTTTCAACTTTGTCATCCTTTTATTAAGGTAAAATTCCTTACACAGAATACACCACAGACCATTTTTGCAGTGAATTAAATTCCACATTCGCCATACATACCCTGTCAGGGGAACCCAAGTGCATCCTCAGACAATTTTACTAGTGACAGTGAGATCTAATAATGCAATTAACAGAAATTAAAATAATCTTGTTTGCTTGGAAACAATTCAGGCAGCCTAAGCACTCATCCCATTTATTAGATCTAAAAGCAAAATACAACTAAGTCAGATACTGAGAATAAAAACAGTTGTGTGGTACACCCGCAGAGAAGACAGGACCTTTGAAACAGCACCACAAATTCTCAAATCAAACAGGTTAGCAATGATAAGCCCTCCCTTTTCATTACTGTTATAACATTACTGACATTTGCTAAAATAATCCTTTCTAGTGTTTATTTGCACTGAAGTGGGATTTAGAAACAGCTAATGCCAGTTGCAACTCAAGGTATATGTAAACCAACTAGGAATTCTTTTCAAATGATTAACACCTTTCAAAAACACCTCTAAAATGTAAATAGATACATGTAAAAATATCAGTGCTTCAAATCTTATACAAAACCTGTTTTTTCTTTAGCTCACATCATTTTTTAAAAAATATAGGTGGATATTAAACTGAGAAAATATTCTACTAACAACAATTATCTTCTCTTATGTGAAAGATTATCTTAATACCCTAAGAAAAATTTTAATAAAAATTAGAAATCCTGCTTTCTAATTTTAGGGTTTTCTGTTTAAGAAGTACAGCTGACGATGTCTCAAAAATAGTAACATACAATAAAAAACAGTAAAATTGCTTTTCTCAACCTGACAAACTTCAGCTCCTTTGTAAAACATGCTGCTTATACACTACTAATGATACATTCCAATACTGTATGAAAAGTTTTTCATTTTCATTTATAATCTTTTCTCAAAAGACCCGAATTCAAACTAACATTCTAATTATTTAAAAAAAAGCTTATAGCAACTTGGTACACTTTTATATTAATCAGCAGTAACCACATCTGGCTTAGTACACAGTGTGAGCATAAGTGAATTCATTCTGGGTCTAACATGAGAAAAAAATGAGACAACCCAACGACAACGACATTTCCAGAAAATATACCTGCTAGTCAAACAAGTTGTTGCAAAGCACCTTTAAAAGGTAATCAGCAGATTGGTCGTTTTAATTACATTTTTTAAAAAAATTTAAACTTCTGTCAAAATCAGTTCTATAAAGAGTTGCTTAGCTACAAGACGCGTGATAGTTGTCAGAATAAGCATTAGACACTGAATTTACAAAATTTGTATGGGTATAACACAAATCTTATCTTTACTTTGAAAATTATGCAAACTACACTGCAGTGATTTTTTTAAAGTACTTACATGCTACAGAATAAAACAGGAGAAAGATAAAAGCTGTACGTAACAAGTACTCCTCTCAAAAGCAGACGCTAATCCAAACTCACCACAGAAGTTTTATGGCAGCACTGATCTCCCCATAAAGTTGTCATCATATGGGAGGGATATAAATTATATCAGATGCAAAGTTAATTGGGAAGAAGAATAAATGGCTGAACTGCCATTCCAAACTTTTCCCATGGATAAGAACACACACAATACGGACACACCCTTTCGCTAATTCGCGGAATAAAAGGGAGATGAGAAGTCAGAGTGCCCTCAGCTCAGGAATGCCAGGAATCCCCGGAGGAATGCCTGCGGGCCGCCGGCCGCGGCGCCCCCGACACTCCGGGCTCTCGGTGACCCGCGGTGTGAGGGGGGGGGGCCTCCCCGCCGTCCCGCCCAGGGCTCCGGCCCCGGGGGTCACCCGGCCCTCAGCGGCCCGGGCAGGGCGAGCTCACCTGAAACCAACCCCAGCGGCGGGGCAGCCGCGGCCGACGCACGCACCCTGGGAAAAGAGCCCCCGCTCCTTACAGCCGCGACAGAAACTACGAAATAGTCAGGTTTTACCGGAGTTTGTTTTCCCGGCAACTCCCTCTCCGCTCCGCTGGCAGCGCTCCCCTCTCCGCCGTTCAGTGCGCCCGCCCCGGGGGCGGCACAGCCCGCCGCTCGCCAGCGCAGCCCCGGGGAGCGCTCGGGGGAAGGCCTGCCCCGGCACGGCCGGCGCTCCGCCAGCCTCCCCGCGCAGGGAGAGCCGCGTTCTCGCCTCCTCACGCCCGGGAGGACTCGGCGTCCTCGGCCTTTGGAAAGGAGCGTGTTTAACGGAGCGAGGTGGAGGAGGAAAGCCGGCGACCCAGGGCGCCTCAGCGCGGGGAGCCACCTCCGCAGCCGCGGCAGCCCCTGACGGCACCACACAGCGACGTCCCCTTGTGCCCACCGCGCTCCGGTCAGGTCGCGCCCTGCGCCCGCCCGCCCGGCCACCTCGGCGGGGAGAAGTAGGCGACGCGGTACGCCCCCCCTCTCCCCCTCGACTCCCAGACCTCCCACACCCCGGCCGCCGCCGCTCGCCTCACCCGTCCCAAGCCGCCTCGCCCTCTGAGAGGGGCTCCCGCTCACCTCCGCGCCGCTCTCGCCGCCAGCTGCGCTCGCCACCGGAGCTGAGGGCAGACTGCCCGCCCCCTCCAGCGGGAGAGGGGGGGGCCGGGGCCGGGCCCTGCCGGGGAGGAGTCAGGCGGGGGGCGCTCCCTCAGGTGAGCGAGGGGCGCTTTCCCGCCCTTGGGCTCCCTGAGGGGGAGCGCGGCGCGCGCCGTCTCCTCAGGCGGGACGGCCCCCCCTCCCCTCGACAGTCGCCTGTAAACGGCAAACAGAGGGGAAAGACACCCAGCTCCTCCTGTGCTCAGGGTGCGGCGAAGGGTGCCAGGACGAGAGGGGGTGGCTAGAGCGATCCGGTGAAGCAGCAGCCCAGCCCCGGGCCCAGGTACCGTCAGCTCGAGCCCGCTCGACAGTCGGGTTTGTTTTCCCTCCCGAGCGCGGCCCGTCGGCCTGCGGGGGCGGCGGGGAAGCGCTGAGGCAGCAGAGGGACGGGGCAGGGCGGGCGCGGTTTGGAACCTGTGGTAGAGGTAAGAGGGAAGGAGCTGGGAGCCGGGCCGCGGTGTGGCATGCCCCACTGCTCGGAGAACCACGTAAGGATCAGCTCTGGGCCATCCACCGCCTTTTGGGCGATTTTCACAATGTCTTGAAGCACCCCAGCCAGGTGTTCGCAGATTTCTAGAATATTCTGCATAGATAGAACCAAAGGGCCGCCATACTGCAGCATGGCCCTCTCCCCTGGCCCACCTGCGAAGGAAAGCCAGGTGCTAAGGGCTTGAGTTTTACAAGTGTCGTGCAGTGGCTATAAGCGTCTCACAGGAATCAGGCCTCAGCTAATTTCTTCCACCCTCAAAAATTTGTTCTCAAGATTTGAACCACGTAAAACAAGCAGCATTGTTAGAAAAAAGATCATAGTGAATATACAGGGGAAAACCCCCACAACAAAGTGATGGGTCTATGTCTACAACAGAGAAATCCAGAGCAGTGAACACAAAAAGGAAAAAATAGTATATAAGCCATGAAAGACACTTAGAAAGTTGTTCTACAGGATATGGATAGGCACACATCCTCTTTTCAAATCCATCTGTGCTGGAGGTCACAGCTCCTCAAATTCCTGTGAGAGCTGCTTTGCTACTTGTTACACATCTGTCAAAACAAGCCTAGTTAGCAAACACTGTTGTATGGAATTGTATTGTGTTTAATTATGCAGATTTTCTGTAGAAAAGACCCCTGTCTTAATTAGGATGCATAAACAAGAGGTTCAACCAGAAAAGTTACTGTTCCCAATATAACATCAATATTGACACTTCTGGGGCACTGTATCCAGTTTTAGGTTCTCTGTTGGGGAAAAAAAAGTTAGCTTGCAGATTCACGTGAATTTACAATACATCAGAAAATTAAGTGCATTTTTAGAATTTTAAAAAGCACTTATTTCTCTAGTATTCTAAGTCTGTGTTCCGTAAAGATCTATTGACAGCTACAAGAAACAGTCAAAAGCAAAACAAGGAGACAGAATTAGTCACTGACAGCTTGTGATAAAATACTATACTGATGGTTAATCAGTATAAAGAATTATAAACTGCAGGAATTGGACAAATTATAAACAGTTCATAAAGCCAGCTAGTGAGGTGTTTTCAGATGTTTTCCTTTGCTGAGAGGATGGAAGTGTTAGGTGTGACAGGGGCTATAAAGTTTTCTGTTGTGGAAAGATACACCTCTACATAATGCACTAAATTCATTCTCCCTCAAAATGGTTGTTGAGAGAAAAATCATAATGTATGGATTTTTCTGCCCTTAGTATTAAGTTGACTTGTCAGAAAAGCCCTCATGAGACATAACAGCTTAAACGTGTGTTGCTAACTTAATCTTACACGTATTTTGCCGTGTAACATTTGCTTTTCATATACATTTTTTCACATAAACAGAGGCCACGACTAATCTTAGAGCTGTTTAACTAGAAGATTTATATAGTTTGCTTAGCTCCTTTCACTGTAGTTTTCAGAAAGCACAAGTTTACTCTCCACCCCCTCTAACTGGTAGAACTGAGAAACAAGGATTGGAAAAAGAACAAAGTAATTGAACTATTTTTTTCTCAGAGTTACATGAACTACGTGGCACAGTTTTCAGTTGAACTCACAGACACACGTATATAGGGCCATATTTTATTACAGTGTGAAGAAATATGCTGACAGTTTTTTCAGCCTCATACGTAGTTTTGTAAGGTGTGAAGGAATTGAACTTGATAGGAAACAAAATGCTTCATTAAAGAGGTATATACACCTATAATTTATGGGTTATTGTTCAATGTTAATTAAAACAGGTGTCAATTGATGTTATACAATAATACATTTCCATTGCATTTGGAAGCAAACCAGAAAGATACATGAAAGATTAATTTCTTGCTAAAACCACCAGGCTATGATGACTACTAGTCATTACTATATAGTATATAATGAAGTTTTTTCATGATGTATTTACCTATCAAGTAACAGCTCAGGAGACAATGCAATTGGTATCTGACATACTCAGCATTAGACTACTTAGAAAACTATTCTCTTGTTTTATTTTTTGTATTAAAGAATAAAAAGTAAATCTAAGTGAAAATAAGGTGGGATTAGAACAATTGCTAAAACTCTTGTGTTGGCTGTGAGCATTTCAGACTGAAAAGGAGAGCTTTGACTGGATTTTGACTCAGAACTCTATCCTACACTTCTATGAGCCTTTGAGGAAAGTTTAATTTGAGCTTTTAAATTTTCATGAAAACTGTAGTTTAGATCAAACATTTTGTCAAACAGCTTCTTACAGATGTTTGGCATATTCTAAACATGAGTTTTAGAAGTACTTGGTATAATAATGCTACAAACATTAAGACTTTGTTCACTAAGACCCATAGTCCAGCTGGAATACTGCAAGAATACAAAGTTGTCCAGTGAGGTAAGAATTTTTTGAAGGAATGCATACAAACACAGCAATAAGCTAAAATTGCACTGAAGACAGAGTGAGGTCATACACAGAATACCATCTCAGTGCAGGCTACCATTTCCTTTCCCACCCCTCTCCACCTATTTTTCTCTTCCTCTCCTTTAAATGAGGGCTTTGGTCCTTGTTTACAGAACTGCTCAACACCATGATTAATGTCTCTCTGTCCAGGCGGGGTATTATAAGGCAGTTGTGAAATACAATGCAAAATGGAGCATGCAGCTAAAGCAAAAACAAAGAGTAATGCCCCGGCAGCTTGTGCTGTAGATGAATTCCAGCTGCTGGCTACTCCAGCACACCGTGGGTACTGAGCAGCACTCCCTAAATTCGGCTCTCCTTTTGCATTGAGTCAGACTGTATCGAAAGCTTAGTTTGTTAGTGCTATAGCAAGGTGCATCTCTATCTCTTCCTGTTCAACTACACATTGAACAGAATTCTGACACTTTTAAAAGTCCCCTGATTCCCTTGCAAGGAAAGGATCTGATCCAATAATCAAAGGGCGGCTGGGGGGGGTCATTCTCACAGTATATAATTACTTTGAAACACTGTTTCTGGTTCCTCTTTTACCATATATTGCAAATTTTCTCAAATTATTATAATAGACTAGATGTCTGTTGCTTAAGAAATAACAAAATTATCCCTGTTATTACTGTATTCAGTAAGGAATGTACATTTTTATCTATTCCTTATTTCAAGAAACACAATCTTCAAAATTCAGGTCTTCTTTCTAGTCTCTACCATTATTTTCACTGACTTGTTCTCTCAAAACATTTTATCTTAAGCAGAGTGTTTACAGATTTGATTCTAAAATTATATCTGTATCTCAACCATTTTAACAAACTTAACAAAGCCCTTTTGAGTTATATAAACATGAGAAAGTACCCTTTAATTAGAGTCAGGCCACTGTGGCTATCATAGAACACCGAGTAACAGTTCTATTTTAGATATTACCTTTACTGTGGTCTGAATTTACTCTCAGAGGAGGATTTGTGTTATTTGATGAAATTTAATTTTACACTCTTTACCAGATGCATTTTAATGTATCACCTCTGTTTTTTGCTCAAAAGACAGTGAACCAGGAAGTGAGGTCCTCCATTTTTCGCCTCTCTGATTTTTTTTTTCATCCTCTTTTCATAGTGGCCTTTTTTCTTCCCCCCCTCCCCTCTCTCTCCTTTTTCTTTTTGGGGGTAGCCCGTGTCTTTTACATTTGTCATCTCTTATTCTCCCATGCACAGCTGTCAAACACGTAGGGTACTGCTGATACAACCCAGACCACTGGTTTCCCTCTAACCCAGAGAATGTGGAGGGGTGTGTAACAGTATTCTAAAAAAGATTGAATAATCCCAGCCATTAGGGTAGCTGTTCAAGGACATATTTACATAGCAGGAGAATAAGATGTGGTAAATGAAAAGTATAAAATAACAGGTGAAATTGCAGAACAAGAGATGAATGTTTTCAGATGTCTTCAACAGGAGAGAATACCTGTTTTTACTTTATGTTAGCTAATCCACGGTAAGGAAAAAGTCAGGAGATAAAGATTTAAACTGTAACTTGTCTTCTATAGAACTTAATTTTATTGTTGTTAGCTCAAGTTTACAAATACTCTTTCTACTGAATATAAGACCATGTAATTATTAATTACTTATGTACATAGAAATCAAGAATGAAATACAGTATTCAAAGGTACAAGGTGAGATCAAGTGAAGATACCATTGATTTTAAAATCTGTTGAGGGGAAAAGACATGCAAAACAGAGTTCAATCACATATAATATGATAGTTTCAATATTCATTTAACAAAAAATATATAGTGTAGTAATTAAATGAATAATTAGTACAGATATGAACTTTAATTGAGGATTTTGGACACTGTTCTATATCTGGGCACAAGACTTTCTGATCTCACATTCTTCTTGGAACAACTCTATGTGGACTATATCCACATTTCTTGCTTCACCTTTACAACACAGGCTTGCTCCCACTAGCCTTATTCAAGTAATCCTTGCAATAACAAAATAAGTTTTTCCAAGAAGAGCCTTAAGAAATCCTAGGTACTACAAAGGGCATCTACATTAAAGTTCCAGAAACCACTGTAACTGTTAGCTCCTCCGCTGTGGTTGTCTTAGCTGCTCTTGGTGAAGGCCAGTCTGGTAGGATTCGGCAGTGCCCATGCTGGAGGAACAAATTGGGGTTTTGGGAGTAACGTGGACTGAGTCTCTGTAAGTTGGTAATTTGTTGGCATTGTCAATATATTCACTTGAAGAAAGCTTGAAGGGTGCATTGTTACAGTCATTGTGAACGTAAACATTGATTAGTTTATCACAGAAATAGTAGTGAAGTAATTAAATGTCTTCTATGCTCTTTATGCATGTAACTCTTAAAAAGTATTGCTCTTATCTATTTTCTCATAACACCCTCAATATTAGGACATTGTACTAGGCATTGTAGAGCTCTATGCAGATATAGATCCATAACAAAAAATGCTTTACAATCTAAGTAGACAAAACATTTAATCACAAAAAAAAAAAAGAATACAGTATGTGCTGTGCTGAAACCCAAACTATATATTTTGGCAAGATAATACAGAAACTGTCTGAGTAGCTTAACAATCCTTTCTCTCATCCTGAAATAACATGTGGGTGTGTTATGCTAAGCAAATGTAAACATTTTTGATGTATTTAATCTAACACATAAGTAATTGCAAAATTAAGGCCTAAATTCTTAAGATTGGCATCCAAAAACTACATCCTGGGAACAGAATATATTCTGGCTCCCTCAGAAATCTTTATTTAAAATCTCTTACCTTAATTTAGGTAGCTTTCTTTTGTTTACAATGTATATTGAATATTATCTTTGTTTAGGGTATGCAGACATTTTAACACATACCTACTGTACCAAGGAAGATAGCACATAAGAACAAAATTAATATTTTTATGTTTTAAAATGTACTATTGATCAAAAATATAGCAAGACAAAATTTCATTTAGTTTAATGTATCTATTAATTAACTCTTTTAGTCACATGAGGATTTGAAGACATTGCATCTTATATTCAGTTTTCTTAAAAATATATGTGTGTCTTTGATGAGAATGAAGGCCAATAACCAGAAAATAATTTAGGCTTTTAAATCCCGCTGAAATAAAAGTATTTCAATAGAGAGGTGAAACATTAAATATATTCTTGGTTTTATACCCAGGTAACTTTTAGAACAGACATCAATCATCAGTATCCCATATAAAAAATAACTTTTTTTTTATTTGTTGGGGGTTTTTTTCTTACTTTCGGACGGCAATATGGAACCTTTTCCAGGCCTATGAAGTCCAAAGCGGTATCTGATCTCCTAACTTGGTTTTGGTACGTTGGCCAGTATACTTTTATGATGTTGTGCAATAGCATCACCTGGTGGCTGAAATAATTTTAACCGTTCTGATCTTTTGACAATCATATGTAGAGCAGTTTGAAAATAAAGACCAGGAAAAAAGTATTATCTTTAGTATTTTTAAGATTGTTTTTATCTTTAGACACTTTTCTTAATAAGGTGAGGCAATATAATTTAGATAGTTTTGTGAAGCAATATTTTAGAAGAGATATAAACACTTAAATAATGTCCCATATAAGAAACTTCAAGGATTCACTTACAAAGATATTGATCCTTCTGCATTAAAAGGTAAAGCATCACTCCTGATTCACCAGCAGTGTCATATCTACTGATGCACTGAAGACTTAGGAAAATATCTCTATCTTTGCAAATCTAGGCAAGACTGGCAAAGGTTTATAAAGATAGGTTTTAGAGGATTGGAATTTCCAACCTTGATAGGTTTGTTTTGTCAGGACTGATGCAGAAAACTGCTTAAGCATGAGCTTAACTTAAAAAGCCTTCTTCGGTTTTGCTCATTTCAATGTGACATAAACAGTTATTCAAAATTAAACATGGGAAATATTTAAGGCTGAAAGTAACACTTAGAGACTGAAGCACGGAAAAGGGAGGGAAAATGAATGAGTGATCTTGAAATCCTTTGCTTTTTCTTTTTCAAGGGGAAAAAGAAAAAGGCCGTGAACAGACATTCAGGTGGTTTTTTTTTTTTTTACTTATTTGAAAGGGGAGAAACCATGGCAGAAGTAAACTCTTTTGTGACTGAAAAAATATATCCAGTATATATTTTAAAAAAATAAATGAGCAACAGAAGAAAGCCGAGTACAAAGTCCTAATACCGAGGGCGTTATTAGAAAATAGACAAGAGCAATAGTTTTTAAAACTTATATGCATAAAATAACAAACACTGTCTTGTCCTGGGTTTCCATTTCAGATCCCACAACCATCCATTGTCTTAAGACATTTACAGCCTAATTATGAGTCAGACCAAAATAATTAAGGTATTTTAAATCCTCAAATATGGAGGCTTCAGTGATTAAACAGGATCTGTCTTTGGCACTCATGCAAGGTCTGCTTATCTTTACTGGGGCTTAAAGCACAGAGATATATTTATATAGATTTGACACTACACTGAGAAACTAAACTGATACTCCAATTTTCAGTTAATACTGTTTTCTGTAGGTGGAAGAGCTTTTCCTGGTTAGATAGTGTTTTGTGACTGTAGAGGGTGCTCTTAAAATACTGGTGAGGGTAGCAATACATCGCTATCTCTTTTTCTTTCTGTAAAGCTTATCAATGTTAGGATGTTTATATTTAGCAAAGAAAGTTGTTGTACAGCTAGTGTGTTTTATTTTGGATATGGGCAAGAATCACTGTCCACATTTCTATCCAAATACATCACTGGCAACTTTTCTGGATCCAGTTTATTTTTGCAAGCACATTTCTGCCAAACAGCGATAGTATCTTCTGAGAAAACTACTGATCCTGTCTAAAACAAGTTGAAAGAAATACCGAATAGAGCATATTTTTAGTTGCAAGGCCATTCAGAGTTGGATAAGAGGTTATTGTTCTAAAAAAGTCATTTGAATATTCACAAAAATTCTTCAGTTACATGAAGTTGATGCTCCCACATTGTACTATCTGGAATTCTGTTAGGAAGGATTTAACTTTTACTTTGCTTTGGCTTGTCTGTAGTTTGGTTGATTGCTCTGACATACTCCCAAGCTATCTGTTGGTTTTTTTTTTAAATACTTCTCTAACTGAATTAATAGGGAGAAATATCCTAGGTACATTAGACTAAATCAAACTTTGTCATTCTACATTTTCCCCTCAACCATACAATGTATATATTTTTAATATAAAATTATGTTTCCCTCAGTACATCTAAGAAGCGATTAAGTTAATTCTATATACTTGAGAAATGTTACCTCATTCCAGAGAGGGTAGGGTCTCTATACCTCAGAAAGAGAAGGATTTTATTTTAATAATCAGAACTGCAATAAGCCCATTTTAGAGCAGTGTGAAGAGTTAATACTTCTGAGGTCAAGACCTTTCCTGTGAGACCACAACTAGGCTACTGGCTTCTGCCAACACCATTCTGTCAGTCCTGGATGTGATGAAATGTGATCTTTGACCAACACGACTGTGTCAAAAAAAAAAAAGCCTATACTGTAGCATACACTTACAACAGCAAAACTACACTTTCTCTTGAATAGGATGTTAGGCTAGGAGGAGATCTAAACTTTTCCTAACAATGGTTACTCTGCTTCTTATACTGAACTTGTATACTTATCCTGAGAAGGTTACTCAGAGAGTAAGACTTTCACCAGCAGTCACTCATTTGAGATCCAGACATCGTATAAAATTAACTCTATTTCAGACCAGGTATACAGAAGATATTTATTATATATTAGAATGTCACAAAGACTGTGACTCTTTACCACACTTTTCACTTTTGTAACAGCTATACTGTAGGCCCAGTTTAGAGCACAGAAGTCAGTGCAGCTTGTTGTGTCTGGGGAAGCCCCTCTGAGCTTTTTTGGCTAACTTCAGCAGCACCTATTCTAGGGAGACTTTGCCAAGATCACTACATTAGGAAGCCTTTTAAGCATAGGCCAAGCTTAACAGACGTTTGCTGGCTTCTAATGAGATGAACTTGGCCTGTTCCAGTCTCCAGTTTCCAGTTTCCACATGAAATTCATCACTCTATCACCTTGCAGGTTATGGCATGTCCCTTAACATGTTTGTCCACTGTAACATGAAGTCCCCTTTGTATGATATCTAGGACTGTGACTGCAGGCTTGCCGTGTGACTAGTCAAATGAAATTCTGTCTTTGTGAAAACTGACAAAATTAACTATCCCCACGCATCAGGCAAGTCTCTTCAATAGAAGAAATGACACTGCCCAAGGTCTGATGGTGGAAAATACTTCTGATGCAAGTCATGTAACAGGAATACAATGACAAGCCGAAGACAAAGAGTTTGTCTCCTCAAGATTTAGTATGAAGTAGTATTTTGAACAAACCTAGGCCTCCCCCCAACCTCAGTAAGTACATTAACTCTTAAGATAAATAGTCATACTTAGTTCGCTTTCTATCACAGTATTTCTGGTGGGCAGTGTTTTCACTTCCATAGGAGAAACTAGAAGTGTTTCACCTAAACATCCCATATACTGAGGTTCTTAAAATGGGAAGTTAGAAATGCAAATCTAGTAACCCCGGTAAGAGTCAAGACTCAAGAGACACAGACTTCCTCTGATCACTAATTCTCTATTCACTGACCTACTAGATAAAACAGATAATACTTTTCATTCCCTATTTTATAAAAAAAAAAGGTTCGCATAAATTTCTAACTCTAAGAAAGGGTTCAGAAATGTATTTTGGAGATTTTACATCTCTACAGCTCACATTAAATGACCAGGATGTCAGAAACAGATGGAACTCAAGACTTATCACTCTTTCTTCAGTCTAATAATGACCAATCTGGGTGCAAACTATCAACTTTGGTCATTTCTGTGGTGGACCCTCTTTCCCCAAAGCGTGGAAAGAGGCGTTGCACTTCATTCTAGGTTGAAGATTCCACTATGTAGCAAAACATCACAGTACCAAAGCTGCTAACCTGCAGCCACTTAGAAGTATTATCCAACACTTTATAAATTGAATCAGCCTTTACTAGTTAACTTTTTAAAACACATTCTGCAACTCTAGAAAATCTTAAAAGCTCAGAAAAAAAAAAAATCTTGCATTGTACAGTACTTGCATATTTGAAGCAGTGAAAGCTGTAAATGATGCACATGTTGGAATGACAATAAGACAAATGGAAGCTTTCATTGGGAAAATGCAAACCAGAAGACAGATAGCTTGTTTTGCTTTAGGCAAAGCATGAATGCAAACATTTAAACTGGAGAAACTCCCCTTTCCTTCTGTGGCCCCTCTGAGCCATTACATTAATTACTTGGAACTATTTACCTACTTCCCTTCATTTAGGCCCCAGGTGCAGACACTCTGGAAACTGAAAATTATTTTCATTCTTTTCACTAGAGTGAAAAAACAATATATGGAAACACTCATCTTTTCCTTTCTGAAATCCAGGAATGTGAGGAGAGATGGCATTCTGTTCTAAAAAATATTTTTGGACTTGCATGTTTTTTAACACCCCATCATAAAACATGAGAGTGGTGGTGGTGGGGTGTCAGTGATGTTTCTTTTTCAGAATACAATGAAAATATTTGTTTAGTTTTGTTGCAATAGCAGGGGCAGCTGGCAGTGTTTGCACTTATGTGTCTTCTAACACTTCACTGAAGAGATACCCCTAATCTTTGAAGAAAGACAAATATCTCATTTTGCAAATGTGCTGACCTTTGCTTGTGCAGTGACTCTGACAGCCGCCTTTTGTGATCAGAATGTTAGCCTGTCTTTGAAATATATCCTTAAAGTATGACCAGCCAGATTCAGACATGCACTTTTCCATATGTGAAGCTAGAGAGTTAATGGAAGCATTAAATGTTTAGAAAATAAACAATCAATCACATTAGAAAATAAAAAATAATTTTAAAGAATCACAGCAGAGGCTTAAAACCTAAATTTCTAGATTGGCAACAAAGAGGATCAGCCTCAATATCTACAGTTCTTTTTGGCAAGATAACCATGTCTCAAAGCTCTTGCTTAGAGTTTCATTTCCAGTTTCCCTCTGGGGGGAAAATGAATTAAACCTTTTCTTGTGCTGTTACTGAGAGGTTCTTCTGCTCTTGATTATTTTGGAATACAAACAACAGATTGTGGGACACTGACTGTATAGATACCTTTAAATAATGATTAACAAAATCTATGGCTATTTGCACAAAGTGCATTCAACTTCTCCCTTCCCAATAAAGAGTATCAGTCAATCCCAGGGTAGCCCAGGTCATCAAGGGGTGGCTACTGAGTCTGGCTCCCCCTGTCACAGCTGCCTGGCAGTCAGCCCAACCTCAGGAACAGCCAGCTGGCTCTGCTGCGCATTGCAGCTTCCTCCAAGTTTGTATGTGGACCTGCGAAGCAGCTGAGTTTATGTTGCCCGATCGGCTTATTTGTTGTCAATTCAGAGAGTTTTCCCATTGCCATGACTGCTGCTGATGCAGTCAGTTTGCACTTGGAGTTTTCAGCATGGCCTCTCTGCTCTGTCATTTCTGCCAGTCTGCATTGGCTCTTCAAAATATCAGAACAGTTTCACAGATTTTGGTTAGTTTTTGAGTCAGTTCAGCACTTCTCTGTTCTGAGCCTATTGCCTGTCCAGATGCACAAGTTTCTTTTCTCAGTCTGCTAGCTTCTGGCCCCTAGCAGCCTCACACTGTAAGAGGCAAATCGTTCCTCTACTTTCTCTTATATTCCAAATGCATACCTGTGAAACTATACAAGCTACCAGGGTGACCCTTCATTTAGAACACCTTGTTAGAGCATAGACACATGTGTTCATCATAAATAATACATATCAGACTTTAGTCAGAAATATAGCTCCCTCATAGACCTGTGACCGATAGCAATGCAAACAAAACCAACCTGTTCTAAGCTCTTACACCTAAGAAGGTTTTAAGTAGAATGTGCCATAAAAAAACCAAAAAACTGAATTCTAGGGTATAAATCCATGCATTCAAGGGTTTTCAGAGGCAATCTTAAGAGTAATTCACTGTTATATGTAGGAGAGTACACTCAGAATAAAACAATTATTTCCCAGAATATTTGTCTGTCTTTAAATTAAAAATATAATGTATCTCCAAAGTATGCAGAAACTTTCTTGCTATTCCCAACTAATAATCAAGTAACTTTTCCCCCCAGAAAAGTATTAGGCCTAGTGAATATAATAAAAAAGATATTGTGATTCATTTAATTATTAAGTCATATTTTTAATCTCATTAGATTAATTAATATCCAGATACATTTAGTTACCTAGATGAGGGAAAGATATTTTGTGAACTATTATATCATGTGGTCTTTTTTATTCTATGCTGTCTTCTTATTCAGTAGGACAGCACTATGAACATTTGTAGTGATAATCATCACTTTACGTAACCTCATGATCTTAGACACTTACCATCTCAGCTCAGTAGCACGAGTCTTCACAACTCCGTCATACAAAAATGTCTCCAAATTGTTTTTAATCACTCTCAATTTCTGGACTTTTTCTGTGATTGCAGCATCCTTACTGAGATGTGAATTTGAATGAGGAAAAATGGTGTTCCCAGACTTCCATGTCCAGGAGAGATGAATTTAAGACTTTGTCATGAGTCAACGGTGGCCTCTCTAAGCTGGGTTACTGGTAAGTTCAAGAGATATCATTACTCCAGCTTCAACCACTCCTCTCAGATTTTAACAATCGTATTCACTGGCATAGGAGGAGACATTCAGCTGTTTGAACAGCTATTTCTGTTCACTTCTAAATAAAGAGTGTCAAATCAGATGCAATCATGCCTAGTGGCTAGGTGGTGTAACCACCACTTAGTCACACAAGTCATTGCCATCATCATATCTTTACATTGCGTGCTTGCTTGAAAAAGCACTAACAAATTTCATTCCAGTGCTCTTCCAAACCACACGAGTTGGGAGTCATCTCATTCATTATGAATTATTTTGTATTCAGCTGGACTCAAATTCATCTGCTTTAATAGATTCTTTGTGACCTTCCCAAATCCTGTTGCAGCTTGTCAGGAACTTCTTCCATGAGCGTAATCCACGTCAGCTGTTAGCATACTAAAATTTGCTAGCAGGTAAATTTAGTATGACTGAAGCCTAGTCAGGATGGCATCTGAGCTCGTGTCCAACTTAGGTGGGCAGGATTACTCAGATACTTGAAGCTACTGATACTATACCTGCATAAGTACCTTAAATAGGGCCTTTATCACCTATAAGGATGAGCAGCTACTGAGTTGAAAAGATTTTAAACAAATGTTTTGGTATGGAAATCTGGTTTACACAACCTACTCAATGTCTAATTCTACTCAACTAATTCTACCTGTACTGCATTCACACAATCTGATTCTAATTCCTGTTAAATATGGTGTCTAAAAAAATTGGTCAGAATTAGTATGGAACTATATAAAGTTTCATACGTATATATAAAGTAAATATATCTGGGAAAGAGAATTAATTTTAAATTGTAATGCTGTGCTTGAGAGTTAGTGATTACATTAAGCATGGAAACTGTGTGATTATTCCTGCTATTTCTGATATTTGCTTCAAATGGAATTGAGCTGATTGTGAAGCATGTTACCGAATTCCTCTGTCTGTTTATAAAGGAAGTTGGAATTTTTGAGGGATGTAGAGTGTTATCACTGTCACAGTATTTGAGGGCAGGGAGCTAAAGAGCCTGAGAGATGCTTTCCCATAAATACAGTGTTCTTCAGGCACAAAGACTTGAGAAGGAAACAATTCCTTCTAATTAGGAAAGTAATTTTAAGCAGAAAAAGATGTAAAAGCTTAAGGACTGTTCTTGTCAGAGAGAGATGTTTCTGAGAAGAATTAGGGCAATAGAGGATTATTGTTTTGTTAAGCCTTTGATTGAGATCTCAGACTTTCATCAGTTCTGTAGTAAGGCAAGCAAGAGATCTAAGGCTCAAACACCACTCCAGAAAAAGAGATCTCGGAGAAATAAAATAAAATAAAAAAAAACCAAACAAGCCAGACAAGGATTTAGCTTTTGGGTATTTATAACTCCCAGTTGAGAGCCAAGGGGAAGTTTTTCTGTCATCACCAGCTTTCTTTTAAAAAGAGAGGCAAAAAATTTTGCTTTTGATTTCTCAAAAAATAGCGTTAGTTATTTGAGAAATTCTGGGCCAGAGCATAAAAGATCCTTTAGAGGAAAACTCCAGAGTTGTTTAGAGGCTGCCCCAAGTATAATCAAGATTAAAGCCTTTAATGAAGGCAAAGCTTACTTATCTGATCAGATCCTAGCATAATAGTCTAGCATGTGATATTATTCTGTATAAGTTACATAACTTTTGTTTAAGAGTATACATTACCTTCAGCAGCACAAACATTTTTAACCTGTTCAGATCCTTGAGAAATGCAAACAGACTTGACAAAAAAAAAAATTGTTCGCAAAAGAAAATCAAACCTTTCTGTGATTTGGGCAAGATGAAAGCAAGACGGGAAACTAATAAAGAGGATCAGAGAACCTGGAAATAAACGTTGACAGGCTTGTGCACTGGCAGTTTAAAATCACATACTATTAAGCATTAGCTTTCTGCTTAAGTGTTTGCCCACAAGATTGCCTTTCCCTAGTAGAGGCTAGAGATTACCCACAACTCATTTATGTTTGCAGGTTTTCTGTGAGTATGTGTGGGTACATCCTATCATTTATCAGCCACAATGCACTGAGGTCACAAGTCCCCTGCCTCATTAAAAGACAGTGAGCCAATTGAAACCAATTGAAAAACAACTCCCTTCTCCCTTGGCGCATCTGAACATATGGCACAGCAGTAGTATGCTTAATTTTGAAACAGTCAGATCTGGGAAGAAGCTAAGTAGTTAGGCAAAAAGCAGTTAATAAAACTTTGGCTACATGGAGTCATACAGTTTTCCTGTTTTGACAATAGAATTGGTGGACTACAGCTTCAAGCTTTTCAGGGTTTCTCACACACTGAGAAATAAATATTAAAAGTCACAATATTAAAAATTTTACTGGAACAATTAAAACAGAGGCATGACCCTATTCCATTGTGGAATAGGCTTCATAAAATCATCGACTGAGTATAGAGTGCTGGTGTACTCAGCATACCATCACATAGGAGCATTGTATCACCAGGGTGTTTGTTACTGTCACAAAAAATAATCACAGAAGAGAAGGTGGTTGCTTGACTCGTTATGTGTCTAATATTACGTGATCTAATATGCCACATTAAAGCAATTGTTTTTAAATTTCACAGTACAGGCTTGTAACATTCACCATTCCACAACTTATAGACATAGTCTGAGCATTGGTGGTACTTGTTGGTGTCATGCAATCAGTCACACCTTTTGCATTGACATGAAAATAATGGTGCTAATTCCTGCAGTTCAGACTGCTTTTTCCTAAGATAGACTTTTTTTTTTTTTACATATTTACATGTTTACATATTTACATGTTTTTACATATTTACATGTAAACTACTCACTGATCTGTTCATCCTTTTGCACAGGGAAGCTGCTACTTTATCTTGAGAAAACTATCAGAAAACTGTACAGCTTTTTCCAGGCTAAGGAACTGCTGTACTTTCATTCAGCTTTAAAAAGAAAACAGTCAGTACAAGTTTTATACTTGAATGAGACCTTATGAGTTTTGTTCGAAATGGTCCTCCAGAGAACACAGTGAAAACAATGCCTCTTGGGACAGCAATAGAAAAGCTTTCATCAGCATTGAGAATGGAAATACTCATTGCTTCTGCAGCCAAGTAAATGCTCGGTATTTTGTGGCACCATATAGTCAATCAAAATAAAATTAATTTTGGTTTTCTTTATTATTTACCCCACCCCCCAAGATGTCACATTCCCTGCTGAATATTAAATTGATTCTGGTTAACCAGAAAACAGTAACGTTAGCCAACATAGAATGCAACTTCATTGCCAATGAGAGGATACTCTTCTACTGCATCATGACATAGTCCCATACTGATGTAAATAATGTAGTAGAATGGATAGCAGCACTTTTCTCTCTGCTGCGAGTTCAAACTTTTGTATGAGGAAGAGTTTAAACAGTACTCCTTAAAACTAACTTTCCTTTCTGTGCTAGGTATCTAAGCTAATTACTTTTTTGTTATATGGTTAACTAACTAGCTGTAACAAGGCTTCGGAAAGCTCTTGCTACCACATTTGCACAATGAAACCATAATACCCAACAAGGAAGGATTTCTGCAGTCAGAAGGAGGGGAAAAAAAAAAAAAAAAAGACATCATTGAGGTAGAATAAATGGGACAGGTCTTTTTCTGCCTCTTAACAAGTTGTACAGTGTTGGGATGGAAAAAGGGTGCCACATGCATTCAGTTACTTCCTTCTACAACACACCAAGAAACAGAGCAGTTGATTTTGTTGTCCAGCTCCAGAAACAGATATGATTTGAACTTTTATGCACATGGGCATGAGTGCATATGCAGATGTAGGCATTTGTTTATGTACCTCGCTTATTTCCACATGCTCATACTTAATTGAGAAAGCCTACCTGTAACTTCTTTTAATCACCCACAGCCTGTGAGCAGTTCAAGCACACCTCCAGAGCCAGCGTTACCAGAAGGGCTGTGATAATGCATGATTAGTCCAAATCCCTGGGAAGAAGCAAGGCAGCTGGGACTACTAAGCCTGGCATCACTGGATTGTAGTGATCGGGTTGTGCACTGGAGTAGGGAGACACCTGGAAGCCATTTCCTGCTTGTGAACTGATCTCCCTCCCCCTTCCTCTCAAAGATAAGTATATGCAATGTGGCTTTTGGCCACAGAGAGTTTTTTCAGATTTGTAGTGTCAGGAAGGTTTGCTTTAAAGGCACAAATCCAGGTCTTTCCTTACATATAAAACTTCAAAGGACCAATTTTTTCCCCTCTGATGTCTTCCCCCCCTGCCCCAGTCTCTTCTAACTTCAGATTTTTCCAACTCTGAAAAAGTCTTTGCAATTTCATCTTGAAACTGGCAAGTGAACTTTAACAGACTAGAGACTGCTTAGGTACTGCACTGAGCTTTCACACAGAGAATGACAAAGCCACTGATGGTTGCTTTCTAGCCATGCCTCACTAACATACAACAGGTTAAGATTTCCACCCCCCCACCACTCTTAAATACTTGAAGTTTCCTTGGCTGTGCACAGCAAGCACATATTTTGTCCATGAAAATGCCTTTGAGCAGTATCTCTTTTGTCAGTTAGGTTTCTCTTGTGCATTGTAATTCTTGCCAGGAGACATCTCTTGACTGTTTTTTGTTGCCTCTGGAACTATTTCATTTGGCAGAACGGTCTGTTTTAGCTATTGGGCAAGGTGTTGGTCCCCCCAAAGTCAACAGGAGTGACTAAATTCTAAGATGCCAGAATTTTTTACCTCCTGTTATTAAAAATGCTTAAGACTAGAAGCATGCAATGCTTCATCCGTTTGAAAATGCTTCAGCCTTTTCTGTGGAACTGCTGGTCTTAGAAAAACTAATAGCAGAGGTAGAACATTCTTATGCTTCTGATACAAGTTTATATACAACCTCCAAATAATTAATTTTCTTTTTGCTAAAAGAAATCTCAGTTTTTATAACTGAAGTCTAGAAATTTTTTGTAACAAATTTAAAAAAAAGAGATAGTCAAATCTTAGGATGCCAATAAAAATGTTTTGTGAAGTCTCATACAAGATGTCACTCAAATACTCTTCAAGGTTTTGAGAAAGTTACTTTTTACCTAAAGACATTTGTTTTAAGGTACAATTCATTACAGTATACTGTTATAGTAGTTGTAAGATTTTAGTAATCGATTTTCATCTTTTAGCCAATGATCTATAACTGCAAAATCTGAATGCAGGCTTAGCCTCCAAGTCTCAACAGGGAGGGTAGGACTTTATAAAGGAGTCACACTCTCACTCTTTAGAAATATAAATGGTAACATAAAGTATAAACTGTCAGAGTACTGCTGGGGCTGGCTCCTGCCAAAGGCAGCAAGCACGATACTACAGCCAGCACAACAGAGACCTCAGCAGCCAGGGCCTTAACCCACAATACCAGAGCAAGAGAGCAGGGAAGGCCCAGGGAAGGCAGCAGGGGTTAAACAGAAGTCCAAATACCTGGCAAATTTGCAGTGGCAAAGCAGGTCAAGTACCAAGGCCAACAGTCTGCAGGTCAGGGTCAGCCCAGGAATCACCAGGCAGGACTATAGCAACAGGCAGAGCTGAGATGAAGCTAGGAAGTCAGCCCAGCTCATGATCTGATGAGTTAGGTACATGGTCAAGCAGAGGCACACCTAAAACTTAGCTTAGACTGGGACTGAAGGCCTGGGGCTGAGCTTAAATGAAGCCCCTGGACCCATGGGCAAGGGTGTGGGTGGAGGTCCCAGGTGAGACTGGTCAGGGCCATTAAACCCTGTTGGTGCACTCAGGCCTGCTAACATAAGTCAGTAGAACATCCAGTCTTATATTTTCATGCATAAGCAAGAAGAGGGGAGAATTATGATTGTGGTTTGACCTGTGCTGCATTTTCTGACCCCTGAGTGCCTGATTTCTCAACCACAATATTACAGTAATGCTATGTCTACCCATAGTTTATATAAACACAGAGTACGTTAAACAACTGACTTATGATGTGATACTTTTGTTTCCACTGAATTCTAGACCATCTGTGTACTAAAACATTTCTAGACTTTGGAAAGATCTGATCTATTCAGTTCCTTCACTAAGTAGTTACAGATACTCCTGGAGTATTCTTGTGTATGTACTTTGACATTTATATTTCATTCCCTTTTTCATTGCAATTAAGCATCTGTTGGATCCCAAGGCTTGGTTGATACTTCTGTACTTTTGAAATATCTTCTTTGCTCACCTTAAACCTTTAAAATTCTCTATTTGTGTGCTGTTCAAATTATGAAAATTAATGAAGGCTTTTTTGCCAGAGTTTAGAGTTGTTAGAGCAGTTTCAGGTCACCTGATTTCTGAGAAACAGATTGGTCCATGTCTATGTTTTCTTTTTCATCTCTCCTAGCTGAAGTAATACAAAATGCTATCTCATATTCTGGGACACAGAGCAGGATGTCAGCAGCGTTGCAAGATACGATTCTAACAGGCACTCTGTACTTCCTGGAATAACTCCTGATCAGTGTGTAAAGTGGCCAGTTGGCTAACTGTATCCCCAGCTCTATAATTAACAAAATGCACGATTCTCCTGTTGGCAGAGAGAAGGTTCAAAACGTAGCAACTTCTACCAAGTTCTCATTGGGGAAATTTGGGCAGAAAGGATCCATTTCAGTGCCTTGGATAACGGGATTCAATCCCAGCAAATTGTTTCAGTAGCTACTGCAGCACCGTCATTTGCTTCCCTAGTTCTGGCTGGCCAGGACTAGAAGCAGGAGAGAAACAACAGGTTTTGTTCTAAGTGAAAGGAGTGAATATGTGAGAAGTTAAGAGCACCTGTGCTGGGAGGGGTTGCCTTTTCAGATTTTCCTTGCAAAAATTATTTCCTCCACACCTCTTCTTCAGGGAATCACAGCGGGCAGGACAACTGCATAAAAGCTAGTAATTCATGTTTTATGCAAGATGAAAGAGATCCAGATCTAGCTGATATAAACAAACAGTGTTGTTGGCTTCAGTGCCAGTTACCTTTGCTGAGGATATTACCTAAAATTTTTACACAGAAAGAGTAGCCTAAATTTAGACATTACCCTGGTAGCCATATCAGACTTCATAATCTGTCTGCTTTTGATGTCTTCTAGCAGATCATAGCACTGCTTTGTTTCTAGTCTGACACTTTGTTTTTCTTTTAATAACCTAATATGAATTAAAATAGCAGGTGCATAGCAACACCTTTTTAGAATGAGGTGTATTTGATGCTAATAAGCATGTTTAGCCAAGACCTTGCTGAGCCATGGCTTTCATCTCAGCCAGTACAATACATATATGATAAAAAACAATTAACTCCTTAGCTTCTGGTTAAGGGAATATGAAAGGTGTCTATAAAATATCAACACAAAAATTATAAGTCAGTGAAGTTATGGGAGGCCATTAGGAAAAGTGAAAAGATTCAGTGTGGTCACTTGCATAATATCACTATACTCTGTATTTTTAATAATAATGCTGTCAACGCTGGAAAAGCTAGACATAGTCTGATAATAAACTGTTGCATGTAAAAGGAACCAAACACTACAGAGAAGGATTCCTGCCTAACCTAAAAATGAGAGACAAATGTGGGCACGAACTGCAGTTTGCATCTAGTGGAAAATTGAGGGCTCATTGAATGAAAGGGTTAATGAAGGGATTACAGGAATGAACTCCAGGCAGCCAATGGATTCAATTCCCCTAGATTGTTGGGAAAACGAAAAAGCTGCATATCTTTGTCTCTTGTAATTGCTTTGTTCGTTACCGCCTAAATCCCCAAAACAAACAACAAACAAGCCAAGCCCTCCTGTCACATAGACATAGTCTTGCTATTACAAAAGTACCACTTGTAAAAAACACTCTTGTCTCTTTCTGTGCTTTTTAACATTTTATCCTCTTACCAAGTTGAAGGTCAACAGAACTCACAAAATAATATTGTAATTTGTTTCCTTAGCAAACTAGTACTTTAGTGGAGACACATACTGTATCAGACTGTGATAGTGCAGGCCTCATATTTAACCTGAGTCCAATTTAGAATTCTGAAAAGAGAGCTCAGTTGGACCCAATTATCCTAAGGGTCTTTTCCAACCTAAATGATTCTTAATTCTATTATAGGGCTTCTGATACAATAGGTTCAACGTATCATTTAGTTTCAGCTTCTGGGGCAAATACTATACACTCCAAATTTCTCTCACATCATCAAATTTTGCATTCCCCACCAGAAGTTCAGCAGTGATTTTGCTTCCCCCAGGCCTGCTGTGTACCTTTTTGCCATACTCCAAAGCCAGACATTCACCAGTCTCCATCCTCATCAAGCTTCAGCTGAGGGAAAGACAGTATGGTGAGTACCATTTGAGGCCCAGTAAGATGCCTCTCACCCCACCTTTTCCTCATTCTGTTCTTTATTTGTGTGGTGCCTGGAGTGCCACCCACCAGTACCAGCTGCCAGCCATTTCAGAGTTTACTAGTCAAGTTCCTAATTCATTCTTCAGTTTGTTCCCTTTTGCAGCCCGAAGGATCCTTCTGCAGAATCATTACAGTTAGACAAGCAAAGCAGGTTGATGATCAGAACATGAAGTGGAGCACAAAGGAAAAACTCTGTGTGGATCTTAGTCTCTGGGACCTCTTTCTGGAAAGTGAGTCCAGCATGGGAAGTTGTGCTGTATAGATTGCGCCCAGCAATGCAGACATCTTGCATACAGTGGCAAGATTGCAAATGGCAAGTTGTTGAACTGCTGCCTCAGGAGAAGTTTCCCAGGTCCTTTATGATGGAGAAATTTTCTGCAGATTAGTCAGATGTCTGTTCATTTTCATACATCTCAGAAAACCAGCTCAACAAAGGAAGGAATGATTTAATGTCTAGGAATGGAGCAGGAAAGAGTGTTAATTATGCTTGATAAAGCATAATTCTACCACAGGAAGAATATATAGAAGTATTTTTGTTATTATCTTAAATTAGGCAACACATAATATAAATTCCCTGCATCATTGAAGCTTCCAGTCTCTCCATGGCTTCAGTACATGAACAACATTTAATGTCTCTCATTCTGAATCATCAGACTCTGTACCTTCCGGTAGAAAACACCAGCAAAATGGTAGCGCTTAAAGAGAAATCCAACCCACATGACAGACTGACAGGGATTTCTAGAGACTGCTTATTAAATTCTATTTTTTTTTAAATATTGTTCGTCTTGAATATGACTTAGTGTTAGAGCTATAACTGCATTCATTCTCAGCAAGGAAACAGGATTGCTTAAGTGAACGTTTCCCCATCATTTTTCCTCTTTGGCAATAAGATGTCTTGATTTAGTTTCAGTTTGGACGAAGCTGTTAATAGGCTGCGTACTACAGAAGTGTCTATTAATCTAGTAAATTCAGATGCACTGCATGCATATTTTACATGGGTACACCTATGCATTTGAAGTCAGTGAGCTTAAACTGTGCAGCATAATTAGAGGAATGAGCCTCAGGTTGCTTTGTCAAAACATTCTTTAATTGCTGGATTTTAGGATTATTGGATTAGAAGATTAGATGGGATGCCTGGAAATCTTAATTTGGAGCATCTAGTAAAGTAAGGCTCCTCATGAACCAGAGTTACAATGTATCTATAAAAGTCACAGTTTGTATAAATTGCTGTAGTAATTGTTCAAAAATATTTTCATTCTAGGACAATAAGATACTAACTATGTTTTCTCTGACTTCCCTCATTTTCTAAAACATTTTTTCATTTTAAGGAACTTATTAATTTTTCTCCATGGGAATCAATTGCCAACATTCACATAGCCACGGGTGTTGTAGTCACTCTGAGCGTGGGCTGTGAATCACTAAGCTTCCTTACCCATATGTTACCAAAAGAACCCTGATACCGACCAGACATTGCATGGCATTCACCTTGCAGTGTATGTTTATTACTTAATCACATTATAACCAGTAAGCACAGATACAGTTTTTATGGAATTCTTACATTTACAGGCATATTCTGTTGTCCAGCATTCTGCTTTGGTTGAACAGTACTTCTGAGTCCCAAAGAATGTGGTGGACTACAGGCTCTCCTCTTTTTTTCTCAGTGCAATAGCAGATTCAGCAGTAAGTGCAGAGTCTTCACACATGGCACACAGAAAGTTGTTTGTTGCCCTTAAGTATAGCTATAAACTGGAGGCCTTGAGATCACGACAAATCTCTGGCCTGTTTCAGTTGCTCCCACAGGTAATATTATACCCAAAGAGCATGATACCAACAACACATGATTTGGGGGTCAGGAGAACCACTGCTAACTTTATGTCAAACCATTTTGTGTGCCACTGGCTCTAAAAAAGCCAGTTGGCTTTTTTGGCTTCTTTGCCTCTTAAAAGATATAGAAGATATGGTTCTAAAGGTTTTTCTTTTCTCAGAGATTTACAGAAAGAGAGAAAAGTGTAGAAGGCTACAGTAAGTGTATGAATCCTGCCATTTAGATTATAGAAAGATTTTTGTAATCAAAAATATCCTTGCCAGAAACAGTTTCAGGTTTCTTTGGTATTTAGAAATCCTTTGCTAAACAAAGTAAAAACGAATGATAAACAAAATCAAGTTTCCTTTGAGCCTGATGTTCTTGCAGCTGCGCTCCACTTTTAAGAGTAACCCATTAGCAATTAATTTAGAATGACACTGGCAAGCAGTCCCCAGACTTTAATTAATATCTTTTTGACAAGCTCATAATCTTTCTAGTTAATAGTCTCCCTTAAATTAGTTTAACTCTGATTTCACTTACCGTTGTAAGCAATCAGCATCAAATCTAGGATACTTTACAGTACTTTCTCATTTAAAATGCTTTTAAAGAGAGAATTTCCAGTTACATTTTACAGAGTAGAAACATAATTTGATGAAGGTCACCCTCAATCCTGTGGCAGAGCTGGAAAGAAAATCTAGGTTCCTGAATGCCCTTCTATTGTTCAATTGATTAAGCAGTGGTGCTGTCTCCTGTCTCAGTATCTTGCAAGGAAAGGATTAAATTCTGATTCCAAGTTACATCATTGATTCTTTTCCTTTATGCCAATATCAAGATCTTAGAAAGTTACAGTACAATATTGTAACTATAATATAGTGAATTAATGTCTGTAAAAGTTATTTAAATAGTAAGTGTCAGTGTAGGACAACTTAGGGGTCAACTTGTCATTTAAATTTTTGCTCTTAATATATGCATCTACATGTGGAAACATTGCCCTTGAATTACTGTGTCAGTTTTATCCATATGTCTCATATACAGAACCAATCTACATGAGGACATTATGCAGCCACTACATTGTGTCCTGGAGACATAATAGGAGATAATACTGTGAATTGGAAAAGATGCTGAGATAAAGTCTCCTTTGACTTCTTGGCAAGTCAACAAATTTTATATAAAAGTTCTGAAATGGGCTATATACTGTGTGCCTGTTGCATATGTGTATTTTGAGGAGAAGAAAGTGTTCTTTACTCACCTGAACCCATTTTCTTATGTAGATGTTGTAATGATGTAATTTTTTATATGTGAGATCACCTCAACCTTTCTTTCTACTTCACCTACAAAATAAACTAAGAGGTGTACAAGATACTGTCAGGCTTTGAGTCTGATAGGTTTTCTCAGAATTTAGAAAGTCTGAAACTTACACCTACAAAAGCTAATCAATGTTTTGTATCTAACAGACAACTGTAAGAACTACATGTCTAAGCAGTGGATGACTCTCCGGTGCCCAGGGAGATTGAAGTAGGATCATCTTCAAAGGTAATTTTTGCCAAGTGAAGATATAACAGTTTTACTTTGGTGATTCATGGGGATGGCTTCTTTTAATTTTTACTTTTCATGTAAGATGAAGAATGAGGTGAAAAAGGGGTATGAAAAAAACCAGGATTTACTTATTAGTCTCCTCCATCTTAAATAAATGAAAAAGCCTAATTTAAAAGTCTCTCTCATTAACAAGAACTAAGATAATCAAGATGGCTGAGAAAGGTCAGTGATGCTATGCTACTTCATTGGGATCCCGAGATCAGAAGACATCTCACCATCACTAGAAGTCGTGAGTAGTCTGTCTGTGCACTCCACAAGTACTTGTCTAAGACGTGTAAAAATGAAAGTAACACGTCCCACACACTTGTGCACTCCACAAGTACTTGTCTAAGACGTGTAAAAATGAAAGTAACACGTCCCACACACCCTCTAGAACAGTTTTAGCAGCAACAGGCATCAGCTTGTACCATGACCTTAGAATACTAACTTTGCACAAAGGAGTTATTTTAGGTTGTTTCTTTGTTCTTTATTTTTTCCTCTTTGTAAGTCAACACTAGGGAAAAAAAAAAAAGACATGAGACAGATACTAGCTAGTGAGGAAAAGCGCAAAAAATGTTTTCAATCAGTAGGATATTCCTCAGCTGAATTTCCATAATTTTTCCTTAAGTGCTTGCTGCCTATGTCAGTATCAGCATGCTGAACTAGAGGCCTTATTGCTCTGACAATGCCTATGTTTCTGTGGCAATGATAATTCCATTCCAGAAGCCACAAATTAGAATATAGTTTCTTACAATGAAACACCAAATGAAACACAACATGATCTTCCTCCTTTCTCATGCGTGTTAACTGTAAAAAGTTTCTTTGTCCGGAATGTGGCTCTGATTACATTTCTCTACCCAAAAATAAACATGGTGCAAAAGAAAAGGATATAGGGAGGGGGGAAGCCTGTCAATGGGCCACCCTCAGGAAAACCTCACAAGATCTACTGTCTGTCTGTGCAAGCCATGGAAGAGCTAAGGAAGTGATCCCAGCTTGGTGGTCTTATTTTTAATTAAAACAAATGAGGCTCTTTCAGCTGCTGCAGATAAATATTTGATGAAAAAAGACAGGGACAGATGTCAAAAAACTGTAGTAAATAAAGAATAAGACCAGAAGAGCAAATGTTACAACAGCATTTTATATACAAAAAAAAAAATAATCACTTTACAGATATCAGTTTACAGATCTCTGTCAAATGCCTAGTTTTACTAGGCATTTTAAAAATGGGAAAATCATTCAAAAGGGGGAAAAATTAATTCTTCATACTCGTTTTGACAAAATAGAATGAAAATACAAATGCGTATAGATAAAGAAAAGTTTTTAAATTGACTTGTTGCACGCTAGATGCTTAAACGAAAGGGTTAGTTCTTGGGCCATTGATGAGCCAGTAAATTTCAAAGTCATTTTTTATATTTCCATGAGAGTTTATGTTGATTATAGATTGACTAATAGAATTTTGCTCCAAAAATATCTTAAGGATGCATAGTGTGAAGGTGCCCAGCACAACATAGTAGCAATATCCCTATTGCAGTAAAGTGTCATGACATTTATAAGTCATGTCCTTATGAATGGTCAATTTTAAAAGGTGAACATGGTACCATTCAACCTTTTCCTGAAGTCACGATTGTATTTAGCAGCACACTCGGATCTAACTTCAAGCTTTACCTTGCTCTCAGTGGGGATTTACACAAGATGACCTCCAAAGGTCCCTTCCCACTTCAATTACTCTATGACTTGATAGCACTGGGTCCAGAATTAGTTTGCCTTTTAGGAAATTCATTTATACTATTCAATGAAAAAACTGATCTAATGGAATGAACTTAAAAATACGCCATAAAAGAAAGGTGAGTCATGAAATAGAGGAAAAATCTCAGTAGTTCAAGATTAACATCTTCATTATTAGCCTTATATTGGCATTGCCTGCTAGTTTAAGGTCTAGTCTTGCCTTTCTTGGGTAAAATGGGTATTTCCATTGAGTTTTGAAAAGTGTGAAAGAACTGATTTTTTAAGTGGGCCTTACAAAACTGTAGAGTGAGTGTGGACCATAGGAGTTTCAATGGAAATATTTAATGTGACACCAGCATTTAAAAATAGCACAGTGATTCAGGTCACCAGAAGCTGGATAAATTGGTATAACCCAAATTCTGAAAATGTAAATACCAGAATTATAAATGAATAGAGTTCTGAAATACATACCTGACTATGAAGATGGTTAAGAAGAAAAAGTTGATTGACTGCAGTGTGTAAGGGTCTACATGGAGATACTATAGAGGTATAGAGTCCAACAATAGACACAGGTGAAAGCAGAGCAACATCCAGTGACATGAAACAAAAGTTAAACAAGTTCAGATAAGAGATGAGGAGCAAATTTTAAAAACTGAGGAAAAGTAACCTTGGATTGCAGTGAACTTTCCATAACTGGAGATAATTAAATCAACCTAGAATTCTAATGACTACATACTGGTTAAATTGGGAGGTATGGACCTCTATAAAGACCACAGGAGGTACTTCGTAGCTTGCAGAAGGTCAAAATAAATGATCATAATTATATCTTCTGGTCACAGCACCTGTGAATTTGTAGTGTTCAGCATAACATTTTATCCCAAGACTCCTTGGGGGGTTTCTGAAGCTGGGACAAAACTCCTAATCCATGGATCATGCAACATACCTGTCCTTTCCATTGTTGCAAATTTCTGACAAAACCAAAGAGTAACAGTTTCAAGTGCAAACCAATCAGACAGGTAAATTTTAATTTGAGGATCAAACATAAAGAACTCAATGGCAACCCTGATTGGCACAAATTTACCTGTGATCTGATGGAACCAGTCTGAACCCAACAAGCTTCCTGAGATAACAGTTTGTCAATTTCCCATTTCAAAGGCAGCGTGATAATTGAAAGCTTCCAGATATATCACATGGAAATCAAACTTGCAGCAAACAGCAAACTTTCTGATAAAGGCCTAATCCTAATTTCATTGAAGTCAATGACAAACTCCAGCAGCTTTCAATAGAAGTTGAGTGAGACTCAAGGTGAAAAACAACTCTGAGAACAGCTGTAATCAACTCAATCCCCAGTTAGGACAAGAAAAATGTGAGAGGATTCTTTATAAGCAGTGCCTGGGTTGAAAATTCACAAAGAGTGAGTTTGCAAGGATTTCCAACACCGAGCGCTTTAAGAGCCCCTTGCAGAAGCTGATAGCATTTGGTAAGGTCAGCATGTCCCCAGTTAGCATGGCATTGCCATGCCCAGCTGAGAACTTACATGGAACCTGACAGCAGTTACCCTCTTTATTTAGCCTCAGGCTATCTACGGGCTGTCAACACAAGCTGCAGCCAAACTGTTGTACTGGAGTGTAAACACACAGTGTGGCTGATGAAGCAATAAATAAAATGAGTAGGCAGAGGCCAGGCAACAACTTTGCCTCTGTTTTCTAAACAAGTGTAAGGAGTACAAAATGTACAATACCAGATCTGTGGCATGCCCAGTGCAAGACATGAGGGAGGCAGGGAACTGATATATAAGCTGCCTCCGTATGCCTCTGAAGCTGACTGCAGCTAGAATGTGATGCAGCATCAGATCAACAAAGAGTGACTACAGTGGATTCACATGCAGTCATTGCAGATAAACACCCAAAATACCCATACACCAGTTCTGTGCTACCAGAGCTATGTCCAAGCAGTATTGTCATCTACACAGGCAGAAATTCAACAACTTTTCTAAGGAACTTCCCTTCTGTTTTTCAGAGTGCAAAGGAGATGGATGGGAGACATGTTTGGTGTTCCTAATCATCAGTGATGTGTTTTATAGAGATCCACTTCTGTAAAGACTTCTGTGCTGGGTGAAATACAAGCAAAGAGGAAAAAACAATTTTTCTCCAATTCCTTGTTTAAAAAGGTAAGGACAAAGCCCCAGAATAATAGTGACTCCTTCCTCTTCTTTACAGATGATGTTAAGACAGACAGAAATGAAAGGACTCACCAAGGTTGTGCTTCACAGTCAGGATTTAAACTCAGAACTTCTGAATCCAACCCCAGTGCCTGAAAGACACATTCATTTTCTTCTCTGTATTCCCCCCTGAGTCTTAGGCCATGTGGCCACTATTGGTGAAATGAAAAACAGGTGCAGATCCATGAACAGATGGGAGACCAGCCCTGGCTGATCTCTGGAGGATAATACAGGGTTGTTTTCCGGCAAAGAGGATTCCAAAGAACCACAGAGGCAGCACCCCTGCCCTAAAACTGAAGCTGCTCTGCCTCACACTAAATGTTATCTCCACCAGCCCAGCAAGTGGGATTTTTGAAGCATGGTCTGTTGCCTGTCAGCAAAGGACAGTGCCTTACTGACCTCTCAGACTTGCAATATTGACATCTCTGTTTTTCAGGCATGCCTATAAAGATCGTAGAAGACTAATTGCAATTCCATTCTTTGCAGTAACTAGAGCCAATGTTTCTTAGTTGCTGAAACACAAAATTTCTTCCCTTGAGTAGACAGCTTTGGAATTTCTAACCCTCAAAAAATGCCATTAGTCACATGTAGAATCTTTCTCTGGGAAAATCACTAGTGGTATGGGACAAATCAGCCAGGTAAGATGAATAATATATTTGTCCTGGATCCATAAGAACAGATCTATTTTTGATTTCCAGTTCATGGGGAGCTGATGACTTATTCCACAATATGTGGTTAAACAAAGAACTTGGACTGCTTTCTCAGTGGGACAATGACAGTGGATAACTAACAGGGCAATTGCTTGGTCCTAAGCATAGGTGGGAGTGCTTGGATGCAAAGTACTTCCCTGCCTTGTGTGAACCACAGTTACAGTCCCTGCGTGGTAGAAGGCACATTTTCCCTGCATGTGTCACCTGATACATCAGCCAAAAGTTATTAGAGAGGGCACGGCAATCCTCAGTTTCCACTGATACACAGAGCGCATATCAAAGCTCAGAGGACAGCACATGCAAGAGGACAGAGTATGTTTCATCTTAGATACTGTGGGTTCCAGCCTTCTCATAGGTTTCTTTTACTTCTTCCAAAACCACTCCTTTAGTGCTGTGTATGAGAGAGATTAGTTGTCCTTGCTAAAGCTGCTTTTACAGCAAAAATGCATCTCCACTTGTGCCAAGAAACTCCAGTAAGACCTGACTATTTCTTTAGACTATTTGAAATGGGTGCACAAAACCTGATTTGCAGCAGTAGGCCAAAACCACACTGCTAACACACACGTATTCTACTCATGTTAAGCTGTAAATCAACTTGGTTGGGAAAATCTATCTTGTCTCAGCTTTAGTCAGGTTTTGAAGGAAAACATTATCCACAGATGACACTAATAGAATTTAACAGCAAAGACCACCCAGGACACTGGGAATCTCAAACTGCTTGGCCTCAGGTTTTCTGATTTGTTGCTCTCAGCTTCATGTGTGCTCTTTGAGAGGCAAAAAAGAGCATTTCCTTCATTTTGAACTTGGATTTCTCTTCCAGCCGAACATTCGCGAAAGCAGCTGGTCCCAGAGGTGGAATGCTCCAAAACCCCATTTGGAGCCAAGTACGTACATTATGGACTCGGCCCTGACACCACTTTATAGAGAACAGACAATGAGTTTTGGATCATGTAAGTACCTTTCCTCCCTGCAAATAAGTTCCCTTCCCCCATTCTTTTGGAAACATCTCAGTCTGTATTGGAAACAGAGGATGTAATTTATTTTTATCGCCTTCCCTGTCAAACTGGCCAACTGCCACAGGGTTCTGCTTTCAGATGTAGCAAGAGGCAGGAGAATCACAATGAAGAACCATTCATTTCAGTGGCTCCTCCTCTGTTTCCTTATCTTATTTTGAGGCTACCTACTGTGCTATCTTATCACTCTTTCTAATCCCACAAAACTTCTCTGCAACTTGACCCCTCTGCAGAAAGAGCTGACCTGCTTAGACCTCCCTGCTTCTCTGCTCCAGCTCCCTTCCTCACAGAGTGAGTTGCTCCTTCCTTTGTTGCTTTAGGACTCCTTTTCCACTGCCTGTCTTACCCCTCACTCCTCTTTTTCCTAGCTCATTATATAGCATTACATTTCCTAGCTGAATGTACGTTCAGCTGTGTGGCCTCCTTGGGGTATGCTTAATTTCTCACTGTCCAGACTGCTCTTTGATGTCTGCTGAAGAAGGATACATCTTCTTTTCCATCTCTTCACATGTGCCTATTAATTACTCTCTTCAGAGAGACTGTTTACTGACTATCACTCTGTTTACAGTTGAATACAGCTAAACATTTGGTCTTCACAGTTCCCCCACTTCTACACCACCCACCCAGTTTCTTCCCAATTGTTGCAAAATAGATGTCTCCAGATCACTTTATAAAGTCACAGATGCAACGTACTTACGTTCCCACACCCAGCCTCCTGCTCTCAAACACTGGTTTTGCTTCACAAAGAAGAAAGACTTTATATAGGTATTTTTGTCTCCAGTTCTCTAATAAAAAAAGCAGCAGTGAGGCTTAGCAATTTGACCTTTCTGTTGCACACACTCCTACCTTGGGTATTGTAGAAAACCCAGAAAGATCTGTAAGCATCAGACGTCTGACCTGTGAAGAAATAATAGGAACTCAGTACTTGAAGTGTGCCCACTGAAATGAGAAGGGCTATCCCATGCATAAACTCTGCATATGTCTCTATGGGATCAAGGGCCCTTGGGCAGAGGGAATTTTGGTAGACTAGAGCGGGATAAAAATTACTCTAGCAAATGTGTAGAAGAGAAGAATTATATGGTTATAATGCAGCAATTCAGATCTAAGATGAAAATGCCTTCAGATGTCCCTCTCATTCCATATGGAGCTTAAAATATTACAAAATAATACGAAATAAATTTAAAACAAATGTGGGCTAAATTATGGGTTTTTTTTTCAATGAACAGATTATTGTCAATCTTTTGCTTTAAAACAGTTTTTGGGAAAAGGAAGGAAGCAGATACCTCAAAGCGTTTAGGAACTGATTTATGACAAGGTAGATGAAGCTCACTGAGTGTGAGCATGAGCAGGAAAGAGGGAGAGGACAGCTGTCACAGAGCAGGTCATGCACTTGCACAGTTCAACAGAGGAACAACCCAGACACCCCACACCGTTTCATTTGGGTTTTGGCAGGGCAGCCTTGTTTGTGCAATTAGAGATGGTTACATTCCCGTGGGTAAGGTTGCCTGCTACTTTCCAATTTCATCTCCTGTTTTTAGCACCCATTACTTTACAGATTTTAACCATGAGAACAAATTTTGCATCCTGAAAATTTGGACTAAAATCTTCCAAGATTTTCAGTAAAAAAATCCACCCTTTCCAATACTTTGATTAAGAAGAACTGCTGGTTTGTGCATATTCCTTTGTTGTTACTATTATTGAGGAATTTTACTGCCCATAAATTTACCCTTCACAAATTAGAATGATAACAGGCTCCAGGTGACTGTGATGCCACATGCTGGAATGGAGGAGGACAACTTGCTCTCTCTGTTCTCCTGCCCCCTCAGCTCTCTTCTGCGTGCTGAGGAAGACTCAGCTGCTGCTTTACCTAAACAAGAGAGCCCAACACTGGGCCTGGAAGGAATAGAAGTCGGCACACACCGGGCTGGAAGGGAAGGACCAAACCTGGAGCTGAAAGTCTGAAGCGTCAAATCCTCACAGATGGGCAAGGGCCAGGCAAGAAGTGGCACAGGTAAGGGAGGCAGAGATTTCTCTGACACTTGTTTGTGGATGCCAGAACCTGGCATTGTTGAATCTCAGCATTGCTCCTCACGCTGGAGCAGTAAACCTGCACCACACTCATCATTCCATTAGTGACTTAGCAGAGGCACGTACCTGGAAATTAAACATTTTAAGCTTGCTTATAACCGATGCAACTCGGAGACCGTATCTCATACAACAGAAACTGGGGGTGGGCAGTGCAGGGAGGAGGGAGGAAGGAGGTCCAGGAAGATCTGTAGAAGCACGTACGGACAGCTGGATTTACATTGCCCTTCAGTTGAAAAGTCAACACTTACAGAAACAGCAGAATTAACCAGTGTGTGGTTGTTTTTCATCAGTTATCCTGGATATGCAAAACAGTCACACCAGAATAGCAAAGTTTAACAGACACGTATTGGGTTTGGTTTCATTCACACTCTTTTCCCTGATACTCCTGTAAAAGCAGAATCTGTATTTATATTCAAAAAGCTTTATAATGAGTGCCTTATTGACACACTTGTTATACTTGTGTCTAGCAGGATAATGATGACCAGCAGGCTACAGTTAATGACAGGCACTGATTTATGTCGGGTTACTACCTTCACATTCTGTAGGCTGTCCCTTTTTTTTTTATCATTTGTAGCAATCTTGCCCTCTTGTTTTACTTGCATATTATGATGCTCACACTTACTATTCTTGATGCTAGGAAAGGAACGAGCATTTAAAAAGCTTTATGTTTAATTACACTTTCAGCTATTAATTAGTCATGTAAACAAATTAAATGGACATTTAATTAAATGTTAGCCTTTTAAAAGGGTAAACTGGAAGCAGAGCCCATCAGCTTAGAACTGATATTGCATGCATTTTATCTTTATTAGTCAGGTAGTGTTAGGGATTAATGTACTTTAGCTGTTATATTCATAATCAGATGCATTAGCATTTATGTCTTTGCGGGATAGAGAGGATCAGTGAAGATGTGAGCTCTCTGCTCGGTACTGTCCAAAGAAGTGTAGCTGCAAGACTTACTTCCTTTCTTTGTGACCTTTAAAAGACAATATTGCTGCCCTCTTCAGCTTTTGCAGGTGAACCAACCATTCTGATGATAAATCAAAACATGATCTAAAAATTTCCCCTACCTCGTCATCGAATGTTTATATTTAGGAGATGTCTCTCCTTTAGACTGAGTTTTCAGCGTTTTGAAATGGGGACTTTTCGTTCTAGCACATCAAGGTTCTAGTCTGAGTGAATGAGGCTGATACAGTAAATATCAAGCCCACAAATGCCCTGAAGAACTCATCTGATTTTGAAAGCAGTTATTTCTACGGTCAGAGAAAATCAGTTTGGAGTAGTCTGGAGCACCTAAGGTGGTTGTGCAGCAAACAATTGGCTGTTTGGCGTCCATCCATCAAACACACAAACTAGGGCTAGTGATGAATTCTGCTGCTGTGGTGAGTTAATGCTTTGGTTACATCTGCCCATTTCTGGGTGCTGGGGGGAAAATGGTGAGCGATACCCTGCTCCTCAGGAACTCACTCTACAGGTGAGTTTATAACCTCATGTTTGGAGAATTTATTTATATAATGATTGCTACACATTTGATTGTTTATCAAATTTCTTTAGTTGTGTTTGAATATAAAAGACTTGACTTCTGCAATTCCACCACAAGTATTTCTTTTTCCTTTTTGCATCTTGGATAGAGAGGATGTGCATTTAATGAAACATGGTGTGTCAGAACTTCCACGAGCATAAGGAACCACTTAATTTACTTGTATATAAATAAGTAATCTAGCAAACCAGTAAATCAGTCTGTTCTGGCATTTCCAAGAGTCTTCCTTTGCCATTAAAATACAGTGATGGGGGACAGAAAAATCCTCAGCACAAAAATAAGAAAGTAGGGCCAAAAATCCACGTTACCAAGGTAGCAAGACACAGTTGCGTTCGTTTTGTACAGGAGTTTAATGTCACATCCATTTACTTTAAAAAAAAAATCCAGGAGGAAATATTCAAAGAGCTGAATTGTTGAGTTTTTCCAAAACAAATGTAAGTTGCTGTGTTATTCAGAGCTTTGATGGAAAGAGACAGCTCCAGCTTCAGGATCTGCATGGGTTTCTCATACTTTTCTGAAGTCCAGGATTTGCAGGGGTCTACATCTAACATAGACCAAATTTTGAGTTATCTTGTAAATTATTTTCTCATCTCTTCAATCGCATTTGGCAGCAGTTACTGTTCTGACTGATATAGTTGATATTTGATTCCTTTTGTCTCTATACATTTAGGTGATACTGTTAAAAATACAGTGGATCTCTCCTGAAAATGAGCGAGCCTTGGTATCGTCGTTTCTCTAGTTCACCTGAAATAACCAGAATTTCAAAAATACAGCTCAGACACTACCTTTCTAACAGGGCTGCCCTCCAGGTTCAATTACAACCAATATTTTGAGAGAGATTTTTATCTCATTTGTATTAGTATTTGTTTTTTTTTTTTCTAAGACTTGATAATTTTTTTTTAATCAGTTTTTATTTCGCAGATGTTGTTAATTGCATCAAAACATTTGGAAAAGTCAGGATTAGGAGAGCATTGAAAGGGATTCTGTTAACAGCCCAGCCGATGTGCAGTTCCAGGCCCTAGAGCCTGGTCAGTGCAATTTGTGGCCAACACAAACAACCCCAGGTGACTGCAGTCGAACAGCCACCCTCCCCGCAGTCCCACCCGAGGCACACAGGCTGTGGCTGGTGACAGCAGCTGAACGCTATAGTCCTCTCTTAACCAGAGAGTAAACCCACAGGATTTTGCAGTGACATCCAGGTTGTCGGTGGGATTAACTTCAGGAAAACAAACAATGTTTAAACAGTCTGAAACGGCCCCCGCAAATGGCACCGGCTCCTCTGCTCTTTGACAGCGGAGACCTCAAGGCAAGAGAAGGTTTGTAGCCCTCACCTATTAGCGCCGTTTTCCCACTTTGTGGGAATGTTTTGCTGGCTGCAGAGGGCAGGAGCAAGGTTTGGCCCTCCCCCAGCTGCGATGGACTGTAGACCCCCCTCCCTGGGGCAGCCGCCTGGTGGCTTTCAGCTTTGGCCACATCTTGTCTGCGGGGAGGCAGAGAAGGCTTTAAAATCGGGACAAACTATTTCTTCCTTTTACAGGACATTTTGGGATCCCCAGGTGAGGTATACTAGAAAGCACAAGGTCATGGTGTCACAAACAAAAAAATCAGAGTCTACCATCCAGTACCAAGGTTGCCTTTTACAGACTGTTGCATTTTATTTTGGGTCTGCCACGATTTCCAGATGCAAGTGGGGAAAATGTTAATGTTGATTAATTCTTCAGGAAATGTTAACTCTTTGATAAATAATCCTCTTTTTAATAGCATCTACTCCCTGCCAGAGGGGAAAAAAAAGTAAAAATTGAGCCCCTTTTAAAGCCTTTCCCAATGCTTTAGATTTACAGGAAAGCTCTCCTACAATAGTCCAAATGCTCATTCTGGCAGAATTGTATTTAATGAAACTACCCCAGTGTGCATCTCTTAACACACACACACACACACATACACACAATTACATCTCACCACAATAACTACTTTCTAAGGTGACAAAGGGCAGTATTGGGTACACAGCAGCCATACTGACACACACCGCACTCAGGTGAACAGCCCAGCTTCATATACTTGGTATCTCTATTTGCTGTTGCCTTTGATGTGCTTTTCCCTGGGATATTTATTTAGAGAACAGTTGGAAAAACTCAAGCTTCTACAAAGTTTGCTCATTACTTGAGGTTTTTGCCTTAAACAGCTATGGACTAGGAATTGCATGAAGGTTTCACCACCGTCTGCGTACGCCTTGGACATTGGGGACTTACAGTTTCTTTTGCTTGCGCTTGCAGAAAGGTGTAGAAAATGTGAAAATTTTAATTTCAAGCTTAAGCTATGGCCTTTTTCCCTCCCCTCTTTTTTTGATAAAACCTCCGGAGATGCATCGATCAAATTCAGCAGTAACTCGGCACCGAGCGTCAATGCACATAAAGGGGCTCCCGCTCCCGGGTGTCCCTGTGATCCCTCTCGGGCCCCTCAGCTCCCAGGAATGTCCGCGGTGCCTCCCCAGGAGCAGCACGGCCCTGGCCCTGCCCCCGGAGCCCGCGTCCACTTTTGTTTTCAGGTAAAGGCAGAGGCTGGTTTTGCCGGTATTTCTCAAGCACTGCTTTGCCTATGAGGAGAGAGAAATTTAAAAAACTCACTGATTTACCATGTTAAAAAAAGATGGCACATTTATTGCTACATAAATGTTATATACATAGTGTTTTCTGTTACATTGACAGAAATTTTTTTGAACTTCTTGCTGCTGGTTGGAAAGGTTTATCAGCAATACCTTGAAATTTGACACAGGGTACAAATCTGCAATAAACCAACAATGGAAACTGGAGAACAAGATGAGAAGCAATTCATCTCGGACAATTAGCTCTTACAATACTCCATAGGTACTACACGGTATGCTAGAACCCTACTATGGTCTTACAATGCTATTGTAAATTTCTGATATTAATGAACAGGTTATGGTAAATAACCCTACATTTTTACTACCTAATATAGTAAAATAAAGTAAGAAACTTTTTACTGAAAACTTTTTCGATTTCAAAAATCTAGAAAGAGTAATATTTAGAATTCAAGAAATTTTCTTACAAGATTATTGTATAAAAGACTAGCTACAGTGAAAAATAAGCCAAATGTTTTTTTCTTTCTATTTTATGAAGGAAAGCTTCTGGGCATACTGCAAAGTCTAATATAGCCAAAAAGACAACAAGCTTAGAAGGAAAAAGGCCAGGCAGTGGCACGTGATCACTTTCACACGTCATAAGCAACAAATTTGTTTAGCTGATAAACACTGAAATGAAGAACAAGGCCACAGATATAATCAGGTGTTACTGGATGATATATGCAAATTAAAGTAATAGAAATGAGTCCACTAATTCCACAAACTGGTTTGTGAGGAACCATCCAAAACATGAGCTTAAATTCATTAGTTTATTTTAACAATCCATCTTTTGTTCTTTCAAATTAAATGACTTCATAAAAATTACTGGTTTGTTCCTGTTTAGCGTGTGAACCAATTGCCAGTGATGAGAGATGCGGCAGAAACAATCGCTGACAACCTGGGCTGGGGAACCTCCTCCCATGGTCATTGCAGTGGAAGACAGTTTCCATGGGAGTCCAAAGGGATTTTAACCATTTCAGCACGTCTGTGACAAAGGGATACGGATGGACACTGTTCCGGTGGAGACACATTTAAAGGTTTAATGCTACTATGGCTTGGGAGGGGGCGTTTGTTTGCATTTGATTCACACTATTGGGTTTTCTCCGCTGAGAAGCCATACAAAAAAGACACGATAATTAATGTGTACAGTAAGGAAAAACTGGTGACCATTGCTCTTAGATTCCATTAGGTAAGTAAGCCCACCTTACTGGTGGTTATAGCATCACACTACCTGCCACGGTGAATTTCGGATTTTACTATTCACCAAAATTACAGCCTGAAAAAAATCTCCTTTGTATTTTAATGCATTTTGTGCTTACGTACAGCTAACACTTTACATGTACTATATGTAGTACTTACTGCTCGGAAAACAAAGCAACTCTAACAAAGTAGATTCTCCCCACCCAATTTACACTTCACGTTACAAGCTTTACTATGAAGCCTAGAAGCCTAAAAAGGTTTTGTTTATAATTAGAAAAAAAAAAAAAAAGTTTGAGGAAAGTCTGAGGGAAAACAAAAATCACTTTTTAAATCCAAGAAATGTTATGGTCACAGCACGGCTCCTGCCGCAGCCGTCAGGAGGCCTCTTGCTGGCTCGCAGCAGGGAGCTCAGCAGGGAAGGGCAACTACGACCATAACTGTTCAGATTACCAGAGACCAAAAATAACATAAAAAAAAAAAAGCTATACCAAGGAATAGTTTCCTATTGCATGGAAAACACTAGTCATATGGCAAAAGGAGAGGAAAGGACAACAAAAGACTTTTCCCTTCCTTTTTTAAGACACTAATAGGTATGCTGGGAATGCTACGGGTCGACGGTTGTCACTGCTTTGTTCTCTGAATGTGAACAGCTTTAGTAAATGCTGGCATCCAGCTGAAATTTCATCAGCTTTTAACATGTTAACTTTTCCCTTTATATGTAGACCTTTACAGTTCCATAACAATAAATAAAATTTGTAGTTACAATGCATTTGTCAATTCAGTTTAGGCACAAGGCAACTTCCACAATGAGTGGAGAGATCACAACAGTCTCTGATTGTGCAGAAGCGACACACTGCTTGCAACAGAATGATATGTTCAGAGTATGAAATTCTGGGCTGAAATTCTGTCTGAAGATCTGGCGTCTTCGATCCTGATGCAGGTGTTGACCAGTAGCTTTGATCATAAGATTGCATTTGGGTTTCTTGCTTCAAGTGTTTTCTCCTGTCAGGTTTGTGTCTTCATATAATGTTAGTTGTCTGTGTCCTTGTGAAGAAAGGTCACCTTCTGTGTATCCTACCAATAATTCTGGAATTCTAGACATTTGGGAGAAGAAAGGAGCATTAGGAAAAGAATTAACAAGCAACATAATAGCAGTGCAAGAGAAATTATTTAAACAGTATCTTATGGCATTTTCACTCAGCTCAGTACAACAGAAAATCACATTGAGCGGCCTTGAGATCCTTCCTCCCAGAGACACCCACGCTGAACATGACAGATGGGCCTGTGCGGCCTCTTCGTGCCAGCATCTTACCAAGTTATTGCTACTAAAAAAGCAAGGATATAGTAAACTTCTGACAGTGGCCCACTGAATTAGTGTGATAAGAGCAGACTATAAATTCAGCTGTAAATCAAGAATCACCTGAGGATATATTAGTAGCCTGTTGCTCTGGTCTGAAATAAATCAATTCAAAGCACCTTGCTTTCCTAAAAAGAAACCCCATTTCACTTATGAAGAAAGAAGCTGCCTGTAGGGGATGGGGAAGGAGGACTGACTCGAATCCGGCCTGGTTTAAATGCCATTTGGCTGCTTTCTAAGGAACACCAGGGAATGCCAAACTCCCATGGGATTCATTCTGGCAGAATGCATGCCTCTGTCTGCAGCTGAAGTAGAAGCAAACCATCCTGTGGACACAACAACAGACCTCCCAAACCACTAAATTTGGTAAAGTTACAGATTAAAATAAGGGCATTGAACTCAGTCTCTTACCCTTTTTGAAAGTGGCAACAATTCTACTGTCATAAAAGACATAAAATACCCAGAATTTTTTCTTCTCAAAATCACATTTTTCCCAATTATTTTAAAAATCCAACCAATTAAACAACACGTAATAAACCCAAAGAACAAATATCCCCATCAGCATGTTTTAAATGAAGTATCGTATATTGGACTGCACGGGGCTTTTGGAAACGCTGACCCATCTTGCAAAGCTGAAAGCTTTACTTTTTAAATCTCAGCTATCTTCACTAACACCGCTGGGGAGCTCCCATAGTTGGGGATCTCTGGGGCAAGTGACAGGGGTCAGAGTGACTGGCCGTGAGCCAGATGGCAAACCTCTTTGAGATGAGAGGGCTCTCTTAGCTGTTGGTACCAGTGCTAGGAAACAATACATGGATTTTTAAATGAACTAATGTGATATTTATACCGTTTAAAGATGTGTAACTCATCTCTTATTATGCTTGGCTTATCTAGCAAGCTGTTAACTATCCCTCTGATGTCATGCCAAGAAGGCCACCTGAGCCAAGAGATGCAGCCATTGGCAACAACACATGGAAATGAAGAGGCTTTAATGACAATTTCTTGAGGTTTTGTTTTATTCTAGAACTAAACAAATCCACATGCTTTCACTTGTGCTCAGAGATGCAGAAGTACTCAGCAGCATAAAGACGTTTGGTGCTCGTGGCAGCCCAGTAACTGAGAACAAACGTATCTCGATCCCTCAAGTCCGAGCCCCTGAGAAGCCCCCCGAGACGTACCTGGCTGGTGTTCACATATGACCCATAGGGTTGGTAGTTTCACTCAGGCCAGGGTGGCTTCCTGGGTGTGGTGTTGGCGGCTCTGCCGATACGGCAGAAACTTTTTCTTCTTCCCTTCTCTTAAGGCAGGCTGCTTTAGGGTTTAGGTTTCGCTCTGCAACAGAAAAATGGCTCTTGACATCCCGCGGCTGAGGGCACGTAACAGCTCTGCAGCTTCCTCTCCTCACTGCTCATGTCCCACCTGCAGTTACAATGCTGGTGCCTAATGCGGACAAGCGCTACTCAAACTCCTACCAGGCATCTCCTAAAACGCTATTTTTAAAAATAAAAACAACTAAGTTTTACCAGCTGCCTACCTACACATTCAACAAACTTCTAAAAAGTGCTTCCCTTGTCACCAGAAGTTGCTCAAGGACAAAATGAGGTCTGTAATTTACAATGTAATAAAAAAGATTTCTGTGTTTTGTTGGCATGTTGAGGTCTTACCAACCTTACTGACCTCATGCTACTTCTAGCAAGGTTACTGCTGCTCTCTTCCCCTTGAGCATCAGCCTGCTGGTACAACAGGGAGGTGGAGTCTCCTGTCAATAGTTCTCTTCATACCTTCATATCAGTGAAATCACCTTGTGCCCATCTCGCCTGAATCGAACAGCTATGATGACAGTCACATGGAGCTGAAGGATTTTTATTTTTTTTTAAATAAAATGTATTTCCTCTCACATTAAGGCCATTACCTTCTAACAGCCTGTTGTAGACCAGCTATCAAGGTATTTCCAGCAGTATGTCTCCACTTCCCCAATTACCTTCAATAGATGTAGGTTTCAAATCATGAGGGTTTCTAAAAGCCAGCTGTTTCTGTTCTTCAAAATGGCTTTTCATGAATCAAAATATAAAAGATGTAAATCACAATGGCCAGAAAGACACGGGAGAGGTATGAAATACCAGCAAACGCTGAATTTAATCAACATTTTGAGGCATTTTTCTAGCTGTCAGTGAGGTGTGTTTTGCAGATGCAGATTGCAGGTACAATTTCAGCTTCAGGAGAAGAGCCAGGACCAAACAGAGCGCACAGGCCCGTCCCTTGCCCTGTGTGGGTGCTCCTCAGTCACCGCAGTTCGCTGCCCCCGTGCATGTCCCAGGGGCAGACTCCAGCCCGGCTGACAGAGGCAATTTTGGATGGACTTGCTAATTCTGCTTTCACCCAAGTCGTCGTCAGCAGCCTCCTACTGCAGTTCCTAAGGATGAGCGCTCCCAAAGAGCCTACTGGGAAAGAATACACTAACTTTTCTTAATCACAGTTTTCTTTGTTTAAACGTGGCTTGCCTTGAAGTTTTAAAGAAGATTTAATTATGTGGAAACTTTGAAAGGAAGTTAATTTACAGTGATTTAGGAAACGGAGATAAAAATGCTAGCCTACAGTTAGAGCTTAAAATCTGAAATGTCTCATTTTGAATACCTCCAATCACAAAATGAGCAGCTTCATTACCAGCGGAGAGAGGAAATTGTCTCCACAATGACACAAAGCGCTGGTGACGGCTCCTCTGGCGCCACAGGCAGCTCCGGCCACTCACTGCCAGGAGCAGGTGCAAAGGGAGGCGGGCGAGGGAAAAGGGGGAGCAGCCTCTCCCGGGGGGCACCCCCTGCTCCCCACAGGCTGCCGCCCAGCACCGGGCGAGGGGCAAATATGAGGGAGGAAAAGCTCCCAGTTGGCACTGGGAGAACTGGTCCCATTTAACCATAAGCACGTTTACCAACAGATTTCTGCCGGGGACAGGAGGTTCAGAAGCCTCCGACCAAGGGAAAAGTGACTTTATGGGTTTTAAACATTAAAAAACGTGCTTGATTCATGTCATTCTGACAACTTCGTAATATTCAGTCTTAGCTTCCTGACTATGGCAAACATTTTCAGACCAAAATGATTCCCAAGATCAGGGTCTCGGAGATGGGCTTTCCCACGGCAGTAGCCAGTGTCTCTCCTGCACAGTAGCTGGTTACTCTACAGGCCCTGGAAGAACTCGGACTGGAGACAGTGTGTTTCTTTATTGAAAACTGGGTCAATAAAACTGAAAACACAGCGTCTCCTCCTTACTAGGCAGTACATCAGCTTGCCTGAAGTTATTCACTCTGTCACTTTCAATAAACTGCCAATTGCTTGGATTCCCTGTGCCAAATGCAAGAACAAATTAGGAAAGGGAAGTAAAAACACAGTACACAAAAATAAAACACTGACATCATTCAGTGACATCAGTGATTCAAAGGTGCAGAGCATCAAGCAAATACGACCACTGACACCATCCACCTCTGAAAGACTTTTCCAGCCACTTGATGGACTCCCATCGATAAGACACCAAGGAAGATGGACATTCACCAGTCCGGACCAGCAATCTGTGAGGACACTCACCTCTTTAACTGTCAGTGACGCAGCACAGAAAAGAGTAATTCCTGTGGGAAGGGCTCTACAATGACCCCCTGGTCCAGCTGCCCCACCCCCTCCTCTGAGGGAGGTGCCTCCAACCTTCACATGTCTTTGACACGAGTATAAAGGGAGACTAAGTCAACTGTAGCTTCACCAACACACAGGAACAGTTGGAAGAACTAAATGTGATTCCTAGAAATCTCTTTCCTAAAGAGAGTCAACTGCACAGAGTGCTTCCTTCTGCACCTACCAATAGGCCTATTGCACCTTTCCTAGAAAAAATTAAAGGAATCAGGGAAAGAAAACAGATGCAAACCCAGCCCTGATTCAATTAAAGAAGTATACTCTTCCCAGTATACGTTTAGTGCAAAAACCTAAGTAAATGCAATTAAATTCACTGCGTTTTAGCATTTAAATTATGTGGTGTTCATCTTAAAATAGATCTCTTATTTTTGCTAAAGCTTCTGTGCTACTAAATAAGTGCTTGTCACAATTTAAGGCAAGATGTGCCAATATTTCAATTTATCAATTTACCTTGAAAACTCAGGTGAAGAGATGGCGAATTGCACAAGGAAAAAAAAAGCAAGCTCAGAGTATAAACCTAATACCCCCACTGCTCTTCCCCCTTTCTTTATTTATAAAGTAATTCTTTGCTTCTCCTAAAGAACTTCAACATTGTCACAGCACACAACTGTTACCCCCCAAGCTGCCCCATGGATGGTGACTGACCTCTCACTTGCTGCTCGAGACTGAGGATGACGGCCACAGCCTGGTGAAGAATCAGCAATTTCGTCTGGGGCTTTTCACTCTTCAGGTGGAGCTGACACATACGGCCAAGTTCTTTGAATGCCTCATTAATATCTCGTACACGCAAGCGTTCTCTAGCATTATTTGCCATTCTCCTCTCCTTTTCTCTTTCTATTTTCTGCTCTGGGTTCAAATCTTCATCTTCGTTAGTACTGCTGCAAGAAAGTATAAGTAAGAGTACATTGAAATATCGCTGGGATTTCAAACAAGTGATCCTGCTGCTGGTTCACAATTTTCAGCTGATGAAATTAAACTTCTTCCCACTTAATGTATTTCATGTTGAAGTGTATTTAGCTAACTCAGAAAGCGTTAGATACCAATGTGTAAGTGTTCAAGGTAAGGCTTGCTGGTCCTGCCTCTCCCTGCAAATAAACGTTACATGGTTTCTGCCTGAGGAATATCCACAGGGTATTGTCTGCAGATGGCAAATACCTCTAGGAAGAGTAGGGGCAACGCGCTGCCCTTTGAAGCAGAAAGTGTACCCAAACCACCACTGCACTCCATTACCCAATTACAAATACTAAAATAGTGGAGAACTCTGCCATTTTGTCAAGTGAAGAATAAATAATTTTCAACAAATAGTTCTTAGTAGTATCCAATATATCAGCTTATATAAAAAAGGCATTCAAGTAATTTTCAATTTAATGTGCTTGTTAAAAAGTTTTGGTTTTGTTAAGGACCTTCCGGTCAATTTTAGAACTATTTTTTTTCTTTTTCTTTTTTAATATAGGCCTGTCCAACTTAAGGACAACAAGCTACAGAGCATTAACGAAGCACAAATTCTCGTGTCAGCAACCCACCTTGTTCTGCCTCTGGATGAGACCTTGATATCCTTCTGGGAGGACTCATCATCTGATTTCATGTCATCCGATGAGGGGGGTTCATGTGTATTTTCATCCTTCTCCTTATGTTCAGACTTGATTTCTGTTGGCCCTATAGCCACAGTCTGGCTCTGCAAGCCACCCGACAATGCTGCAAGCAACAGAGACCAGGGTGAGAATCACAGGAGAGGAACCTTGGGGGACTCTCGAGCAGCCACTGTCGGTGGGAGGCCAGAGCCCAGCAGAAGGCTGGGGAGACAACCGGAGGAACTACGCTCTGGCAGCAGAAACGAGAGAGGTCCTGGTACCGCTGCTGTACTTGGGCACGTGTCACGGGTTGTAAAGGGATTGTAACTCATACAGCAGCTTGATCAGAAACAGCTTAATCTAAGAAAGACACTGCTAAAGACAAGAGGACGTTTAGCACAGTAAGGAAATTGGCACCTCGTGCCTGGGCTGCAAGCCCAAGGGCTCACGGACATCCCGGCCTGGGCTTCAGCCAAACGTGCAACACACCCATCCCTAAATGGTGCAAGCACGCTAACCAGTAAGCTCGATTCTGGTTTCTATACCTGACTTCTTTAGGTTAAAAATTGAGGCAACTGTAAACAGTTGTGTGGAACAACTTCCTTCGCTCGGCCAGGCTGAAATCTGGCCTGAGCTCGCCCCGCGGCCCCCACAAATGCTGCTGTGGCCACTAACGCTGCAGAACGTGCCTGTAAGGCAGGGGCTTCTGCTGAAACTACACCAGGACAAATCTGACGCAGGGACACCCTCAGAATTGTTGCAGGAATCCCTAGCAGTCCTGGTTTATAGGATTTATAATTTATTTTTATTTCTCAGCATTATCTATCTCCCTATCCCCTGCATTGGCACAAGTTCACCAAGATGTACAGCCCCGTTGGCTCTGGGTTATTGCAGACCCTGTTCAGCATTTAATAGAGCTGGAGAGTTACCTCTGTAGCTTTCTTGTGTTTTATGATTTAGTTCTGTGCTCTGAGCAGAGACTGTACTGGGAAGAACTGAATGGTTGCTGTTGAGGCTGACACTTTCTTCCCGATGAGTCCCAACCTAGAGCAGAGCAAAGCAAAGCAAACATTTCTATTAAAGATGCGATTCAAAGAAATAGTCTAAAAATAGAAATTTAAAAGACTTAAAGTATTTGCTGGATTAGAGACCCGAGTTAAAGTTCTAGCTCAGTAAAGGAAAGATTTAGTTGAAAGATGCTGTTACACTAAACCACTTGATTACACTGCACTGGATTAAGCTGCGTTTCAAGCAGTGACCGACACCTGTTGGGAATAACGAAGCAAACGAGCAGCAGCTTTTTTCAATATTTTCCTGACAGAACACACAGAATTTTCTCCTTGATTTATACCTGAGGAGTATAAGGTTTGATTAACCTTCGATTGCTTTGAACTAATACAACTATCAGCTCTGGTACTTACAACATTTTGATTCTTAAAAGATAATCATGGGGAATAACAGCCTTCCCCACACGGGAAAGGTGAGTATAAGGCCCTACACTCACCTCTATGGATGAGTATGTATGCACACATATTTATAAACCATATCTATAACGTCTCCTTTCTTGTTTCCTGAAACAGGATTAAGAAAGAACGGGATCTAATACAAAAATATTTTTTCTCTTTCATAATTCTCTCTCATTTTCTTCCTTTCTCAGCTAAAAATATTTCATTTAGTCCCCTTATAGAATCTTACCACATGAAAATAATCCAAGCATCTAACTATTCCTACCACCTCTCTCAGTGTTTTCTAATCTGCTCCTTCATAATACATCACACAAATTTCTAAGCAGCAAGCACTGAGATTAAGAGTCTTTAAAAAATGCTAATTTTGCATAAACTTGAATTAATGATACTTCTGTGAGATAGCTACGAGTGCGCACACCTAGCTGGAAGAGGTAAATTTGTTAAAAAACTGGTGCTCAATACAAAATACTGTTGTCATTGCAAACCTCTATTAAAAAAAATGAATATTCTTTTGTTTGAAAAAGGAAGCAGTAAAGACACACTGCCTGTATTTCAATAGTTTGGAACACAGACCATTTAAAGCTTTTGATTCCTAAAGACATAAAAGTCCTTTAAATATTTATACTATAACCAACATAATACAATTAAACAGTTAAAAAACTGAACAAAGATGAGGGATTCTACTATTATTTGTATAGTTACAAAAATTGGCTACAGATGAAGCTTTTTATTGGAACAGTAGCAAACATGTCAACTAGAAGATTAAGCCTTTAATTAAATAGGTTTATTGCCTGGAGTTACACATGAGAACCACTGTTTTTCAATAAATCCTTCAATCCTAGTAAACTGCTGAGCTTTGAATCCCTCTTGAGTAATTAATGCAGCTTTTACCTTTCATGTCTTAGTATGGGTTTTACCCAGAGAGAGATAAATACCCTTATGCAAGTTTATCCTTTGTTTAATACACACTCGTTCCTGTAAGCGAAGGCAGGGGAACAGGGAAGGGAAGGGGGAACCCCCCTGACAACCCACAACTGAGATCAGGTCATTCGGGGCTGCTGTTTGTAGCCGTTGTTCTGCAGAAAATCTCCTCTTCTATACTGCTGAATATCTGTTGCTATTTAAAGTATATTTTATCTGCCTGTGTGTGTAATAGGCTTTGTTTGGGAGAAGTTCCACTGTGGACACGGTCAGCTCGGCTCCTGCCAGGGCCGGGAATTCACCGGGAGAAGGGAGTGGAGCCGGGGCCCGGGGACAGGAGGCTTTGGAGCGGGGAGGTGGAACTCAGTCCCCACACTGGCTGCCAGCACCGAGCCCTTCCCGCTCTGCCCCTGGTTGTGGGTGTTATTTTATTCTTCTGGTCATGCTTAGTCCTGACACATGAGGGTGCTTTTATTCAAGCCACAGACGATTAATCACTTCGGGGCCAGGTTTGTTCCAAAATCTGCTTCTTAAAAAAGGCAAAAATTTCTTAAAGCTGTGTGCACATGCAGCGGCTGCCAGAACCCTGGCAACTTCCACATCTAGAGCTCATCTGAGAGCGACAGATTAGCAAATCGGTTCTGATAAAGGCAGAAAACAGATTAGAAACAAAAACTGAGTGCAAGTCAATGCTCCAGTCCTTTGGAACAGGCTGACAAATTCAAAGCATACGATCTAGATTAACAAGATTTATACAGAACTCTTCAGAGGTAGGAGTGTTACACAACTGACCACAACATGAGTTTTTATCTCTGATCTATGATGCACTAGAGAATCCAAAGAGGCAAACAAAATAAAACCCCCAAAGGCAAAGTTGTGCTGGAAGCCCCTGTACCCAGCGCAAGGCCCCCCTGTACCGGGGGGTCAGAGACCTCCGCCCGGCCCCGTTTCCCGCCATGACGTCAGCAGACCCCCCCCCCCCCCCCTTCCTCCCCGCCCACCGCCGGGGCA